>NC_087517.1:552500-890000 GCF_963921805.1 Phalacrocorax carbo
ATTTTCCATTTCCCACTGCACTGAAATGTACCATCTTCCCGGTCTGCTTCGCTAAATAAGTGTATCCAGGTTTGTGCACCCAATTTCAGGTTAGATCAATTAAAAAGTCAGAAGAGAGCAACCACAGCTATGCAAATTTTATGTAGGAGTTGCCTGTGTTTGGATACAAGCCAGGGACTATGGGGAGAAGTGATAACAGCTGAAATATTGAAGTCATTGCAGGAAAGACAAAACAATAATCAAGGATAATATTTAAAAGCTACTGCTATCTTCTTGCCAGGTATCAGACAATATCACTGACATGAATTATTTAAGTGTAATTGTCTGTTCTAAACGGGATAGTGGGTGCTCTTCCCCCCCTTCCAAATTCAAACAAACTTTATTTTTTAGACCTTTTCATAACTACAGATAATAGAAGAAATTAAATGCTTACGGTTATGATTTAGATATGCCTGACAATTAATACTGATATATTTAAATAAGCAACTCTACAACAGAAAAATTACAAACTTAATCAGTTATTTTCACTGTGCTTTAACTTAAAGCTCAAAATGAGGGGTTTAAAACACAGCTATGAAAAGCAAATCCTCTCAATAACATAAAGTAGTTGAAAAATTAAACAATATCAAGTCTTAAAAAACCACAACAATTAATTACTGTTCTAGGGGATTTCCACTTTCAAAATAGAGAAAGCTTGCCCTTGCTTGCACTGTGCAAGCGCAGGAAAACATCAATATAATAACTCAGGAAATACACTCATGGATGACAACAGCAGAAAAGAATGCACTTCCAGAACTTGCAAGATTGCTATTTCATAGAACGCTTAATGGTAAGTGTAGTTAGAGGCATATCTTTCCATTTTTAGAATGTCTTACTTAAGCTTCATAAAAATATATACAATTTCAGATTGCTGATATTGAACTGAACTTTCTGAGCACTGTAAAGTAAGGAGGAAGACGCAGCTGAGCACCAGGCAGGAGAGCAGCCCAAGCCAAACAAAGCCCCGACACCCTTCAGCAAAATAAAGGACTAAATCCAGTCCTGTTTGAAAGGGGGGGAATCAGCAAGAAGCACCCCTATTACCATACCACAGGAATTGAGAGTATTCGTTACACATATCATTTATGCTATCTAAAAATGAAACGTTGCAGCAAGGTGCTTTAAGTCAGTTGCTAGTTATCTTTTCAGTATCACAGACAGGATAAATTACAGGTGTTAACCGGACATGTATTTACCTAACTGCATTTTTTCCCGTTCTATTTGTGAGACACACCACTTCAAATTGAAAAATTTTAAAATGGGAGCTTTTCAGCAAAGGCACAGAAGAAGTTCTACAGAGGTTTTAACCTCTTTTTGCTTTTTCTTTTAAAGCCCACCTAGTACATCCTCTGTTAGTTCAGTACTCATATGGCCAGACAGGTAAAGCTGCAAATGCCAGAGCAAATGTTAACAAGCCCAGCAAAGGACGGGCAAAAATAAGCTCAAAAATCTACCCTACACTTCCCTTGTTCAAGGGAAGGGTATAACACTCCACTTCTTTTGTCAAAAAGCACAATAGAAGCCTAATGAAAAATGTCTGCATTATATAGTCTGCATATAATTATTTCCTCATATAACATTTTTAAAGGAGTTGCTTCCTTACAATGGCAAATACAGTTTGTAACTTGTTTCTCTACAGCAACGCTGCTGGTTAACTCCAAGTAACTCTCCACACACCTTCTGACGAACATTGTTAAAATCTTTTTTTATATGTTTTAAAAATAGACTTCAGCGAGGCCATTAACGCAGACTTCAGACCAACATGTCCAAATACGGCAAGGTAAACACACACACACTCACACACTACCTTGTCCTGTTTTTATCCGGTTTTAATACAGATGCTGCTGCTGCTTGTCAACAACCTCCTGTTGAGCCACATACGCCCAACAACTGTCACCTACACAGGATAAGACAGAAGCCCCTTCACTTGTCATTTATGGCCACCTTAAAAGGTAGCGTTTACTTGCAACTGGACCGATGGAGCAGCACGCCCACGGTGCCTGGAGAGTTTCTGCCCTCGGACTAGCGAAGCGGCCCACGGGGACCCGAGCAGCGCTGGCATTCGACACGGGCCAGCCGCCGCTGAACACAGCGCGCGTCTGCTGCGGTGAAATGCAGGCACAGAACCACCACGCGACGCCGATAACCCGGCCCAGGACAGCCTAGGCTTCCTGCCAGGAGGATTACCCTGCCCGCAGGCTGCTGCCGCCGCAGGCTCCCAGCGCCGGGACGGCGGGAGGGCCTCTGCGCAGAGCTGCACCACGCCGCTGGGCATGCCCGTGCCCCAGGCGTCGGCCGGTCTCCAGAGCTGAGGCCGTGCGAGGGAGCCAGCACTCAGCTCGGAGAAGGCAGTTTGAAATGCTTTTGAAACCAAGGTCATCACCATCACTACCCCTATCCTCAACAGGAATTAGAAATACAAAGCATGTAAGCAAAGGAAACTAGCAGAACTGGCACAGGACAAAGCTCCAACGCGAGGTTAGTTACTTGTTCCATACTTGTCACCAACTAACACGTCACAGGGGTGGGCTGAGTCTTTAGACCTCATTATGCCTAAGTGACCCTTCATGAAAGTGAAACACTGTTTACTGGAATGGCAATATGAACTTCAGGTTTCACACTGACTTCTCAGGAACCGATGATCTAACCTCACTGATGACCTGTTTGCGAAAGATGGAAAGACTTGTGTCCGTGCCAAGTATAGCACGCTCAGAGCTACAAACTTTCAACAACAAAAAAAAAATCTTCCTTAATAAAGTATTGATTCAGTGTCTTCACAACAGACTGTTTTGTGATATTTCCAACTTATTAGTTATAAACCTAATCCACCAGTGAACTGTAAGACTCACCAGGCAAAGCCAAATTCAAAAAATAGGAATAGTCAGGTTACTACCTTTCAACTTCAGAGAGAGTCACCTCTCTGGAGACTGTGCATTTCTGTAATTGGTCTTCCTTCATTTGAAAAAGGACAGGTTACAGCATAACCACTAATGCTTTTTAGCCAATCTCCATCAGCAGAGAAGAGAAAGCTGCTAGTAGTGGCCACTCAAACTTTGGGTGGAAGCTCTATTAGAAACAAACACCACTAGAAACCTGGTCCTATAAGACCTAGCTTTTCTAGCAAGTGATTGGTGCATGAATAATTATCGTAATGGTGGGGCACAGGTATTCATTTAGCAAATATGGTGACAAAAGAGCAATTAAACCAACATAAAAGATTACTTACTCAACAAACTCAAGCCTAAAAGAACAGAAAAAAATCAGATGCCAAAATAGCCACAGACATTATTGTTACGGACTGATTTAAATTTAAAATGGAACGATAATTTAAGTATTAACAGAGGTAATCGATTTGAGAAGAACAGATCTTATGAAACAGAAAACAATGTGGTGAAATCAACTGGCTGAGCTCGGTAGAGCTGTCTGACACTAGTGCTACCGAGCAGATCTGTATCTGTCCAGAGCAGCAGAAGGGATGGCACACAGAAGCATCCAATGTACATCTCAACCAGCAAAGAATTACTGATCTGGGAAGCATTCCTACTTTAAGAGAGATACAAGTGAAAAAGCAGAGCACCCTAAGGGGAGAGAAGAAATCTACACATCCATGAATTTTGAGAACTGTTGTTTTCCAAGTCAAATAATAATGGAATTATGTGAAAGTTACAGACAACCAAGCCAAACAAGACTCGCTAAAGCAGCAAAGACATTCCAAGAGAAACAAAAACATTTGTCTATACAGAAAACATGGTCAGGTAATACCCTACCAGGTACCCAAGACAAAATAAGCTACACATGGTCTCTGTTTTCAAATGATCATGATTATGTATTGATCCTGTTTATGGGAACGAAGACAAAAAAGTAGCGTTAATTAGAAGTTCCATCTGGAAAGAAGTTTCTCTACCAGGAATTCCCTTGTGATTGTTCACATTTAACATTGTCAGAACAACTGGCCTTCACATGTCTTACACATCCGCGGGGGCTTTGGTAGGCAAGAAGGGCTTGGGGCATTAAGCAAGCATGTTGTTATGGAAGACCTCGAGGAATTCATCTTGCTGCTGTTCTTTAGCCGCACCACAGACAGCGACCAGTGACAGTTTCTGTCACAGACAGCAAGGTCATTGCAAAGAAGCGACTGGTGAGAAGAATATCTACTCGCCAGCTGTTCCTGTGAGATGGCCACAGTAATGGCACATGCCATTCTAGAATACATCAAAAACAGACTTCCAGCAGAGATTCTGAAGTGCTGCTTCCATTATAATGAAATAAAAGTTAACCTAGCGCCTCACACAGGTCTTGTTTCTCACATTTGCAGCTGGTTTTGCTGGTCTGACTGAATTTAAAGGCTGTCATCATAATAAAGGGACCAAATCCTCCTTTTCAAAAGGCAGAAAGCTTATAAGACAAAGACTGAGGAAATACTGTTTTCTGTGAACACCTGGGGGTAAAAGTGAGGATAAGGAGACATTTGAGAGAAGACCAAATAGGTCTCAATGTCAATAAAGAAATTTATCTCTATATATATAAATCAGAATATTTCTCAGTGTAACATATTCAGTATATTTTTTCACTTTTCCAAGATATTACTTGAGAACAGAATTATTGGTGGCTACTTTCTTCACTGTTCTAATTGCACTGTTAGGAGCCTCAGAGTGGATTCCTACCATATTGGTATACCCAATTTATTTTTTCTGATGGCAAAAGGGCACATTGGGATACAAACAAAATCATATCTACCATAAGGAAAGTCAAACTACTTCAATCACACAGTTGAAACAGCAGAAGTAGCCAGCTCCTCTGGGATTGTTAACAGTATTGGCTTGATTCATATCCTGCTGGCTTCTTTGCAACTGGAAAACGTTGCGGTCATATCAAGGTGATTTGCTTGCTTGCCTCCTGTGGTAGGGCCATTTCAATTAGGGCTCTTGAATGAAATATACACAAGTATCTTCATACAGTAGCTGGACTTATTAATAATCAAAGCTATCACTACTTTTAGCATCCACCCATAGCATTCCAACAATGCCAAGTACATCCGGACATCCTCAGGATTTTTAGAATCACGCATCCAGGTTCCACCATGTTTAAGGGTACAAACTGGCATTTTAAAACAATTAGCTCAAGCCACTGCTGCAGCTCCACCTGCCAGTTTTATGGTAGGCCTTCGCATTTTGGTTTAAGTTCACCTGGGATTAAATGGGGGTCTGCTCCTGTTGATTCAAGTTTAGAGCTAGTCAAGGTGGTCAAGGCCGTAGGTACTCTAACCAATCCAAAATGAGTAGCACAGGAAAAAAGTCTACACACTTGTAGTTGTGTCATTATAAATGAAACTTACTTGGGGGAGGTGCTGAATGTCCCCTGCCCAAGTAAACCAGCACACACAAATCACCATTCTATTTGAAGAGAACACACAAACCTAGACATAAATCCTATCCTGCGGAAAGTTTGGCAGCCACATATTCTTTCACCTAGATGAAGACAGGATCTTGACGTTGGCCAGGTAAGAGGCACCATCACTGCCTCTCCTAATACACACTTGGAAATAAAGAAAGCAAAATGGAAATAAAGTCAGTCATTAGCACCACGTCACCCAGTGTTACTAGGTCCACTTCCAGTATACTGGACAAGATTAATTACATTGAACGGTAGCTCTGCCTTCATGGAAATGCTGCATGGAAAGCTAATGTGCACTTAAAACCGAAAAGGCACGGTTTGTGTTTGTACACCTATGAAATTGTCAGTTTCTCAATTTGAACACATTACATCATGAGGCAACATCACAACAAACTGTTTCACATTCATATTTAAAAAATACACTGGTAAGAACTCTAAACTTTGGACCATAACAAGGCTGTCCATCAGTGAGATCCTTTGAAAGGCAAACTAAGTCACCGATACTACTGTCAAGATAGCTGCTCACTCCATGCACTACAGAAAAGATTATTAAACGCATTAAAAATAAGAAAGCATTATATTTCAAAAAATAGCATATCCTCAGTTATATCCAAGCTGAAGACAATGGCTTGTCCTGTTTCAGGGACTGAAAAAGTCCAAATATCAAATGCAAATATCAATCCAGCTACCTGTAAGAACTTCAGAATAGCTACGTTGCATCAGACTGGAGTTTCATCTAGTGTGATAATCCTGCGGATGATGGCCTACAGCAGATGCTTGAGAAAGAAGGACCAGAGAATTATGCAGTTCTATACTCCCTGGGTTTCCACCACAAGGAAAGACATCGGTAGTAAAACAAAATAGCTTCTAGTCTTGAATTACTAGATTCAGCTGAATTGTGAGAATACAATGGTAAAGCAGATAAAGACTCCCACCTTACAGTATATTTTAAAAAGCTGTGTTAAAACGAAGGAGAAATATTTTGAAGGAACACAGAATATCAGCTATTTCCCAGAGGGTTTTTTTCCCCCATATTCTGTAAAGAATCTTCTTCTAAAACCTTTAAATACAAGTGCCAGATTCTTGCAACAAAAGATGCTGACGAACAGTAGTTATTCATCTGTTGTCTGGAACCACAGCTTGGTTCTGAAGTACAGGCCAAGCAAGCCTGAGAGTTTTGAACTTCAGGAGACTATACTCTTCCACAAGGATTTTCACCTGATGCCTTAGTTTAAGAAACTATGGAACACACTGACAGCGTAGATATAGAAGACAGCAGTACGATAGGAGGGTTGATAAAAGTTGTAAAAATTAAGAAAGTTGAGAAGATTGTATAGTTATCACAACTATCTCTTTGCTCTCCTTCTGTTCGAGGCTGTCATAAATTGCCAGAACAGAGGCTTTATAGCTGGTTGTTAATTAGTTAATGAACGTTAGTAGAATGACGTTGCAGAGGTTTCACACTTCGCAATTATTGATACTGACGGGAAAGGACATGCCACACTTGAATTTCTAGAATGAGAAGCCATTTTTGCACCCAAGATAAACACTTTCTAGCCTGGCTATAATTCTGTGCAACATGCAAATCGTTTCAGTCAGCTACAGGCTATTTTTAAGTTAGGAGACCAAAGCTAAGGCAGCCTCCATGAGATCCTGGGCAAGGCGGGAAAGAGCAGAAACAGAGCTCAGGCAGTAGTATATCCTGTTTCCCCTTCCTCCAACATGTTTGAGTTTGCCCATCTGAAGCCTTGGAAGTGAGACAGACACATCAAATATGTTGAAAGAAAAGCCGAAGCAGGCAGGTGGCCCTTCGCCACACAGACAACACTAACATGCTGTTACCAATTGCCGGCTTGTTTCGGTGAACCTGCCGGGGGAAGTTTGCCTAGGATCACACGGAACCAATTATTAGCTCCAAGAGAAGCATGAAGTATCGAAGAAGTTACCTGCTGAGTGGTTGCAGCTCTTGATTCTGTCAGGACGAAACTCTATAGAAGTACAAGAATGTGTTCGACTGTCGGGCTGCAAGATGAACTGCTTCCGAACTGCTGGTCTGATGACAAATCGCGACTGAAAGAGGTGCTGTTGTAAGTTCTCATACAGTGACATTCTTCTAAAATGTGATCAATCTCAGCCTCCATTCACAAAGAAAAGATAGCATTTATGCCTCAAAATGCTGAAGAGGTCTGCCTGGCAAGGTACTTTGTTGTCGCGGTACTCCATTGTAACAGGCAAGCTTGAGAACAATCAGTTCAGAAAGACATTACGCAGTAAATACCAGGGGAAAAAGCCCCAACACACAGGAAGAAGTTGAGGACTCACAGGTGCTCCTTAAAGCAACCAAAACAGCAACTTAAAAACACCCTGCTGCAGAAGTGTTTTTGCTGGTGACAATAAAATATTTTTATTATCTGTATCAATGCTGACAGTAAAGTTGCGTGTAAATTGACTAGTCTACCAACCCGGTATTTTTCCAACCGTTTTAATCTGTGACAATGTGCACACAGAACTAAGTAACTACCACACGAGCTTTTAACCAGATGGTCTTACTGAAACTGTTAAAATTTGAACAAGTGAAAATCACATCACACAGCTTGCAATGCTATACATAAAGCATTCTTTTCAACTTTCTATAACTAATACTATCTGGAATATTACCATAGTAAAATATTTTTGTTCTGTTGTCATCTGATGCCTGTGATGCTTTGAGATGAAGGGAAAACAAAGGAAAACTCTGGAAAAAATATAACATGATTTATCTTTGCCATCTAAAAAAAAATTGTATCTTCCTTTTCTATTTTAAATTTCAGTTCTTCTGAAATGTATTAATAAATATTTATATTATAGAATAAATCCATATACTAGTAATGCAGGAAAATTTAATATTATATAAAATAATAAAATTAACTATATCACTAAAAAAGCATCTGCTCAAATTCAGATAAGGCAAGGCTTTCTAAACCTGATGAACTACATGCTTCCTGAAAGCACACAAGTTGTGATTTCAGGCATCTTTTACATCTATTACAGAAAAACAGATACAAAAAATCTAGTTGTTATGAATACCAATAAAAATATGAAGTTTAACAAAAGTGCTGTCTTCCTACACTGTGCGAGTAAGTTGTCAGACTTCTAGTAGCGCAGGAGCCACTGACCAAAGGAGTGCGGTCTTCCTGCTCCTTTCCAAGCACGCACCATGGGCCAAAATAAAATTCAGTAGCTCAGACAAATCTAATTCCTGTATTCAGTCTGCCTTGCTGATTCAACATAAACTACTGAATATCTTTGGGGGTGGGTTTTTCCTGTTGTTCAGTTTGGGTTTTCTGGTTATTGGTTTTGGTTTTGTTTTATTTTTTATTTCAGTGTCAGTGTGTGACTTGGTGAATTTTTCGTATTGCTTAAAAATAACCTCTAGGTTCCACAACAATATTAAAAAACTCTGTGTTGTAAGACTGATTACCTCAGCCCGAACAAAGAAACACCCCACAGTAGGCAGCATTCTCTACCACAACTTCAAAACTTGCTAAAAAAATTTCAAGTCTCTGAACCTCAGCACGTTTTTGTGTCAGCCTCTGTTCTGTAAAGAATTCTAAACAATTATTTTTAAAAGTGTCTTCTGGAAAAGAATGTATTTGATTACAGCAAAAGCTGACAAATCTTGATGTATGCTGTTGCTGTGATTTATGCCTTGAAACAATGGCAAAACTATGAAAACTTAGGAATTTTCTTTCTTATTGAATAGCCCAAATAGCATGGGGAAAACGGACACATCTCACAGATCTGTGAGCCAGTCTGAAATTTTTGGGTTCAATGCTTTTTCATCTCATTTGAAATATAAACGTACTCCCAGAAACAAGTGATGTGCTGTATCAGTCACCTCACATGCCAGTGTTTTCTATTTCAGCTAAAATATGGTTCTGGTTATCTTCATTGCATTAGTTATGAGGAAAAAGTTGATATGTAGGATGTAGAGAAGCAACAGATGGCACATTCCGCTAGCATTTCTTCAATTAAGGCTGTATCAAATAATACAGAGCAACACCTCAGCATTATTCCTGGATCACAAGCACCCTGCGTGAAGCTATGCGCTATAAAAAGCCAGGTTCTTAATCTCTTCTCCGCCACTTGTTTCATTTACCTGTTTAAATTTTGCCTTTTGTCCGTAAGTTCCATGGGGCATGGATTCCCTCTGCTGCATGAAAAGGCACACCAGTTCAGAGTTTCGTCACTATGACAGTACAAATGAAATCTCCTTTCACGATAGGCTATATTTTGATACTGTAGTCTTAATAACAAAATCTGGCAATTTTTTTTAAAATAAAAACAAGACAAAAATACTAACTTTTAAGATCTGTCTCCCTATTTGTCCTTAGATACTACCAAGGCTTGAGTAGGAGTCTGCAAAAGACAATCAGTGAACAGTGTCAAACACATCCGCACACAGAACTTCTCCACTTATCACTCCAGCGCTTCACTTCTCCAAAGCCCTTGAAATCAACTGCATCACATACCACATCTTAGTTTTATTTTCGTGAAAGATATGAAACACTTCATTTTTAAGCATGTCACTCTGACGTGGAAGTCACGGAGTTATCGTTTGTCCAAAATTGTTTCAAAGATCAGTGAAAATTTTTTTTTTCAAACTGGAATTACTACAAAACCTGCCACTACAAAGTAAAAGAGGTAATTCAAGTGGAGATACTGTATCAAATTTTAGCATATTAGGTAACTAATATCAGTACCAGCATTGTATGCACAAACTGATCCAGGAAGAAACATCTGGGAATTTGTATCCTGTGCTTATACTGTATCAGCAACCAGAAGTTTCCAAAGGATACCCAGAGAAAGCGGGGAGTCTTGCGCTGAGCCAGCTGCGTACACAGCCTGCCCTGGCCCACGAGTGAGCTGTCGTGAACCGTACTCCACAGGAACGGGCTAATGGGAACGATGCCAGGCCTACTAGTTTTCACCAACCAGATTTACCTTCACAACAACAAATGCACAAATACTCGAGCCACGTGTTACACAATAACAGAAAATTCTGCCAATACAAGATGAAGAGCATGCTTTTGGAACTGAAAAGATTTCCTTTAGGAGCGCTAAGGATGCACTGCCTGTCGCCACCTTCCTGGGCAGGAAAAGGACAGAAATCCACAACAAACTGGAAAATCTCCTGTTTTATTATATTCCTGGTAGAGGTGGTGTAAGTAAAATCATTTAAAGCAAATTAAGGTACAGATTAGATGCTTTTTATTTGAGCACGTGTAATGCAAATGCTTTTGAGTACATTTACAAAAAATGTTAGAAGTATAGCACAGGTGCTAGCCTAAGGCTTTCTACACCAGTCGCGTGCCACAATGAGGTTTTGTTAAGAAGAGAGGAAAAGTTTTTTGAGCCCATGCAAACCAAGAGAAATCCGGGTTTTTTTCTAATGCCTCTTCCTTACAGCTGAACCTCACTTGAGAAAAAGCAATGTCTGGCACCAGGCAGTCCAGCTCCTCCATTCCTTACTTGCTCCCCAGATCTCTGCTACTTCTTACCCTGCCTGCCTGGCACGAGAAAAACTGCTCCTACCTTCTTGCCTTCAGCCCCTTCATCTCCTTCCAGGACATTCCCCCCTTGCTCCTACTGCCTCCAGAGGTGGCTCCAGCTAAGCAAAGGACATACGCTGGATTGAACTGACGCTGTGCAGAGCCACTCTTGCTGCATTTTGTCCCGCTGCCAGCTAGCACAAGTGAATCCCACCAAAGCTTTCGCACTTAATGCCCTGAGATATGCCCATTCATAAGGGAATGGGGACCCGGAGCTCCAAAGTCCTATTTAAGAATTCAATGAACAATAAAGGCTAGTTAATTATACAGCCTACACAGTATTGATGAACCATCTGCTTTGCAGATCCCAGAGCTAAAGGGTAATTTTATTCACTGCCCACAATTACTGCCCCACGGTTGCATAAACAGTAAATACATTAAACCCCCCCCCATTGAGCTGTGATGCAGAAAGCAAGTTTCAGCTCGTACACCTTCAAAGGGTTTACAATAGATTCCTTTTTTCCTCTTTAATAATGAATTAATCACAATACCGATCAGAATATTAGATTAGCTCTAATGTTGATTTAAGGTTCACAAAAGCCCCTTACATTTCAGCTTGAAGACTTAGATCCCAAGCCTTTTATAAGCAAAAGGCCCCGTTCCATTGCGGCGGGTGGGGGGTGGGGGGAAGTCTAAATTTTAATTATTCCTTGAAGAATGAATCAATCACCCTCAAATAAAGTAATAGCTCACGGTTTTATTTTCTCCACTAAAATAAAGGCATAGTTAAAATGATTTTTAAAAGCCCTTAAACAGGAAGTTGACTGGTCTTCAGTTTCTGGTGCTAGGTAAGGACTTTGTACAACGCTATGCAAACTGAAAAAGGGGGGCAGGGGGAAGGTCTGTAAGAGATGGCACGGAGACATTTTGGAGAAGAACAATAATTTCTTTTGTAACCACTACATCTTAAAATTGCAATAATAGGGGGAAAACACATGTATATTAAAAGCATGGCTAACTTTTTTAAAAATTTCTGTTAAAAATGCATCTCATTTAAAAATACTGAAACACTAAGAATGGATTTTCCCTAACTTTTGCCAAAGTGATGCTGTCTTCATTTGCCTGTAAGAGAGGGATGCAATGAAAAGGACTAGGAAGTTAAAGATAGCCACAGAAATTCTCCACAGATCACTTCGAGCAGAGCTTCTGCATTCACCCTTCACTACCGACTCAAGGGGAGGAGAGGCAAGGCAGGCAGCAAACTGGCCAAACTGGTTGCCAGAGTTGTGCTCTCCCAGCCGCAGTGCTCTTCAGGAAGCGGAGGGCTGACTCAGGAAGCCGATCCCGAGAGGGGGACAAGCCTGTGCGAGAGTCACCTCCCTGACCCTGTGACACACGCCTGCTCCACCACAGAGCACGGCCAGACTGGAAAGGCACGTCCTCCCACCTTTTAGTGGCTGAAGAGCAATTAAACCTCTGCAAGGTACCGTGCAAAGCTTTCTCCTTAAGCCTTTCCTTTTAATGATGGTGTTGGGGATTTCATTATTAAAAATTAAATAAATTAATCTGCTGTGAAACTGAAGGAGTCCTCCCTCCTTCCCGGAATGCACGTGTCTCCTCTGCCATGGAAAAGTGAGCGAGGTGCTACAGGCAGAGAGGGAAAGAGGCAGCAAGTGGGGAAGGAGCAAAGGTCCAAATGCTGGTACCCGCTGCAGAGATTTAAGTGACAAGGAGCTGCAATTACTTCTCGTGCAAGCAAAAGCTTTGGGAAGGTCACCAAGGCAGTTTTTGGCTGTCCTTATCCATCTCCTCCCTCCCTCTGCAAACCTCCCCAGAGCAGAATAAATGACCATTCCGTTTGGGCAAAAAGAACATGAAAAGTTATCCAATGAAGAAGGATGTATCTCAAGCCTTTGGAAGAGCAGCTGAGCACCAAAAAAGCTACCAGGCACTCTCAGAGAACCACTTAGCGCTGGAAGTCCCTGCAGCTCCCTGTGCAAGTTCGGTAGGCGCGGGTCAGCTGCAGGAACCAAGCGCAGCTGTATTACAGCGAGAAGGGCTGCTTCCACAGGCTTTGGTTCTGTGTTCAGCTGTGATTACCTATTTACTCTGCACCCTCACTAGTATTTGAGCTGCCTTATTGCCAGCAGTACTTGCAATCGAGATAGGAACAGTAGCAAGCAGTATTTACAAGCCATACCCAAATCTCCAGTTGCAGGTCCAGCTTTCCATTCACTTGCACCTAAAGCTATGCTAGCTTGACTTTTCTTCCCCGCCCTGGTTAGTAAAGTTTGAGCCAGTTCAGTTTACTTTTGGAATACATGCCATATTCATAATTATTTGCTCTCTTATTTTCACTAGAGAAAAAAAAAAAACCATGCAAACATAAACAAAACCTCTGAAAATTCCAGAATTCTGAACCGCACCAGCACAAGTTACTCAGGAGACGTACACACGCTTTTTACACAAGATGACAAAACACGCTTTTTCCACAGCAGCTCTTAGGCATTGCTTCCCACCAAACCCTGACAAACA
This sequence comes from Phalacrocorax carbo, assembly GCF_963921805.1. NCBI lineage: Eukaryota > Metazoa > Chordata > Aves > Suliformes > Phalacrocoracidae > Phalacrocorax > Phalacrocorax carbo. The sequence goes on from NC_087517.1 coordinate 566,000, forward strand.
AAGTTACTGTCCCAAACTCATTCATTCAGCAGCCTTTCGGCCCACGTTTCTGCAGCCCGCAGCACGTGAACGCGAGGCTGAGCCCCAGGGGAGGGCAGGCACAGAGGGGCTGCCTAGCAGAACCGGGTCCCAGGCCACGATCAGGGTCTCCCTGCCACGACAGCCAACTAAAACCTTGTGCGTGGTTTATAAAAGCCCCTCTGCTTATGGGGACTGCTCTGATAAACCAAGTTGTAAATAGCTTAAAAGGAGTGTGGCTTCTCATCCAGAGGAATCCCATTTTAACCTAGACTCACTGATTTGATTAGAAGTAATAAGAAAGGAAATAAGCGCAATCCAAAATATGTCTGATAACAGACTCACCGGTATTTTTTTTCCAGACAAGTATCATGAGCTCTGCTTGCTTTTTAAAGGTCTTTTCTGTACCATATTACAATAACCACATTCTGGTAATAAACTGAATTATTCTTGATTACACTTAAAACAATTTTGTTAGCTCACCAAGATCCCTGAGCTAGTCAGTGGTTTTTTGCACCAAATAATCAGACAAATGTTTGCAGAACTTGCTCATTTTCAGCATCACAATTAAGAAAAAAAAAACAACAACAAAGTTAAGACACTATTACAGAGTCCCATCTTTTCAAATTGGTTTAGCCTTTCATCTGTTATAAACGTATTTATATACCACTCAAAGTGAGACAGAAGTACATGAAGTTCTTATTTATGTTTCCTGTTTTGTTAACACGCAGAGTGCTTCTTCCACTGAGGCTTCTCTCACAATGCTTGCAGATTTCCTACACTGAACACCTAACACAGGTTACTATTATTTTTACATAGCACATGCTATCATGCAATATAAAAAGTATCCCAAAATGCATTATTGATCCTATTTTGCTCATACATGAAGCTGCTATAAGAAAGTAACCTAATCTGTGACTGAATTCATCTGTTCATTACAAAAGGATCCTGCATTACGATTAAAAAAAGGAAACACCAAAAGGTGTTACATTGTCAACATTTTACAAAAAATTCAAAAATTTTTTCAAAAAATTACAACAACTTCTCCCCTCTTAGAGAAGACTACTCTTTCATGAAACTTGCTCCAACTGTGTTTTATAGCAGAACTTCTATTATTATTACTCCTATTTATCCTTAACACGTAACAAGACGAAAAGAAAAAAGTACATGATTTTTACTGGAAAAGCCCCATCAGCTGCTCTACCTTAATTAAAAATATTAATAGCAACTTATTTCAGCAGCAGGGTAGCACTTTACAAGCAATGTAAACAAAAGGAGAAAGTTGTTGCAATCTGTCTCTTCACAGACAGGTTACATTCATTTGCATGCAATATTGTAATATTTAACCGAGACACTACAGCATGTCAGTGCTAACCATAAGGTTTTGCCCCCAAAACACAATCCTCCCATTTTAAATGTGATGGGCAAGACCAAATTAGCCTATCTCCATAAACCTAACAAGTACATTTAGTGGGTTCCCATATTTTTATCTCAGTGAACATATATGTAGCATTTACCTCAAAAAAGAGTTATTAAAGAAGAAAACGTTATCATCCTTCTCTCCAAATCTCTAAACTCCAAGTTACCAAAAAGTGACAATGCTGAAAAAACTGAAAAGCTAGTTAATGAAACATTACTGCTGCAAGTCCAACCACACCTCTTCCTTCAAACAATCAAATCTTGGAGCAATGACTAATATAAAATTAACAGGGAGCAGAAGGTTATAAAAAAAGAAGTACAAAGATCTATGGGCTAAACAGATGCACTTGAGAAACACACAGTTGTTCTTGGGTGAGACACTGATACATTCTGAAGCGATAGCTGGGAGGGGACAAGGACCAGAGAGGGCTCAATGCCTAAACTATGCTCTTTTCTGTGGCATTTCTACCTTCCACACAAATTACCATCACATAAACATAATGTGTTGCTGACACAGCCTAGGTTCAGCGTCACTATTAATTTTATTCGTCCGAGACTTTGTTTCCCAGCTCTCCCAGCCTTAGACACTCAGTTGCATCCAGCGAGCTGGATCAACAGATACGCTTACAGTTTTTGCTGGACCGCTGCAGCGCGCCGTAGCTACGGGCAAGCCCGCTCCACCTCCACGGGCAGGATCCCTCGGCTGGCAGGCGTCCACGCGTGCCACACCGCTCACCCAGCTGTGCATGTGCTACTCCCCTCCTGCTTCTTGTCGTTGTTTTAATCGGAGAAGGGCGGAAAAAGCTGCAAGAAGTTACGAGCCCCAGCAGGCACCGCCTGGACCGCGGCCCCTCCGGCAGTCGGCTAATGGGGCGCACCGCGGGGTTCAGCGGTCACGCAAAGGGAAGAAAAAATTCACGCACCTAAATCGCGTTCAGGGAACGCGGCGACGGCGGGGATCCGGGGGGTGCAAGGCCGCTCGGTGCGGGAGCGCGGCGCGGTGGGGAGGCACAGCGCGTCCCGCCGCGGCGACACCGGGACGCGCAGCCCGGCCTCCGCCGCCTCCCGCCAGCGCGGCGCGGCACGGCGACCCTGCCCGGGGCGTGGGGGGTGTACGGGCTCGCCCGCCGGCACCCGCGGCTCCCCAAAGTTTCCGCCGCGCCTCGCCCGGCCCCGCGCACCCCGGCTGAATGGCGCTGCGGGCGCGGTGCGGTGCGCGCCCCGGCGGGGCGGCCCTGCCCGCTGCGGCTCGGCGCGGGTCCCGGTTCCCGCCCGCCGCGGCCGCGGGGCTGCGCATCCGCCGCGGGCTCGCCCCGCGGCCACGGAAAGCCAGCGGGCCCGGGAGCGGGGCGGCCACGCCGGGCTGGAGTCGGCGGGCCTGGGATCCTCGCCCCCGACCACCTCTGCGGGCTCCCCGACCCGACCCGCACCCACCTGCCCCCTCCAGCGCCCACCCGCGCCCGCCACCTCGCCTGGCCGCCCGGCGCGGAGCCCGGGGCAGGGGCCGGGCGGCGGCACCTCCGCCCGCAGGGCCCGCGCGGCGCGGCCGGGCACGGGGCGGCAGCGCGGAAGGGAGAGCGAGCGGCGAGGGCGCGCAGCGGCGCCACGAACCAGGCGCGGGTCCGCCTGAGGCAGCGGCTCCTCGGCCGCGCTGCCCCGGGCCCCCGCCGCGCTCCGCCGCCTCGCCTCGCCTCACCTCACCCGCCGCCTCACCCTCGCGGCGCCCGGCCCGCGACCTCCCCAGCCCGCGGCTCGGCCCCGATCCACTCACCGCGCGGAGGAAGGGAGGGAGGGAGGGAGGGAGGCGGCGGCGGCGGGGCCGAGCCCGCTCAGCGCCGCGGCGGGCCCTAGCCCGGGGTCTCCATGGTGGCGGTGGTGGCGCCGGCACCGCCGAGCCCCGCCGCCCGCTCCGCCTGGCCCCGCTCCACCCCTCTCGCGACGTCAGCGCAGCGCCCTGCCCTGCGCCCGCGCCCATTGGCCAGTCGCGGCACAGAACGGCGCTCCATTGGTCGCTGCCTCGCGTTAAACTCGCCAATGGCGGCACGACTTGAAGTTACTATGGTTACCGATGCTGTGAGGCGGCGGGGTGGAAGGTGCTGCTGTTCCTTCAGCGCGGTGCGCGGCGGGGCCCGGCCGCGACGGCCCCGCACCACGCCCGGGGCGGCTGCCGGCGGCAGCGCCTGCTGGGCGTGGCTGCCTGCCCGGGCAAGGGCCGCTGGGGCGGGGGAGGCTCCTCCGTCGCCACCGCGTAGCCTGTCGGTCTCCTCGCGGTGAGTGTCGGCGCGGGGCGCGGGAGCGAGTGGAGCGCAGGTGATCGAGCAACCGGTTGCAAAATGGCGGCCGCGGCGGTGCCCGGGCGGGGGTGTGCTCCCCTCGGCGGTCGCACCTGCGGGGTGACCCTGCTCTGACGGAGGCGGCCTTGGAAGCCGACGACGACGGCGTTGCCGCCGCAGGAGCGGCAGCGGGAGCTGCCTTCGGTTCGGGCGCCGTCGGGCTGTGAGGAGGCAGCGACGGGCCGATCCCCGGTATTGCAATGCAGGTTTCCCGGCGGGACGCGCAGCCCTGAACGCCGCTCGGACCCTCACTGATGAAGTTCAGGCCTTTGTGCAGGATGGGAAATGTATTTCCTATAATGCTTTAAAATCTTACCGGTTTGAAGCTTTTAGTACTGGTCTAAGTCTGTTTATAGTGTAGAGAATTAAAGATGGGCAGAAGAAAAGGCAGTTGTCTGAAGATATTGTAAAACACTTTAAAAATAGGTTTTGCGTGAGAGAACATGTGTGTTAAATGCTTGGTCTTCTTTCTGAGTTGTGGAACTTCCCAAACACAGGACCCCCTAATGTTTCTCGGGGTTTTCTGACTGATGCTATTTGCTCTCCTCCCAGTCTACTGCTATTATAGTTGCAATAGGACACTTGCTACTTTGTTAACTAATACGATGATGACGCTGTAAATGACTAAAAGAAGTCAAGAATCTTCAGTTTCTTGAATGCCACTTGAATCTTCCCAGAAGTGCATGTATTCTCGTTGTACTCTATTATGCTGTTGCCTTTTACCTTTTCCTGATACTCGTCTAGCACTAAGAATGCTCCACATATTCTTCCATAGGCAAACTTGTGTTTGGGGTCTAATTCAGTGAGCAACTCTTACTGTCTTAAGAGGTTGTTTTATTCAATCCCTTCCCCTGTTGTGTTGATGCAGATTGTGTAGGAATCCTGCTGGAAAATAACTGTGAAAAAGGTACTTGCATTTTTACTGGTGTGCCTTTTATTTCAATGCAGATTAGTTCTCTAGTTTAGCATGCAATGGGATGCACCCTGTTTTTATCTTGCATAAGGGCATGTGACAACTCTGATGTGGTTTAATCAATGCTGACACTACAAGTAGAACTGTGTCCTTACCCTCTGTTCAGAAAGGAACTGCACGTAAAAAGTAGGGGGTAGCTGAATGTGGAGCATCACCTATAAACTCAGAATTCCTATAGTTCCTTCTCTAAATTTCCACTTGGAACGTAATCTGCTATGCTGCGAACTATGTAGGCTATTGGTATAATTTTTAATCTCTGTAATATATGTTGGCATTTGTATGGACTAATCTAGTAGGAACTCCTACAGTATGATCATATGCAAATGGAAAACACTTGGCAGACATAACCAGGGGTCTTGATTCCTTGCTGCCCTGAAAATGCCATGATTCATTCTATGTTAAGTGGATATAAAATGTTACCAAACCAGAATGGTGGCCTCCTTCTAGGAAATAGGAAAGAGGAGTCCAGAGGAATAATAGCAGAAACTTCTTAAAACAAAGAGTAACAAGGGTGATATAAAATAAGCAGGGGAAGGTCAAAGGAGAGTGGAAAGCACGAGAACAGAAAAAATAAAATGAGAAATCAGAATAAGTAGATCTAGAATAAAGGGAGGAGGAAGCATAGAACCTGTGAGAGCAATGATTTCATTAATTGCAAGGTTGCTTCTACCAAAGGTGTACTGGATTAATCCAAACAACTTCAAATCGATCTCAGCTGGTTTTAATCTGTAATTTGGCTGTTGTTGCACTGGCTTAGCTTCCACAGATAACAGCTATTAGAAAATGAAGAAGCTTCCTTGCTTGCATACCCTGGTAAATTGAACCATTTCAAATTTCAGTTTTCAAATTCTCAAATTTCAACCTGAAAAGGCTTTAGCAAAGCCTTTGGCACTGTCTCCCACAGCACCCTCCTAGAGAAGCTGGCAGCAAATGGCTTGGATGGGTGGATTCTTCACTGGGCAAAAATCTGGCTGGCTGGCCGAGCCCAGAGAGTTGTGGTGACTGGAGCTAAATCCACTTGGCAGCCGGTCACGAGCGGGGTTCTGCAGGGCTCAGTGTTGGGGCCAGCCTTGCTTAATATCTTTATCAATGATCTGGATGAGGGGACTGAGTGCACCCTCAGTAAGGTTGCAGATGACACCAAGTTGGGCAGGAGTGTCGATCTGCTGGAGGGCAGGGAGGCTCTGCAGAGGGACCGGGACAGGCTGGATCGATGGGCCGAGGCCAGCTGTACGAGGTTTAACCAAGGCCTAGTGCTGGGTCCTGCCCTTGGGTCACACCAACCCCAGGCAATGCTCCAGGCCTGGGGCAGAGGGGCTGGGAAGTGCCCGGCGGAGAAGGCCCTGGGGGTGCTGGCTGACAGCCGGCTGGGCATGAGCCAGCAGTGCCCAGGTGGCCAAGGAGGCCAGCAGCCCCCGGGCTTGTGTCAGCACTGGGGTGGCCAGCAGGAGCCGGGCAGGGATGGGGCCCCTGTGCTCGGCACTGGGGAGGCCCCACCTCGAGTGCTGGGCTCAGGTTTGGGCCCCTCGGGACAAGAAGGCTCTTGAGGGGCCGGAGCGTGTCCAGAGAAGGGCAGCGGAGCTGGGGCAGGGTCTGGAGCACAAGTGTGCTGGGGGGCGGCTGAGGGGGCTGGGGGGGTTTAGCCTGGAGAAGAGGAGGCTGAGGGGAGCCCTTCTCGCTCTCTGCAGCTGCCTGAGAGGGGCTGGAGTGAGGGGGGGGGGGGGGGGGTGTTGGTCTCTTCTCCCAAGTAACAAGCAGTAGGATGAGAGAAAATGGCTTCAAGTTGCATCAGGGGAGGTTTAGGTTGGATATTAGGGAGAATTCCTTCACTGCCAAAGTGGTCAGGCACTGGCACAGGCTTCCCAGAGAGGTGAGGGAGTCATCCTCCCTGGGGGTGTTCAAAAAACATGTGTAGGCATGGCACTTCAGGGCATGGTTTAGGAGGCCTGGGGGTGTTGGTTTGGTGGTTGGACTTGATCTTAAAGGTCATTTCTGACATTAATGATTCTATGATTTCTGACCGTTATTGCTGTGACGGTGGAAGGCACAGCCTACTGGCAGGACAGGAAAGGTGGTATAATGCCATCTCCAGGCTTTCCAGATTCTTTGTAGTTCCAGGTGGGCGGCTGTAACCCTCAACGTTATTAGAAACAGGCTGTTCCAAGTGACTTGTGTTCCTGCAGAGCTATGCATTGCAAGGTCTCTCTGTATTTTAGAGTTTGCCACTGGGGCAGGATGGGGAAGGGTAAGAAATAATGGCAAGGAGGAGAAGGTGATCTTTAGCAGGATTGTTTTGGCACAACAGAAGTATGAAGAGTTAAAATTTATATTTTGAAGTCCTGTCAGATTTGCAAATATATTGAATGACTATCAGTGAAGAGCAGCTATTTCATTCTATCTGGTATTAGTCATACAGTCATAGCTTTTTTTTTTAAAATTTGTTTTGGCACCCACAGCAGCCAACACATTATCTAATTTGACTGCTGCATATCACAGGCCATCAATTCCCACCCATTTATCACTCTACTGAGCCCAAGAGGGACTAAATATATTATGGAAAGGCACCGCATTTTAACTTTCCAATACGAACATCTGCATGGTATAGAATTCTTTTGATTTCTTACTCCATTACCTGATAGTAGCCTTTGTCAAATACATGTTTAAACTCATATCAATTTTAGGATCAGCAACAAACAAGTACTGTTTCTTTTTATTCCCCTTTTCAGGACGTGACTTGAAACTAAGATGATCTTTCTTTTTCATTCTCAGTGTCATTTGGAAAGCACTGATTCCATTATGTTTGCGAATCTTACAGCAATCTAATGGTATGTTTTCCTTCTGAACCTTCCTTGTTTCTTATAAGCCTTAAATCTGACCTCTTAAATGATTGTGCTTGGTTTTCAGCTTTTTAGATGAGCAAATTTGCTGGTTGTTTTGTTGCCATCGTGCTCCTTCAGCATTTCAAGTCATTAATATGTTTTTCTGCTTCATTTAATCTATTCTGAAATTAATCCAAATTGGAGTATTTTTTAATATATTCCACAGATGTTCACAGTCCTTGCAGAACACTGGCATGCCTATCTTTAATTTTAGTGATTACTTCTCTATTTGCAAGATTACCTAGGCTTTCTCATTTGTTGTAAGCACAGAGGCACTGTTGCTAGACAGTGGGAATTGTCGGCACAGAATGCTTGGTCCTTGGAAATACAAGATTATGAAGAAAAATATTAGTCACAAAACCAAGGTTGCCTTTGCTTCTGGTTTTTTGTTTTTTGTTTTTTTTTTTTTGGAAATGATTTAGTGCTACCTATTTTATCTGTAATCTCTTACAGCTACTGAAATTACAAAGGTTTGGAAAAAATAACTGGAGGAGAGTGATGTTCATGGCAGGCTAACTGAACAAATGAGCAGCTGATTAGCGTTCACAGGGAAAGTATTTAGATGTGTGATTTCTCCCCCTCCCCCCCCCCCCATTAAGATGTACAATTTGATTTCAAAAGTTACTGCAAGCCATTGTGTTGATGTCACAGCAACTCAGTCAAGCATGATACAATTGACTTTGGGTAATTTGGAAACTGTAATTTCGTTTGGTTTAAAAAGCATTAAATGTTCTTTTTTGTTGTTGAGCTGGGAGGTGTGGCATCTAATAGAAGGTATTTCTGAAGCAGTGGTGGACTGGCATTTTGCTGTTTAGCGAGGGTTTTTACAGACTTTTTAAGTTTCAGACAGTGGCATTCAAAATTACTGCTCTATATTGGGTATAGACTTCTCTCTCCCTGTGGAAAAACAAAATGTTGAGGAAAACTATTTGGATACTGCCAAGCTGTTTGCATTTTCATCACTTTTTTTTTTCTTCCATGGCTTTGAAGCATCAGGTATGAATATTTGATTTTATATCCTGCAAAGTGCTCAGCATGATCACCAAGCTTCTGATGACACAGCCACTTTAATCTGGCTCAAGCCCAGCTGCAGTGGAAAGGGACAGTGCTACCCTGTCATGATATCTCTCCAGCTTTCCTTGTGCCAGCAAACGTGACCGTGTAACTGTGCAGCAAGCTAGGTTAGAAAATTGATCCAGACTCCCCAGAAACCTCCCCACAACATATGCTCTTATTTTTTCAGTTGGATCAATTTCCTGATCAAGCTCGCTGTTCCTGTCTCTAATGCCTGCAGTAAGACATTTGCAGGTAGCCACGTACAGAGGGAACAGGGGACCTCCTCTCTTGGCAGCCATGTGAAACGTTTTGCCCTGGTTACCTGTTTCAGCAAAATGGAGGTTTGAGGAACAACAGCTTGCTAGACCACAGTATCAGCTGAGTTGCTGAGCTGATTCAGGTTTAAGAAAAGTAACCTTTTCTTGGGTAAGCAAAGGAATTCCATTACCAATGTATTGATTCAGCTTATAGTGTGGCACCATGGGTGGTTTTGCTGGTATTTTGTTTGGGGGTAGTGTACTACAGGAAGGAAGCGCCAGGTGAAGGGAAGTCCTTAAGTAGTCTTTGCTGCTGAAGCCAGCTACTTGTGAAACCAGGCTTCACCACATGTGTGCACCTGTAAGTCAGGGTTGCTCTTAGGTATTACTGCATTTGGGCAGCTCGGCAGCAGCCAAATGGGTAACTTGGTGAGAGGATGTGAGGAAAAGCTGAGTGGGATGTCCAATAAAGAAAAAGTGATTCACAGTCGTTCTGTTCTGTAGGTTTTCAGGTCCTAAGCTTGTAGGTAATTTTTGTAGAAACTAACAACCTTTAAAAAAACCCCAAAGCACAAAACAACCCCTCCTCAAGCTCCACAAACAGGAAAAAAAAGCCCCATCTCTGGAGAACGCGGGTACTTACATCTGTTTAAGGACAGGTGAAAGCTTGCTAAAATCCTTTTCAGTTCCTACTGACTGCTACAATTCTCAAGCTGAATGAAATATTACTCATCTTACTAGGCTGTATTTGAGGCCTGGAAAACATGTTGAGAAATTTACCAAATTGTAATCTCTCTTATCAGGCTAGGGATATAGAATTTCATGCTGAAATCTAGAGATCTGTATGAATAAAGAGGCAACAAAGAAAATATATGTGCAAGTATTTGTTCTTATTTATGGAATGTATATTTCCAAGGGTTGTAAATGAGACACTTCAGACAGGTGTGCTTTGTTTTTTGTAGTAGGATACCATAAATTTAAAGTGAAGGTGTGCCAAATGCTTCCATGCATATAACTCTGCAAATTTGCCCTAACAGAACTGGCAAAAGTTGTACAAAATGATACTGATGCGATTGGCAAAATAACCTGCAGTGGCTTCTAAATCATATGAGTTATCTATCCCTCTTGCTTGCTGTCTCATAGGCTGCAGACAAATGTTCGTCTGTGACTCTAGCTATGCTACTGTCAGACAAAAATCAGACAGGCAAGCTTAAGGTACAGTGATACAGGGTCTTTGGTGTCAGCACTTACTCACAAAGCCTTGCTTCCTCAAGTTCCTCTTTTCCCCCTAATGGCTATTAACCCTGGATGTGTGTCTTCACCTTAAGCTCTATTTGTGAAGCAATCTGTTGAACTCTGAGAGGACTGATGCAGAATTGCTTTTAAGCATAACCATAAATGTACAAAGCACTGCAACTGAGAAAGCCATAGCTTCTCACAGGGTGTAGTAGGAGAAATTGGACTTGCTCAGAGTAGTACGTTCTTGAAGCACTGATAAAGAAAAACTGTACCCCCATACAGTATAAACTGAGCCAGCTGACTTGTGCCTGAAGTTCATTAAGAAATGCTTATACAAATTGGTCTGTAAGCAGAGCTGTGGGGAGGAGGCCTCCAGCAGTGGGTCAGTGAACCTTTCCATACAGGCTTGTCTTTTTAAAGAAAAAACATCAGTAACAAAGCTGGCATGAAAATGGGGTAGGTAGAAGTTTAAAATACTACACAGAAGGCAAGAGCAAAGGCAGGAGCATGTGCGAAAGGTGAGGACAACTTACAATCACCTGTTTCATTGTATAAAACAAAGAATTGGACTTCTGTTTCCCTTCCTGCTTCGAGAAAATTTGGGCTTTAGCTAGTTAAAGGAAACAAAACTATCGTGACTGAAAACTGTATATTTCCAATTGTTCGTTTTGCAGCACTGCAAACAGTCACATCAGTTGGTTTATCTGAAGAGCAATGGGGCTGCGATTTAACAACAGTAATCCAGATATTTTGTACAGAATTTTTAAGACCAGTCTTCAGTAGTTTGGGCTTTTTTTTTTGTGACTTTGACTTCTGCATACTCTGACCATCTTTAGCTGTCTTCCACTGAATGTCTGCTACTACTTAGTATTGATTTGTTTAGTATCTGATGGTTTAGCAGATGTGATGCCTCTTATAGGACACACTGTTCTGCTACAGCTCCTTTAAGGTCGATCTCCTTAACCATCCCTGCCTGTAAAATTGCATCCTTATTCCATTGGCCCTGCATTATTATACATGGAATCTGTCTTTGAAATTTCTGTGGTACAGTGCGTATCCTACCTTTTGATGAGAAGTCATTGTGGATGAATCCTTGCATATTGCATAGGCATAAGTTTGTACCAGAAAAAAAGAGGCTAATGCTTATTTTGTGTAAGACCAGATTGCCCGTGGCATTACAACTTCACTGATGCCTGTTGCAACTAGGAGCCTCTGTATGAGAAGACCGGTGGCTGTTTGGTTTAGCAAGATTACGAGCAATCAAGCACTGTGCATCAAAGGGTAAAGACATGTTTGTATCTCCCCTGCAAAGACGCCTCTCTGCGGAAACATATGGTCAGTCCTTCCCACATCGGGGCAGTCATCTGGTGGCAGGAGGCCATCATTAATCGAGAGCACTTCAGTATCACCTTCCAAAGTGAGCCGCCTTGGAGCCAGCCCTTCTGCTTGCATCGGTTTAGCGTACTGACTGGTCTGTCCCCAGGCTGTGAGCTCTGTAACCTCCTTAGTTTCTCTTGTCCTTTAGTTCCTTTTAGTCTCCTGAATATCTGTTCCGAAGTATTTTCTACTCTCACCCCAGTCCTTTCTTCCTTGCTGTTCTTACAGCTCTAGCAACACGTTTTCTTCACTGATTAAGCCCTCCTTTTCTTCTATGAAAACTGTAATGAAAGGATGCTTCTTGTATAAAACCTTACAGCTTTCAGGATGTCATCAGAAACTTATATGTTAGCTGATGGTATCAGTCCTATGAAACCTTCCTTTCTGGTTACTTACACAGTTTTGGTGATTTTTTTTTTTTTTAAATGTACGCTAGTTCTTAGAAACACAACCATTTACTTCCTCTTGTATATTTGTACAGTATCAAGAATACTTAATACTGACCCAGAGTTTACAAAACACACCAAACTATTTAAGCACCTATGCAGCTATGGGCTGTGTTAGATCCAGACTAGAATGGCCATAATCTTGCAAAACAGTGTCCTCCGGAGGAAGTCCATAAGTGCACAGGAAGAAAAATGGCACCACATTTTTATATGGAAATGAAAAGGCAGATATTTTTTCTTACACAATTTGGAATGATCTGTATGGATAATATGACTTTGTTCTGAAGAATATTTTAAATGATGAAAATACTGTGATTTTTAAATATCATACAGACTCAATATGAAGTGCTGTGCCTTGCACAGCTGAGTCCCACTTGCTAGAGAAATAATGCATTTTTTCAGTTACCAAAGTGTTAGGGGGTTTTGCGTTTGTGTTTCAGCTGGGTTTTTTTTATTTGGGTTTTTTACAATGAAGTTAAATATTGTAGTTATATATGAGCAAGAACAAGTTTTTTATTCATTTTAGCGGTTAGAAGGCAGGTCAAATTTTGGACCAGGAGCTTCATTTCATTGGTGCTATTAAGCAAAGAGAACCTAAAAAAGAAAGTTACTTCTCTTAATGCTTTTCTGCACTGTTAAGTCTAGTCTCCTTGTTAATGTGAATCAGATCTCTTTTTGGTTTAAAAAAGAAAAATACTATTTTGGTTTTGTATGGGTGGCTGAAATGTCTGGTTCCAAAACTGGTGGGCCTTAAGAGGTAATGAAATTGCAATATTTTGTTCCACTAATATCAATCACTTCATAGACTCTCAAACTACTGCTTTGCTTTTGTTTTTTGTTAATAGGAAAAAGGGTGGGGGGAAGTCAAGGCAAAACCCAGATACTTTGTCGTGATGCAGGGAACTTTGATTCTATGGCAGTTTCCTGTTACAGCATCTTTACTTCTGTCGTGCTAAATGAGTAATGTAGATTTAAGCATTTTATTTGACGGATGCCAGAGCAGCAGTGACAAGTTGCTCACTGCACCATTACACGCACCCTGCTTGCCACACAGGCTAGCGAATAAGCAGATATGCTTTATGAACCATACAGTTAAAGGTTGATTTAACTGTACGTTTGTTATTTCTTAAGAAATTGAGAAAATTGTAGGGTGCTATAATGGATAACTCGGACTCACGTTTTCCCATAAATCTTTAAATGAATATATTGAAGCATATTGTTTAATTTGTAACCTTTTGTTATATATGGAGGTAATAAATAGGAAGCTAGATGGAACTTTAATTAAAAAGTATGTAATAAAACTCTGCAGATTTATTGTGTTCAAATCAAAAAGTCTGTAAATGATGCCTCAGGATTTTTGCCTGCAAAAATTTTGGCTCAGCAAAGCAGGATTTTGCCCAGGATTTCCCAGCCACATGCCAGGAATTGCCCAGAGTGGCTGTGGATGCCCCATCCCTGGGGCGTTCAAGGCCAGGCTGGACGGGGCTTTGAGCGACCTGCTCTAGTGGAAGGTGTCCCTGCCCGTGGCAGGGGGTTGGGACTAGGTGGTCTTTAATGTCCCTTCCAAACCAAACCAGTCTGTGATAATTAACTACTGAAAGCATCAGAGCATTTTCTCATTTCATCTTCTCTTTCACTTAAACTTCAAAATGGCCAGGTGTGCTGCCTGCAGCTGGCTAACTTTGAAGTGAGTGCATTTGGTCAGTGAGCATGGATTGTGCATGTTTCCTTCAAAACAAAGCAATGTAACAAAATGCAAGCTGACTCACTTGATTCAGGGTTGAACAGTGGATGTTGGTGACTTCATTTCCTACCCTTTTTATGTCAACTTCTCAACTTTTAAGGAAATAATTTCTTTTATTTTATTTGCTTGTTGCATTTTTTTTTCCTATATGGAGTGGGTTTTTAAAGTTTATTTTATCTTGGATTTTCTATTTAGAATATTCAAAGAACAGAGGGGCAGAATAGTTGTTCTCTTGTAACGTACTGATACTTAGAAAGCAGACGAGCTATTTCCATCCCTTCCTTGCAGTGTGACAGTCTTCCATGAAGCTGATTGTTTTAAGTGTTACTCAAATTGATCTTCCTACTTTGGATTAAGTTTTACTTAACGAGGAAGTAATGAGATTATCACAGACAAAAAGGGCTACATCTGTTTTGGAAACGTACAGTTTCTGATACTTAATTTCAAACAGATCCATAATCCTTTCTTTAGGGAATGCAAATTTAAATGATAAACTATGAGACTTGTCTAGCAACTGTTTTGACACTGGATGATAAAAGTATTATATTGTGTATTTTCTTCCTGGGGAAAGGATTGACTACTGCAAGATTAAAATGTTCTGGATGGGTGCCATTTTCAGATAGTTCAACTAGGAGAGAATGGGTCTGATTAAAGGATAAAGCTGGTTATTTGTTTGTTGTTTTTACACCATGCCCTACAATGGGAGTGATTCTCTGTCTTTTTCCCTGACAATAATTAGGATCAGAGGGTTCCAACACTGCGTGTTAATATTCCTCTTCTTCGAATGGAAACATGCAGTAGCTAAGCAATTAACATTTCCTTTAAACTTTAAAATCTAGAAAAAAACCCTTCCACAAAATATTTAAGAACTCTCCAGTTATTCAAAAGACAGCACTGAAAATAAGGGACTTCTATGTTTGGGTTTTTTTTGTTTCCCCCTGTTTGGATGTTGTAGGAAATATCTGTCCTAATCTGTGATCAAAGTTCCCACTGATGTTGTACTTGGTTTTCAGTGAAGTCAGTGGTTCATTTTGGGTTTTTAATTGTGTATGTCCACTAGTAATTTACCTGAACCACCAAACAGGATTGTAACACCTGCTGTTGCGAAATTAAGCAGCCCTCCTTCATGCAAAATACGGGCAGCTATTAAACTGTTGTTGATTATGCTGTTAAATTGTATTTTGTGTAGAGTTGATATAGCTTCATGTTATTGATTTTTACATTTAGTAATTTGTACAATTTAAAGCATGCACAAGAAGTTTTGCTTTAAATAGCATGTCCAGATCATTAAACACTCTGCCTCCCTGCCCAGTAATTTTGCCCTTCTGTTGACTCGCAGCAGTTTAGCTGAGAGGAAAAAATGACACTCGTGACCTGAATCTGCAAGGATTTGTGTGTGCAAATGACTTGTTGAATTGAGGCAGTGAAACCCAGGGTTTTTTTAAGTTAATGGTTAAACTCAGTGGGAGTACTCATGCTTGTGGAATTGGGACCTTAACTGGGCATGAATTATCACCAGCAGCAACATGTGACAGGGTGTGATTGGCAGACAGCAGGCTTTGCTTGCTCCAGAAATGCTGACTAACACTTGTAGGGTTTAATTTCTATTTAAATGAAAGGGAGTAGGATCTAGCCTTAATATTTAGTATTTCCATATTTAAGAATATACTTAAGTCATATACCTCAGGCACAATCAAGCGTTTACATTAAGAATGCACTGAAGTGTTTAGTTGAATTGGAGGCATGACCTTTTAAGAGGTCATACTTGTTACAGTCTAAAACAGTTCTGAACTATAGTGAAATACAAAATTATCAACAGGAGGAGATAGAGAGGATTGGTAAACCTTGTGCTTTTTACTGTTACTAAAAGTTTTAGACATGGCTGTTTGCAGACATAGCTGATTTAGCATTCTTGGGGAACAGTCTTCTATGTACTAAAAGCTTCTGTTCGATGCCTGTTTTGTCTTTTGTACTTTTATGTTTCTAAGATGCATCAAGACTTCCCATCTAGAGGCTGTATTGAAGTTCGAGCAAAGCCTTGAAGCAGGGTGTCTGAATCCAGGCTTAGATGAACTTCTGGAGTATTGAAGAGGATTTTAGATATATCAGCATTAAAGCAGAAATAAATTTATCTTGCAGTACTTTTATCATTTTGATTGGTACATTTTCTAGTTACTGAAGATAAAATACAGGTTTATACAGATCTTGCCCTTTCCAAAACCATCTTAACATTCCATTTCAGTGTTTCAGTGAAGTCATAATGTTGAATTTGTGATTGGAAAAAAAATAATGTCCATTAAAAGGCTGAGGTCAAATACAAATGTATGATGTCATTGCAGAAAGAGAAATGGGTAGGCTGGAAGGGAATAAGCACTTATTTAATCAAATGTAGTAACCCTAAAATTACAGAAAATAGCCAGTAAATTGTTTTTTGCACCACTTCTGTTCCCGCAGATGTACTCTCCAGCTTTCTTCTCAAAGGAGTGGAAGCTAAGGTGAATACATGAAGTTTTGTTGAAATGCTGACATTATATCAGAAACATGTCAGTACAGACAGATATTAACAATTTGCCAAAGGGATAAATAAATAAACTGGAGGGATAGCTATGGTGCTGCTAGTCTTACTAGTATCCATAGTTATTTCTCAAAAACGTCAGTGTTTCTTGTGTTGGAAGAAGCTTGTCATTTAAAGCTGGCCAGATGGACCCAAATTAGGATGGTGGCTCCCAAAATGTGTAATACAGGAGAATTATGCTAATGCAGCAGCTGGGCAGGGAACAGTAGTAAAAGGCTTTTATAGAGAGAAGTGGGTATGATGGATCCAGTTGTCTTAAAGCTTTCAAGGACTCCAAATTTTTCATCAATAAGTTATTTTTCCCTTCATATAGGGTCATACAAGTGTCACCGAGTAGTACTCCCTTCCCCAGTTTATCAGTATAAGTAGTGCTAGGATTGTCAGAAACCCAAAAAAGCAGGCAGGAGGAAAGCTGACTGTCTATAGCAGAGGAACAGGATTTCTTTTAAGCTTGCAAGAGACTTGATTGTTAGCTCCTTGTGCAGTTATTTTTCCAAAGACAGATGTTTGTCTGGCCTTTACATTACTCATAATTTTGAAATGTGTCTTCAGCCGGACTTGTTTTATTTAACCTAATAAAATCTTAACCCTACTAAAGACTCAATGCAGTATTGAAACTGCCAGGTGGTATCCCCTTTCTCTTTATTTCCAGCTGAAGTTCCTGACCCTGATCTGTTTTTCTTTTAATTTATTTTTAAATTGCATGCTGTTGGGTTTTGACAACAGAGCTGGAAGAGCTGATGGGGGAGGCAGGACAACAGCCAGGAGCCAGCTTGGAAATTACACTGGGGGTGAAAAATGAGTTTGTCTGTGCAAGACAGTGCTCAGTCTGTCAAACTCAGATACAGGTTGCTGATACTTAAAGATAGTTTGCATCCTCCTATGCAATTGTACAGCACATAATACCAATTGGCAGAGCTCCCTAATGCATCTCTTTTTTTCTTCTTTTAGACCTTTCCTCCAGATCTGCTGAGTTGTCTAGTTCTTAGTTCTCCAGCTAAAATGCTCCTTCGCCCTTTCCCTGCTGCTTAGGTCTCTGGGCTTGGAGTCCATGGTGGTAGTATCTTTAGGAAAAATGCCATCCTGCTAATCATAGTACGGGTAGAGTTAAATCTGATTTTACTGTTAGTTACAACTCCTGACCTGTCCTTGCACTCACACGGTGACAGGAGGTAGCTCCATGTCTAGTCAGTGCTTGCCAGTACTTGAACTGCTCCCTTTCAGCCTGTTCTTGCTTGCTCTTGAGAACAAATCTGAGCTTAAACTTGATTGCATCTAAGGTATTTGAAACAAACTTGCGCTCACCCATAGCCTTTGGAACACTGTGCAGATTACAGAGTGAATAGGAGGAAGGCCTTAGCTTGGGCTGCCGGTTAGCTTGGGCTGCCGGTTAGCTTGGGCTGCCGGTTAGCTTGGGCTGCCGGTTAGCTTGGGCTGCCGGTTAGCTTGGGCTGCCGGTTAGCTTGGGCTGCCGGTTAGCTTGGGCTGCCGGTTAGCTTGGGCTGCCGGTTAGCTTGGGCTGCCGGTTAGCTTGGGCTGCCGGTTAGCTTGGGCTGCCGGTTAGCTTGGGCTGCCGGTTAGCTTGGGCTTGCACCCACCTGTGATGTGGGAGCCCCATCATCCCGGCCTGGCTAGCTCCACATATGCCGGCAGTGTTAGGGCAGACAGTCATCCGGGTGTTTTCCTGGAAGGATGCAATATTATATGACACAAAGTGTTAACAGCTTTGTAAGTACCACTTAGGATCATCAAACAAAGCGTGGCATGCCCTCGCTGCTTTGGATCAAAGCCTTGTGGAGCACTATGGACAAAGTCAGTACCTCCAAAAGCTGTTGTCCATATTCTCCATGTGTCTCCATATTCTGTTGTAATCTGTGAAGCTGAAAAGATTTCGAAGGCAGTGAACTCTTACTGAAACTGGTATTTCCACTCTAAGTATTTTAGCTTCAGAAACACATAGGTATATGGAAAAAATCATTAGCTGTAATTCATTAGCTCTGTTCAAGCAGCTGCAAACCTTTACAAATTAATAATTTTCATCATGGAATGTAAATTCTGGGTTGTAAGCTGTCATGTTCATTCAGAGCAAAATTTCATCTGAAGCTGACAGGGTCTTGCAGGGTAGAGGTTGAACAAGCACCCCCAGAATTAACCCACTGCTAACAATCAAATTTGTCATCTTTAAACCTACAAATAACTTGATCTTTGTAAAAGTGTCATTATGATGTAAATATACCAAGTCTTGCCCTAAATTGTTTTCCTTCCTCCTTTTAGTACGGACTCCACAACTAGGAGAAATACTAACAGATTTAATGAGAGCATTGTCACAGTGGAAATCTCTCTTTTAAGGTCATAAAATGCAAAAATCCCAATGGTCTCTTCAAGAGCCAAAAGGATGAAGGTGCTTAAAGGCATTGACAGATGTAGAGATGCAAAATCCAGTGGCTCTTGTTAAAAACTAAAGTACCCCTGAAATATTTGCATTACTTTCCCTGAGTGGAAATGCGAGAGGAGCTAGAAAAAAAATCTGCTACATATGATTTTTCCATGGGTTGTGCTTGTAAGAAGGAAGAATGGAAGTAGATTTTATGCTCTTTGAAAATGCTGAATCAGAGTTCTTCCACTCAGTCTGGGGAGAATGAGATCAGTAGGGATTTCCTCAGACTAGTGGTGCAAACCCTATACTCTTAAGAATACTGCCTGATAGCAGTTGGCCCATATCAAAAGAAAGTATCTACTGTAATACTGGCATGAATGAGCACAGACTGTAGAACTGATGATGGAGGCTTAAATGCCCTTTCGACGGACTAACCTTGTGAAAAGAGCAGAGTCAGAGAATCTTTTAAGTACATTGTTTATTTTGTACCACTGTACTCAGATATACCACGGAATACCCCTTGAACTTAAGCATGGGGAAGCTGGGTGCCAAGAATTGCAAGTGCTAGCAGGCAAAGCAGAGCCAGTTTTCATTGTTGCAAATCTCTCATTTTGAGTTTGCAAGGAACTTGGATGTCTTGCTTTGTAGTTAGGACTATCCCATGTTGTGTTTTCCTTTGTAGGTATTTTTTCCTGCTTTTGATTTGAGGAATTCTGGCAACTTGGTCAAAGCTGCTGCCGTTATTGGACTGCTACAAATCTAAAAAGTCTAAATGGTTACACAAAGCATGTGCAGGCAATCCGCTTCAAGTCTAATACAGAAATATTTATTTCTTGTTTGCAGAATCTCAGAATGTGGTGATTTCTCTGCTGAGGAGAAGCAACGCTGCTGTGCAAACATTAACCGTAGTGCACAAAAACCCTCAGGAGGACTTGCTGTTGTTTAAAAATCACGCTGCTGACCCGTAGAGCTCAAGTGGCTCCACTGGACAGTGGTCATACTCATTCAGAATCGTTGTGCTGGTTCTTCCCCCTTCTTTTCTTGGCCCTATGTAAATACATGTTATATCTGATGGTATAAGAGGAGGCTTGGTGCAGTTATTCTTCATCTTTACATTATTAAGAACAACAGTACAACTATAGAGATATCAAGCCATGGTTGAATATTCCTAGCCTCATCAGGAAGATGTGAATAGTGATGACCTATGATCTTTCGAAGACAGACATGTATAAAAGTCTGTTTTAGACTGGTCAATCAAAAAAGCTTTAAAACAAAGAATTTCAATATATTGTGATGCTTTCCCTTTTCTCTAAATTCAGGTATGTGGTTGATACTCTTCAAGGGAAGGGTAAAGTTCAGCTAAGAAGAAAAATGCCTGGTTTTGTTTCTGTGATTCACACTGAAAGCCTTAAGAAGAAATAACTGAAAAGTAGTACTAAATAAATATTTTTCATTTTCTTTTTTTCTACTTTTGGGGATTTTATAATCAGTTTTTTAAGTTTTCCAGTTCAACCTTAATGACTATAAATTCAGTGGAAGATTGTGTCACATAATTATGCTGGAGTTTCTGGAAAGTGCTGAATATTATAGAATTCCATGGGAAATTATGCCAGTTTTCAGGGTTTCACTCTTTGTTTTAAAATTCCCCCTGTAGCCTCTTTTTTAATTACAGATTTTCATGGTGTGTCTACTTTCCCTTCCTCCTGGGAAGAAGATTTTGGAGGCTGGACATCTAAAGGAATTATGGCATTAGGGATACTAAACTAAACCTAATTTATAGACTTGTAAATAACCTGAATAAAAAGGATTTTCTTTAAATGCCTATAGCTTAAAGATTTGGTTGTTCATGATTGAGCATTTCTTGTTCTAGGTACATTTATTTCCAGTGATTCCTCCAAGAAATAGAGAAAGCCAAGCCCATGCATAGTTGGCCTTTCTAAGAAGAAGCAGAAAAATAGATTTTGTCTTTAGGGGAAAAAACCCCAATATTTAAACTGTCTTTGTGCATTTTGAAGAAATAAGTAAGGTGAATCCTTACCTTATGGATTGACATAAAATTAATTTGTTTTTTTTAAAAATCTATTCCAATGGAAGTATATATGCAGTTAGAAAATTATATGTAGATAAACTGATGTATAGATAAAACATTACCATGACACAGGACAAAGTTGCTTCTGATACAGAGTATTACCTCATTTGTCTGGATGAATTTGGCAGTGTTATATGATTACAAATTGAAAACAAATAATTGCTTTAAGTGGAGAAAAATTGAATCAACGCTATCAATGTGCTAACTCTTTTCTTCCTTTCTTTTTCCCTTGACTTTTGAGGAATGTGCAGACTTTGGGATAGAACTGTAAATTTATGTACAGGTGACTATTAGATTGTAAAATACACATTAGTCTTTAAAAAATGGAATGGACCTCCTCATATGTTGTCATATTTTCTTTCTCTGGTGTATCTTTAATTTCAGTCTTTGTGAACATCAGATAGTGACGTTCAGTGCAGCTTCTGACCAACTGATATTGTCAATTACTTTCAGAACAAATTTGAAAAGGTCCCTTTATTGGTAATGAATGGCCAATCTTGAGTGAAGACAGATGACATTTAGACTTTGATATTTTTGGTTTAGTGCAAGGCACAGTTTCACAGCATTGTTAAGTAACACTGAAGAACATGAATGAAGCAGCACTCAGAAATGTCACACTTTATCAATAAGCGTTCACAATTTTCTACTTGGTTTGGTCATGGACTATTCACTGTATAAAACCTGGTGGTCATGAATTTTATTTGCCTTGTAACTTGCATAGTTAACACAGAATTGATATCAAAGTGGCTTTAGCCACAGGAACAGTAGCGATGCTGTATGTATGTATTGTTGTGGCTGTAATTTCAACTGCACTTACCATTTGTCTGCAGTAATAATGGAAGCTCGTTCGTTGAACTCTTGTCCGTCTATGTCAGATTTTCACACTTTAGCTGTTCTTGATGATTCTGCAGTGCAGAATGTTGTCATGAAGAAACATAGCTTACAAGAAAATACAGTGCTAAGTATCTTTGGTTGCAGTTTCATATTTTTATTTGACTGAAATTAATAGTTCTCTGTCAGAGTAGTTCCCCTTCCATTTCTTCTGCTGCTCTTCCTTCCCTCCTTGTTGCATTGTGCCATCCTTGGAATTTGTATGGATAAACTGGTTCAAGTCACTAGAACGGCAGAAAAACCACTGCACAATAAACAATTTAACAGGTTTTGCTGGTTTACTGTTTACTGTGTTGCAATTTGCTGTGGGACCAGACAAACGTCAAAGGTGTGACAAAGTGGATGGAATTTTGTGTCTAGGAAATTTTGGTAAGACAGAGTGGGCTTGAGGGAGAGGGTTTGTGGGGAGGCTGGCTGAATATGACCTTCCCCTTCTGGCATTATTCAGCTATTGATTCAGTTCAACTGACACACCTTGCTTTGATCTCTCGCTTTTCTTTGTATGCAAGTCCTGTGATGGTGCCCATGAATACTTAATTGAGGTGAAAGTGAGGTTTTTAAGACATCAAAGTTTTTTATTGTGTTGTATATCTTATTGCATCTTAAATGTCAAGTTTATCTTAAGATGATGTGAATACTTGATACATGTTGCCTGTCATAGTTGCTCATCAGGAGCTGAGCCATTGTTGCTGAAACAGCTGAGCTGGGTTGACAAGTGTTAATACAGAGACTCTTAAAGGGGCTATATAGGGATCTATATGTAAATCACAGTCTTTAGTATCAGAAGAGAGTGATCTTTTCAGGTTTAATTTTTCAAAAAGGAAAGAACACCTCAAAAACTTATATTTTGGTCAATAGCATTTGTATATTCTGAAAAGCACAAAGCAAAAAATAGGTGATCTATGTGATAGCATTACAGATTCATGAAGGAAATAATATTTTGTTTTCTTTTTTCTTAGCTGCTAAATGATATGAGGCACATGAAATATTTCTTAAAATGAAAGATGAACTTGTGGAACTTCTCTCTAATTACATTTTTAGTGAGACATGTCCTCCTTCCTCAGAAAACAATACTTTTAAATGTGTTTTTAGCTTGTATCCACAATGTTAGTATTCTCAAAATATTTGTTTGTTTCTCAACAGATATAAATAGATAAAAAGTAAAAATGAATGAACCAGACTGTGGAACGTTTTTCACAACTCATAGGATTAGTGATGTAGGTATGTATGCTATCATGTTCAAATATAATTGTTTTATCACAATCTAGAATAAAACTACTTATTAAATACTCTGCAATTAATAGCTGCATATGGAAGCTGCTCTAGCATTCTGATCGTAGAATCATAGACCGGTTTGGGTTGGAAGGGACATTAAAGACCACCTAGTCCCAACCCCCTGCCACGGGCAGGGACACCTTCCACTAGAGCAGGTCGCTCAAAGCCCTGTCCAGCCTGGCCTTGAACGCCCCAGGGATGGGGCGTCCACAGCTGCTCTGGGCAGCCTGTGCCAGTGCCTCACTGCCCTCGTAAAAAATCTTCTTCCTTATATCCCGTCTAAATCTGCCATCTTTCAGTTTAAAACTGTTGCCCCGTGTCCCGTCACTACAGGCCCTGCTAAAAAGTCTTGTACCATCTTCCTTATGAGCCCCCTTTATGTACTGGAAGGACGCAATACAGTCTCCCTGGAGCCTTCACTTCTCCAGGCTGAACAACCCCAACTGCCTCAGCCTTTCCGCACAGCAGAGGCATTCCAGCCCTCTGACCATCGTTGTGCCCTCATCTGGAGCCACTCCAACAGGTCCACGTCTGTCTTGTACTGGGGACCCCCGAGCTGGATGCAGGGGGGTCTCACCAGAGCTCAGCAGAGGGGTACAATCGCCTCCCTCGACCTGCCTGCAACGCTTCCTTTGATGCAGGCCAGGATATGACTGGGTTTCTGGGCTGCAAGCACACATTGCTGTCTCATCTCCAATTTTTTGTCCAGCAGGACCCCCAAGCCCTTCTTCGCAGGGCTGCCCTCAATCCATTCATACCCCATTCTGTACTGATACTGGGCATTGTCCTGGTGGTTGGCTTGAAAAAAAATCTTTCCACAATGAAGCATCATCTGGGGTCATGTTGTCAAACTTCCTGTACGTGTGGCGAATGAAAATCCTCAGGGGAGACTTGATGGAGGATCATGAGATAGCTTTGCAGGTTTTACCTTAACATTTTATGTGGAAGCCCTCTTGAGAACTGTATGTCAGACACATTGGTTCCAGCCACTATGTTTTTAATAGTGAATGGAAAAAAAAAATCTTTCTGCTAATACCTAATGGTAGGTTTCACTACTAAAGGAACCCAAAAAAGGAGGTTGGAAAGAAAAGGCCCATTCCTTATTCCTATAAGCTTCCTAGCTTATGTGAAGTTACTGAGGATCTTTGCGCTAAAGCTTTACAGTACTGGGGCAAAAGTTCAAGTATTTTCGTTTATCAATATAATTGTACCTCAGGCTTCAGCAAACATTTGTTACAGAAAATTGTGAAAAGACGTTTTAAAAGCTAGAAGTTTAATATTTTATATTTTTATTCATGTGTATATCTGTCTATATTCTTGTGGGTCTTTGGAAAACATAAGACACATCCAATACATTACCTATTAAATGCAAAGTTTGCATCATATGTGCCAAGGTGCTGATTTTGGAGTTAATCTCACATGGATAGACCCTATTGACTTCAGAAAATTCATCATAGTAAAGTCCTCAGTAGAAGAAGAAACAGATAAAGATTAGTAGCAGAGATTCATAAGGTTCAGATATAGAGGCTAAAGGAAAAAGCATATCGGAAGCAAAGATAAATTATTGGGGGCTAGAGGTTTGGAAACTGAACCTGTCTTTCTCTCATTCTTCTCTTGGATGTGAGGGACATTATTAAGTTGGTGAAGATGCGTTACCTGAGGAAGTACCTCAGGCACCTGCTTTCTCTTACATTAGCTCTATATGTAGCTATGTATATTTATATGTTTATATAAAACTTTTTAAAGAGTGTGGAAAATATCAGATCATGTTGCTAAATTAAAGTTGGGACTTTCAGAGACAGCTCTAAGGCTTCCAGACATTGCTGCAAGCTTTGTTTAGAAACCCAACATAGTAACAGCTTTTTTGAAATCTAGGTACTACCAATTTTAACCTTTTTTTAAGTGGATTCTCTCTGCTTATTTGCTGTTCACTGATACGTTTTTTCCTGTGGTTAGAACAGATCAAGACAACCCAGCCAAAGAAAAACAGTGCTCTCCCTGTTTTATAGCATTCCTTGTTCTCTCCATCTAATCATTCAGTGGGATGATTCATTCTCCCTTCCTAATCGTTTTCTGCCCTGTATTTGTTACTACTGCCTGTATATCAGTTGACGCTTTTACATTTTTAATCCTGTCTTTCCATGCTTTTTGTTGTCAACCCTAGCTCTCATATAGTGAGATCAAAAGGGTGCAAAAAAGATTACATGGATTTGTTTTATGATGACATCCCTTTTCCTTACTATGCTGTATTGAGGAATAAAGCTGGCATGGAAAAAGCAGGGTTTCAAAAGCCAGTGGTGAGAGCTGTCAAACAGGGACAGCAAACTGTAATGTCACTGAGTAGTTTAAGGAGATGACAGTGCTGACATAGACCACAGAAAACTGGTCAGGATATGGCAATTTTGAGTGCCATACCCAGATGGGGTTCCTACCCTGGATGTCTATACCAGAATTCGGAACAAGTGGTGTGAGAAATCCGTGCAAGCGACGTGATTCAGGAATAACTTCCGATTCCTGAAGTGAAGGAGGAGTGGCAAGGCTAAAAGCTGACTGTAGCATGAGGACTTTGTCAACGCATGCATTGACATGCATGTAGGGTGCTTGTAGAACATTTCCAAAAGCATTGACACTGGGTACTTGCAGAGGTCTCTGCAGCTGCTGCTATAGGTACTGCAGGGAGGGATTTGGATCTTTATCTCCTTGGGAAGATGACAGTGCCCCACCTTTGTTCTGATACTTACCTGCATCGTAGTGTGCCATCCTGGAATTAATTGAGGATCTCGGATGCTGGAACATCACGCTATCATTCTTTTCAAAGATAATAAGATTTACAAGCACCATACCAAGGGGTTGTCCTTAATGACTTCTAGCAGTAGTTAATGTCATTTAGTAGTACACTAGTACTACAGTCACTGAGTCTTTTCTAATGAATATGACAGGACTTGTCTGCCAACTTATCTCCCAGGTGCTCTCAGACATTTGCATACAGGGAGCCTGAATTACAAAGGTTATGGAATTGCTCTGGACCTCCTGCCATGCCCTGCTGCTCGTGTGTGGACACTGATGTTGTGGCCCAAAACAACTCCTAGCAGACTAGAAGTGAGCTGTAAGCCTTTGGGAGCAGTAATGAAGGAGTAGTAGGTGTAGGAGGAAGAACTGAATGAGTGGCTTTTCAGAGGGTTGGCGACTGAACTTTTGTGTCTCTGAGCATGGAATGATGTTCCAGAACCTCTGCTGGACAATGCTGTAAGCCATCTCAGAAAGAAGGAAGAAAAATCTTCACACCAAATCTTGCTAATTTAAGGATGAGGACTTTAAATTGGATTGATGATAGAAGCCCACAGATGAACAAAGCTACCTAAAAACTAGGAGAAAGGAGTTAATTCATACTAAGCTCATAGGAGGGATAAAATGGAAGAACTTAGCAGATCAAACTACTGAGCATTTTTTGTGTAAGGTGTATAGAGAATAAAAACAGTAGTCATAATACAAGATCAAAGCTATAACCTGGTTAGCATAACACTGCGTTGGTGGAATAATTCACGTGTTGAGACGATTAGTGGAGGGGAAAGCAGGACTGACAAGCAGGAAGAAAGGAGGAAGCCTTCCTCTATGTAGGTGGTGTACCCTCTCAAGTTCAGAGAGTGGAAACCGCAAAGGGATTGCCTGTGGAAACCGTAGATGATGATTAGAAGGGAAGGGGCAGTTCTGTGTTGACGGAGCCTGGTGCAGGCCAATAAGCCAAGAAAATCGGTCCATTCATATTAGGCAGGTATGTATCTGAGGTTACCTTGAGCGTGCTTCTCTCTTTCTGGTGACAAATCTTGTTCAGACAGGATTTGCAGCCTTGGTTTTCTGGACTCATTCTAGTAAGGCTGCTGGTCTTCTCAGTCCTTGCCTCACCCAGTTTTAAGCGTATACATAATGTGCTTTGGATTAAAGTGACCGTGAAACGGTGGAAGTTATCATTATTAGGAAGTTGGTGAGGGGGAAGAGAAACGAAGGTAGTGGATTTTGGGAATGTGGACATAAGTTCAAAATAGAACTCCGCGGTAAACCTGAGTTAACTGTTGTTCAGGGAATATGGCAATCCCTCAGTGAGACGTCTTAAAGGGATCATTGTAAGCTGTCTTCACTGCGTGGTGAAAGACCAGCTTGGTTAAATCTTTATTGACTTCAAATGCTTTTTCAGCAAAACTACTTCCTCTGGGTTTTTTTGGACGACAGTTTTCCAATTCTGTCATGGTCTTTCAAGCACTGATGATAGGACTGCAGAAAGTGGACATTATAATCCGTGCTGCATGCAGCAGAAACAAAGTATGATGTTTTCCTTGCAATTTAGTGCCTTTCTACTTTTTTTTTAAGGCAGCACATTGTTTTCCCAGGGGCCTACAGAAGTTTAG
Organism: Phalacrocorax carbo; assembly: GCF_963921805.1. NCBI lineage: Eukaryota > Metazoa > Chordata > Aves > Suliformes > Phalacrocoracidae > Phalacrocorax > Phalacrocorax carbo. The sequence goes on from NC_087517.1 coordinate 593,351, forward strand.
TAGCAAAATTATGCTGTTCTTATGGCTGGGGATTCAAGGGGAAAATGTTACTGCAACTCATTCTGGTTACATATATTTAGTATCATATATACCTTTTAGAGAAAAATTACCTCTGTTGCTCAATCCACAGATTACAATAAATATTGAGGTAGTTTTCCAATTTGTGAAATAAGAATGCATATATTGACACGTATTTCTGGCGTAGAACTTACTAAACGCAGTTGAAAGTGAGTTATTGTTTAAGTTAATATTTAAAAAGCTTTTAAAATAAAGTCTTTGTAAACAAAAACGGTTAACATTTCTTATGTAATTTCTACTAGCTTATGTTTGTTTCAAATTCTTATTCACCAACTAACAATCTCTTTGTTATGGAAACTTTCAATATTTAAACATATTCTTTCTGATTTCTGCCTATAATGCTTTTGTTTAATGACTCACACTTAAAATATATGTCCAGAATTTGAAATGACTGTATGTGTTTTATGTGATAACTAGAAAATCTGGTTGTTCCTATGCGAAATGGTCTTTGCAGCCAGAAGTATAAACCCGTTGACTACAAACATCTATATGAACTTGCTGCAGTAGCAAAAATGGCATCTGCAAAAATTCAATTAAAGGTATGATTTTTATATTATTTTTAATGCGAATGATTTTAAAATTCAGTGATCATATTTCTTTTTACTGCCCCAAGGATTCTGAGTATGAGTAGGAATAACAAATTTCTGTAACAGTGTTCAGCAAAAGGACGCAAAAGGTGAGAGTTCATCACAGTTAGTGTTACTGTGATTTGGACATGCTAATGTCAAAGTGTGGAATTTCTTTGAATTAGAGATGCAAAATGTGAGGATTCTGCTTCCCCAAAAGACAGGAATAGTTTGTCTTTGAGTGCTTGGAGGAAATTAATCCAGACTCATTGCATAAACTGCTCAAAATACTGGGAGTAATGAAGAACTTAGAGGAATAAAAGGGAAGGGGAGGTTGGTCCAGAAATAAAGAAAACAAAACTAAACAAGAAGATAGGAAGTGAGGATTTCCAAAAGTCAAGCTGAGGTAGATCTTGAAAAGAAAATTAAAAGGGGCTTATAGCCATAAAATGTAAATGCAGAGTTAGACAGTTAGAAAGGTATGAACAGCGGCAGTATGGCCCAAATGGTAAATAAGAAGGTAGCATGTCTAATATTAGTGAAGTTTAATGAAAACTTTACCTCTACTTTTATTAAGAATGATGATTTATAATGTGTGGACAAAGCAGGGTCACTAGCAGAACTGAGGAAGCAGCAAAAGTTGGGGCTGTTCAAACTGGAAAGATGACTAAGTATCAGATTTTCTCCATCTACTAATATAATTTCACATACTCATGTTTTCTCTAAGTCTGATCATAGAGACATTTAACAAATCCATGCAACAATGGGGGTACCGTATGAGTTGACAATAGCAAAGCAATTTAGTATATTAAGGAAGGAGACTCAATTTTGGAAGGATTTTTGGCAATGATACACCCAGGTCTTCGGTGATGTGCAAGTTAATAAGAGTGCAAGATGAAGAGAAGAATTTGTAAACCCAGGAAGGAAAATGGAAAGTGGGGACCAGTCTCTAAATATGGAGGAGGACAGGGTGGGCACTGGTAGCTCTCCACAAAGCCTCCTTTCATCCTTTGCATTAGGCGTATGCCAAATGTTATGACAGAGTTTTACCTTTGTAGAAGGACCAAATATGAGAGAAAACGTAGAGAGAGAACTGGAAAGATTAATATATAGCTCAGACATAGCTAACTCTAGAGTACTGCATGTGACCTCCATTATTATAGTACACCCACACACCCCCCCAAATAATAAAGGAAAAAACCCTCATAAGAAAGCCTAAAGCAGTTAAACATTTTCAAGTGTTTTGCGTAACAGTACTGATTATACTTACTGATGTTGTAACATAGACTTGTATTAGGTAAATGAAATTCGATAACTTGATGCTAGAACTAACTGCAGATAAACCACTCCTGTATGAGTATGTTCCAATTTGCTTAGCTTTAAACTACCTTTAGGCAAGAAAATGCGAGGATGCAGATTGGCTTTTTTCTTTTCTTCTGCCAAAAACCTAAGCAGGACTTTGGAGCATCATTGTATTCTCTTTTTATTCCTGTCCTGCAACAATTTCCCAATCTTTATTTTAATATATGACAAAAATCAATAATGTATATCACTGCTTTGAAACGAGACTTTGTAAAAATGACGTTCTATACTTACAAAGCTTTATGGGTTTTACACTTGCAGGAATGAAAATGTACTTTTTCCATAATATTAAGGAAGGTTTTACTTTAAAAGCACAAGATGCTAGCCTGCTGATCAAGGTCTATCTTCTTTAGGTCACATGCCAAAGCAGAACTGTTTTGAGACCTACTTCATGTCATGCCAATTCTCGGGTACCTTGTTTATCTGGAACACAGCTTACATTTGCCTTTGGTGTAGCCAGCATTTTTTTATTTAGCCTGGTTTGTTAGCTTAGGTTCAGTGCTGCACAGACACAGCCCTTCTGCCTCCATAGGTACGTCTGTTTGAGAAACAGTTTAGCTGTCATGTGACATGACGACTAAACTCTTAGGTCCTCTCCAGACCTCAGAGTGGAGCTGTTCAGGTACCCTTGTGGCACTTTTGGAACTGAGATATTTTGGCACTTGTGTTCCTGGGCTGGCTGCTTATATTTGGTTGCACTGCGGGTTCCGGTGAGACTGACCAGCTGCTGTGTGACACCATGCCATTAGCAACCAGACTAGGTCGTGTGAGTTCTGAGACCTGTAGTACTGGGGAAACTGTAGAGTGGCTTTGATAGCAGCCAGACCTCTTTGGGTAGAACCAGTGCGGTTAAATTGAGGTCGCTTTTAAAAGATTATGTGCTTGAGCGTCTCTGTATCTTGCTTCCCAGCGTGTCCATCGACCAGCTTGTCAGTCTTGGTTACATACAGCTTTGGAGAGCTGATGACTTTTTGTGTGTGTGTGTTGTGTCATTCTGAGGGGTTGGTTCTGTTTGCTTCCCATATTACCTGCAAACCAACAGGGAAAACATGGAATATTTTTGTGAACAAGCTCCTTAAATGGCAAGCTCAAATGTATGAGAAGGCTGCGGCTCATCTAAGCTCTCATCTAGCTGTACACTAAATAGTTTGTTCCTGATTTTGCAGTGGGCAGAAAATAACATATTTTAATCTCCACACCTCTGTCTTGAGAAAAGAAATCCTTTGAAACCTCTTTATAAGTTTAGGTCTTTTCCATACAGCTTATATCAGACTGCAGCTGTTAAGCCACAACAGAATTTGCAGTGTTGCACTTCTTGTTTTTAATGGGACAGCCAAGGCATGGATGTTTTTACGCTGGACTGTGCATAAGTACTTGTGTATTGAAACTTGTATATCGTATTGGGGCAGGGTTGGAGGGTGAAGGTGGTGAGGAATAAACAGGTTTTGGTTTTAGCTGTGGATGTCCAGAGACATTCTTTAGATTTGTATTTTTAAGAGCTTCCCTTTAAAAAATTGTGCTTTCTTTGAAGGAAAGAGAATGTCAAACTGCCAGAAATGCAGATGTCGAAGTCTCCGGCCTCTCTGGAGCATGTGTTGCTGGCTTTGTATGTTTTCCTTTTCAAATTGTGTGGAAATAGTGTAAAACATTCATCCAGAAACACTGTAGAATGATAACTCCTTCTGAGAGTGGAACTGCTTTCAGTGTATAACCGTTTCACTGATGAGTGATTAAAAAAAAATTTCCAGAAAGAAGTCATTTTGGAAGAAATTGACACTGATACACATTCAGCTGAAATAGATGGTTTAGGCTGAGAAACAAAATAGAAGATTAAAAAAATATGCATTTGAAACAGACCCCTCCAGCAGTAATGTTCTTGAATTCTTTTTCAGAGAACTGCAAATCCAGCGTAAGGATAGCACAGTTCTGTATGCTTAACCTGTGCTGACATGGCAATTTATTGTCTCTCCAGTCCTTGGCCGTTCCTCTGAACAGTTGCAGTTTTCTGGATGGCCTTTGGCATGAAAGGCTATGCCAAAGAGTATAGAAACTATCCAAAATACAGTGACTAAAGTTTTACTGTGTAGATGATTAAGGGTCCTGATAATCTAATGTTTTTGGCATGTATAAAATATAGTTCAGAGTCTTCATTCAGATGAGATTGCAGAGTTCAAAGGGAAATTCGCTGTATAAATACAGATGAAGATAAAGTTCTGAAAAAAATCCTTTTTATTGATGTCTAAAACATTTTTAGAAGTTCTTTGAACAGAGGTTATTAAATAAAGTATATTGGTTAGCAACATAACCATATACTTTTTTGTTCTGATGCTGTTTCTTAAATCTTAGTAAATGGAATATATACAGTCCCAGCAAGCATAATTTAGTAGTTCCCGCTACTATCCTGAAGGTCTTGGAACAAAAAAAGGGGTTGCTCCTGTGGCTCCCCTCTTTGTATTTAAAATACAAAAGGGTGACAGTGAATGGGAGAAATATGTACTTTCTTTATAGCATTGCTTCCTTTAATGAATGTAAGTGTGATACATCAAAAGCTCCGGCAGAGATTTCTTCATGGGTTGGTAGTACAAAATGCTACTGAATTAATTCAAGCTTTAAAATTTTCATCATCTCTCTTTTGGTATTTCACCTTTTTGAGTGTTTTCCAACTGAGTAGGTAGTAAAATATATATGCTGAAAGCTCCAGAGAGAATAGAATGTGTTCCCACCTGCTGCCGCTACTTCTCTGTTGCTGATTCAGGCTACCCGAATCTTGAAGTGCTGGCTTATTCCTCCAATGAGGTGGAACCAAAGCAGCTAACGGTAAATCAGTTGTTGACCATTTAAGAAAGAAAAATACAGCACATACAGGAAAAAAAAGCTAATTTTGCAGCAGTTACACATGTCATTGCTGTTGCTATAAAAAAATTTCAAAGGCATATTAAACTTTTACAGATCTGCTTCAACTTTTGTTTCACTTCAGTTTTAGAATCGATTTGAAGATGTGTGTATTTTCAAATTACTTTAATACAGTGTTCTATTTGAGCACCTAATGGTAGAGGAAGCTAAAAGTAGCTTTTTAAACGTAAAAATAAGGAGACATTGTCTTTGATTCAAAAGCACTGTAACATACTGTTGGAAGCATAAAACAGGTGTTTTCAAACTCTCTTATAGTACAGTCACATATTCAGCTGCTTATAAACACAGTCAGATAATCTCTCCACAGCACCTATTGCAATTTCCTACCCAAGCAATACCACTAAAGCAGGTTGGCTGCAAAAGCACAAGGGAATAACCACACTCTAGTTGTGGTTCTTCCTTATGTGACTATCTAGAAACCAGGTATATTCAACCAGGTATATTAAACTCAGATTCATTTGAGAGATGTAAATGTTTCTAGTATCAAAATATAGGTGGTTTTTTTTCGGAAGTAAAATTTTAGCTTTGGTGGGTGAATGAGAGGCTGTGATTCAAGAAGCGATGGGATTCTTGCTTACCTGTGCTTGAGGGCTGCAAAAAGAAGTTCTGCAGCTTGCCTCTTTGGGAAGCCAGCTGGTATCCCCTGCCCGGCAGTGGAGGGAACAGGGAATGTGCCTGTAGGGGGTTTTGCTCTCTGTGTTCTTATGCATGTGAATGCAGAGTGGGTAATGTGTGATTTTGTCCAGCTTTCACCTGGCAGAAAAGTTGACTAAGCATTTTAAACACAGTAGATTATTTCTGCCTGAGCCAAGTGGAGAACCAGCATTTTTGACCCAAAATGTCATTTCTTTCCTGAACCAGATGTGGAGTAAGATCTTTATTCATCCAGGACAGGAGTTTCAAATTTTTTTTGTCTTGCTACCATTTTGCAGTGGAATAATGTAACTGCATGAAGGAAGGTCTGGGGAAGGAAAAAAAAGGGGGGATATGTGTGAATTGTGGGAGCCTCTGGAATCAGAAGGGGGTTTGCAGCTAGAAGTTCACTGTGGCAGGGCTGAAGTCAGGCACTAATGGAGGAAGGTAGTGACAAGGCAGCAAAAAGAGAAGGAGCAGCAAAAAAGCCTATTCTGAACTGAAATGCTGCTTCGTCCCAAGTATCCACTGAGAGGCCAGAAGACAGTCGCGATGGTGGGAGGATGAGAGAAAACTGGCTGTCTCGGGGGCTTCTGGTAGCCATAGATGACTTCTAATCCTTTTTCCTTCACTGTTGGTTGGCCAGAGTCATCTGGCTACCACTTCATCAGCCTTTACGGCTTTTCCTCTAGTTTAAGCAGTAACTCTATCTCAAAAAAATGTATCTCTATTTTATTTGAAGTTGGAAGCAATGTTTTTGTGAAGCCCTCAGTTTCAGACTCTCTTTAATTGAATAGATTTTGAAAAAGTACTCCTTTTTTAGTAATGAATTTTTGAAATTCTTTTTCTTGAAAGATACGCTTTCACTCTTTCATCTTCCCACCTGTAGGAAAGTGTGGGGTTTTTTGATTTTCATCTTCCCTCCTTCTCCTCCTGGAAAGTAGGGATGGGAAAGCAAGGGAGAAAAAGGGAAAGAAGAAAATGGATTGCTTTTTTTTACTTACTCCTCTCATTTAATTATTCCATTCTTATTATTCAGGAAAACATGTTACCTAGAAAAACAGAGTTTTGAAAAAAGCTTTTAGATTCACCGTTTTGCAGTTAAGTTTCTGTATGAAGGCATTTGATAAAGCTATTGAACAGATCCAAAATACTTACAAGCTTTCATTTTTCCTGCAGATTAAAAAAACAGAGCAAGTTGCAAAAAGTAACAAAGAGCAAATGCTGCTGAAACAGCATCGGCAAGTGTGGTGGCAAGAGCATAAAAGACTGAGTGAGAGCAGGTAAGAGCTGAGGAATCTTAATTAGCCGTTATTAAAGAAATACTTCAGCAGAAAGAGATTCCAGTGCGGCATAGTTGATTCAAGGGATGTTAAGAGGAAAAGATTAAAATACCTGAACTGAAGATAATTTTTAGTGCAGGGCATGAGAGTTCGTGATCTACACTGGAAAGGGTCTGTATGTAAAGAGAACAATAATGGGAGGGGGGAATAGAGCAGATGTTGTACACGTACCTCTCCATGATGAACTCATAGCTGTTTAGTTGAGCTACCTGCATCTGAAGAGCAGGTATCTGTGGGAGTATCAGAAGCTTTTAGATACTTTTTAATTCTTTCAGAGTCCGTCTCTAGGTATGCATATTAAGCTCATGCTTATAATGGGGAAAATTAGTATTGTTCTTGTCTGTTAGCTTGCATATTGTATGTATGGTGTATCAATGACAGCATTTTTTGCTCAGAGGAGGGTGGCTTCCATACCATCTTCATGTCCAAGTTCTGTACTTCCCAGGCAAAGAATGCCCCTTTTTACTTAATTATTACAGTATTTGAGGCTTATCATTCCTGAAAACTTAATGAATAAGAAATTAAAGTTCCTGAAAAACTCATATTCATACCTTCCAGGCAAAAGGCAGAAGCAGAAATCAAGACTTTCCTTGATGAAGTAAGCCATAAGAACAACTTTTTTTTGGATATGAGACACTTGGGTAAGAATTTTTTATTAATTTCTTGATTATTTATTATAGTAAAAATTATCTTGATTATTTGTTTTTAAATCCCTGTCTTGACAGGTTTAGATTTAGAAAGCACAATGCTGTATAATATTTTCTGTGTTTGAGAAAGCTTTGTGTTTCATTTGGATATAGAGCATAAATTATCAAAGGAGCGGGATACATACCAAACAAATACTGTAGTTCCTATCTGGCAACTAAAAGAGAATTTGAAATTCAGGCTGTCTGAAATGCAGTGTTACATCTCAGAAGAATCTTGTCTGAAATTTAAGTTCAATCCAGTTGAGATGTTACAGCAGGTTGGTATTTTAACTTTATTTTTACAATTTATTATCATCATATTTTTAGCATTTTCATTTATTTTCATTTAATACTTTAAGAGTATAACTCACAGTCAGAGTATCCAGTAATGTCAGTACTTGCCTTAGTGTAAATCTGCTTCACTAAAATCTGTAAAAGCATAGCAGTACAGAACTGGAAATCAGGCTTTTTTGTTTCTAATTGAGAGCTTTCCTATTATAACAAGATAAAGAAGTAACAGTAACATATTTAATGAAATAGATCAAATTTGTGAAGAAGCAACAGAAGGCAATTTTGGAATTCCTTATCCTTGAAAGTCTGGCTTTGGAAAGAGAGCTTGAAGACTATAAAACAAATGTAAGTTTTCCCTTATAAGTTTAATTAGCAATTTTTTGAGAGAAAATATAATGCAGAGTAGTCGTCTGAGTGGCATTTTTTCATCGCAGGCATTAGCACATTCTTTTGAAGCGAAAAATGGACTTTTCCTTGAAATTCCTTCAGCATTACTGTCTTTGGAATGTCCCTACCCTGATTTGAAGACCTTAATTATCAACGAATACCAGAAGCTTGCAAGTGGGTACTGGTCTAAGCTTCAAGAGATGGATCAACAGTTAAAAGTTTTACATAGGTAATGATGTCTCTTTCTGGATTTCTTTTGTTGGCTATACAATAAATAACTATAATGTATTTTGTAATCTATAGATCCTGCAGTTGCCTTTACTGTTAGAGTTGCTTCTGCTATAACCTGAGCAGAGAATAGTTGATGCACTCCCTGGCTCTCTGGGGTTAAGTAGTTGGTAACTGTTTGCACAGCTGAGAGAACTGAGGGAGTCCTTTCAAAAGCTGTCATCTGAAATAATAAGTGAACTGTTTTGTGCGTTAAAGAACCAACAATCTGGTGTGCATCAAATGTCCTCTTCACATGGTTTTGTAAGAAGAGAAATTTTTCTTTCTGTATAGTAATTACACTATCAAGTTTATGCCAGAAAAGTACAGTCTTTGTGAGGGAGATCTAGAATGTGTTGGTCTATAAAGCAGATAAATAGGTCCAATCTTTTCACAAATTTTGGATCACTGCAGTAATTGTCATCACAAAGAAATGTAAAAAACATATGTAGCTCTGATTCAGAATAACTGAAAGGAGGAGAGAATTTTCTGTAAATGAGAATGTTTATAGAAAGAACACAAATCTGCATAATAACCTAGAAATGTAGCATACCTATATATAAATAGTACAAAGCTTAGCTTTCCTGCTGAGGCTAACTGGAGTCCAGGAGATACTGAGTTGCAGATATTGGACCAGCCTTGACTTCTTTTTGCTATCTAGTGATATTCCCCTGGCTTAGAATGGCATCAGGTTTTAAGAAAACTGAGAACAGGAAGGTCAGCAGAATTGTTTGAAGCCTGGGCAGAAGAAACCGGGGACAGCGGGGAAGTCCCTAGGTTTCTTTGGTAAAACAATCACACGCTGCTTCTAAATCTCCTTCTCTTTCTACATACACCTACAGTGCAGCACTCAAATCTGCCGCTGCTGAATTAGTTCAGGGGTGCTGAAACAGGTTTAAGAGGTTGGATCCCATAGAAAGTGATGTTATAACCTACCTACTTTTTTGTAGAAATTGTCTAGATATTCTGTAGGTTCTTCTGTTACCTGAAACCTGTATGTTACTACTGTAATGTCCTAGTAGTTATAACATACTTATTAAAAATTGTTCTGATCTTCCCATATTTATAGCATTTATTAAGCAGCAAGTGGCAAATTTACAGCTGTTCCTTTGTTTCTCTCTGATATTTTGTTACAGTTTCTTTTATGGAAGAAGTTGTAACAATCTCTGAGAAAATCTTTGACAAATAACAAATCATTAAATATGTACGAAGTCTTTCTAGTGGTTTTAATTAAAATTGTGTTAGAGTTTGATTAACATAATTTTGGTGAAAATTCATCAGTTTAAATCCCTTGATACGCATAGAGTGCGTGCTACTGAATAATAGGCAAACATCAATAGAGACAACCCAATCTATGAAAATGGTTGAAAAAAATCTACCATGGTGTTTTCATTGGTCGTATGCTGGGTTTGAATTTAGGTCTTGAGCTAGCTAAATTTGCACTGATCATTAACATCAAGACTTAAAGTTAAAAATACTATATTTGTAAGGGAAAGAAATTTGGTTGTAGGCATTTAAACATATGCAGTGGTGCTCTGAGGAAATTAAGTTATGATATCTAGATGGGGGGAAAACAGAAACATATGTAGCTGGAAGAAATACTGGTGGCAGTGGCAGCAATCTGCTGGTGGGATGTAAGGGTAGGACAATTTACCCAATTTGGATCAGCATGTGCCAGGATTGTTACCTAGGAAGGTATGAAATCGTGAATGAACCATCAGCAATGGTAGATCTTGGTCTTTTTTGTGTTTGCCTTCAGGTCTCCAAATCTTTAATGCCTTGCTTATTTATGTTACTGTGATTTTATCCACAACAATGTTAAAAATGTGTTTTTGATTTAAAAAAAGCAACACTTTGGTCCTGTAGAATTGCTTACTTCCAAGATCTGCTTTTGATACAAGACCCAACACTCTTTGTCACCTTTTACATTTATATTGTCTAATTTGCATGACAATATTTTGAGTTTGTAAAGATACAGCCTTGTGATTAAAGTATTCTATAATTCATCAAGCTAACTTTGATCCAGCTGACACAGATAATACTGTCAAAACTTGAGTGACCGATTTCTGACCTTGGTACATATCCCCTGTACTCTACTGATTGGTACAGCCTAATGAGGCCTTTGCAGTTATTGTCGTTGCTCTACACCTAAAGGTACCAAACACTCTCCTGCTATATGTTTTGTTGGGTTTTTTTTCTCATTTTTGTAATCTGACAAGTTGCTCAGGAGAACAATATTATTATGTGATAACTTAGTCACTTCATCTGAGGATTACTTCCCTGTTCTTCCTCTCTTATATGCTTGAATGTACAGCAAAGAAACCTTAAGTTAATACTAGTCTTCTGGTGTTATGCATCTCGTTGTTTAACTGTTCAGACTGTCTGGAACAGAAAATATAGAAAATAGGCACAGAATTTCCAAAGAAGAAAAGTCGGAATAAGATAGAATACTATCTGCTATATTTTTTGTGTGCTTTTCAGTCCTACTAGAATGCGCATCAGTGTTTATTGGTTTTAGAAACTGAAGAAGAATTTGAGTTTTTTTCAAGCATAATATAGAATTATAGTGTTTTATAATCTAAATTCACTTACTGCTGCTAAAACACAAATTTTTGTTTTTGGGAAATACTGAAATCCTGAGTTATCCCACAAATTGTGGACTGATGTGTGTGTTATAGCTGGTGATTCTCTAAGCACTATTATATTTTTGCCACAATTTCCAAGGATGTCTGGATTATTTAAATAGCTGAGGGATGAATGGAGTATTGCATATTCAGCACTGTATCCTCTGCAGCATTCTTTCAAATGAACGGGATATTAGGACTAAATTAAGTATATTTAGTTCCTCTTTTCAGGCCTATTGCGGGGCTGTTTCTGGTACAGCGATTGGCAATGACATAATTAAGAGACAGGGAGGTTAACATCTCTCTTGATGCTATTGTTGCAGTCTGTGTTTCTGCAGATTTCACAAGGCAGCAGTGCATTAAGTGTACGTTGCTGTTGCAAAGGATACGTGGGGATTATAGGGTGGAGAGGGTAGGTCCCCTTCTGAGTTGTTTGTATTCGTTAGAATGTGTAAAGCCAGGGATTAATGCTGGGTAAATCTGTTTCAAAGGAAGCAGCTGCCTCAGGGTTGTTGAATATAAGACAATTGCTGTGTTTCAGTTCTGAAACAACATAAAGATCTACTGTTTTCTAGTAGAATGGTACATACAAGGAAAGCAAGCACTACATTTAAAATTTGGGTCATGCATTCAGCCTTGTTAGTTTGTCAATATCGTGACACTGAAGATGCCTGCTATTAGCTTAAATATTAATGTAAAATGTGTTGGCACTTTTCAAACTTGTTTTAGATGAGATATTCCTTTCTGGAATTTTACAAAAGTTTAAGTGAGGTGACATCTTGATTTCAATCAGGCAGGATATTTTGAAATTTTCCATGCATTTAATGGTTACGAATGGTTACTGGGCTGGATCATGCTGCAGGTTTTTTTTTTTTTGGCTATTTGTCTATGAACAGCTGACAAAATCTCAGCACAGCTGACAAATTTTGGCACAGCTGACAAACCAAGGCATTGGCAGTCAGTTTGTCCCTACTTACAATGAACTACTTGTAGATCTAGCTATAGCTGATTGCTCCCCAGCGTGTTTTTCACAAACAGTAATTTCTCCATCTTGTTCCTGAGCAGTGCAGAGATTCATTGTTAGCTGGGCATTGGAGAAATATACAAGTCAGGAGGTAACCTTGAGAGATAGAGGGGGCAGAACTGATGCAGCAACTGGTGCATCTGCCCTTGTGTGCTGGATGCAGAGGACACCACCATACTGGCCTTCGGACCACAGAATCTGTGCTTTTGCCTGTTCTCAAGTCCATGGTGTAATGTTTCTTGACCAAGATGTATCTTACTCTGCCTTACTCTTCTTGCAGACAGAAGACTTGTATTTGTTCACAAACCTGTAGCGTCAGAAGTATCTAAGGTAGATTGTTACAAAAGAGAATCTCAACTCTTAGAACTGGCTTATCACTGTCACTAAAATAACATGTTCCAAACAGCACCATACCAAGGTGTATCCGGACGCACAGAAGATTGTTACTGATTTCTTTCAGAAATTACAAAAGGTAGTTCAAAATCCATCCCATAAGCTAGCAAACACTCACTTAGGATGGCTGGTACTCCCCCTGAGTAAAGGCTAGCAGGGTTTTGTGGTGGTTCTTCCGATAAATAAATAAAATATTGTGGCTGGAAAGACAAGAATGCTAGGTGTTATCTTAAGAAAAATATTGTGTACTCACTTAGTTCAGCAGTTGCAGTGAAAGAGATTTAAATCATAGCAAAAAATAACTAATTTGTGCATTAAAGTTATTTGTCAGAAAGCCTATACCTCAGAATATCAAATTACGACACAGGAATTCTGGAATTAATAAATGAACGGATTTCATAGAAAAGCTCCCTCAGGAGAAAAGGAAGGAATTTAAAACATCAATTTCTGAGGATCAGTTGCAAGATGTTTTTCTTAGAGGTAGTAAATGGTGCAGAAATAGCACAGCTTTCCAATGCCACCCCTGTGTCAAGGCGCTGGGACTCTTGTCTTTGGAGAACTGCATCTGCATTTCAGGACCTGCAGCTTGAAGGTTATAAGACATTACTGCAACTGTTTCCTCTCTGAAGGATTCCTTAGCCCCATTTCACTTTCTAGGGTGCTATTTCTTCTTTAGACTTAGTGTATGGGGAGGAAAAAAAACCCCTCAGCTCAGACGTCTATATTCGTTGGCTGTCTTGGGAAATTTAAGTATCACCTACTGCTATTCTGCTTTTGCTAATGTGATTTCATTTCTTATGTTGTCTCCAACATTCACTTGTCAGTCGCTGCAAATAAACTTTTTGCAGGAGCTAGATTTTTTTCTCCCGTTTTGAAGCCACCTCCATTTCTTCTCATGATGGCTGGATTTAATAGCAAACAGCTGGGTCCCGGAAATAGTTTGTAAGATATTTCACACAGTTTATAAGAAGAGAAAGAAAAATAGGTGGAAAGTATGAATAATATGTATCTTCTCTAAGCTTGTAGATGGAAAGCTGTTTCCTTCCACACCTTAATTAGTTTTAGCCTACCAATGAGTCTCCAAGTCAGAATTACTACTATAGTATTCCTAGTCCTAAATCTGTATCTGCTCAAGTGGTGGGAAGCTTTTCTGCATGAGCCTGTGCTGCTGTACTGCAGTACATCCCTACACAGGGGGTGTCTGAAGTGTTGTGTAAGTGGGGAAGTCAGTGGGCCGCAAGACGTGGTATGACTTCGTGACACACTGTATAACCTGCTTGCTGCCTCTGGGAGTGCTGCCTGCGAGTGGGCTCGTTGGCCTTCTTTTTATGGGAAGTTGGATTGCTGTTGAATTCACTGTTCTCTCTTTAGAGATAACGCTAGATCGTTTCATAAAATCTAGTTTAATGTTAATTACATATGATCATCTCACAAAAATCCTCTTTTTAAATAGCTGATATTTCTGCCTGTGTAAGGATAAAGCTGTTCTAACATCTTACTGAATGCAGTGCTATTAAATACCAAGACACCGCTGCTGGCTCAGGAAGTCCAAGAGCTGCCAACAGTTGGAGGCTGCAGGAATTTGGGGGGGGGGTGCGGGGGGTGTAGAGTCATATGATTGCAGCCTTTTCATTTTCCCTAGGCTTTTAGTCACTTTTGAAAACAGGTCACTGGGATAAAGAGAGCTTTTGGTCTGACTCAGTGTTGCTGCTCGTACATTAATGCTGACAATAAAAGGCTGAAGTTAATCCCTTCAAGGCCAAGAGTTTAGGCTGAGGGTAAAATCTAATCTACTAAATCCAAACCTGTGGTACTCTGCTTCAGTTCTATGTTACTTCTCGCTGCCCTGACTTTCTGAAATACATGAATGCATGCTGATTACTACACCTTCTATTTTAAAAAATTCTGTATCTTATGCCTTGCTGATGCGTTTATGGCTGTCAGAAGATTTTTTTTTAAACTAATTCCTCATTTAGCCACATACAGGTATTATCACTTCATCAATTTCATTTTGATCATTTATTTTGGGCTCAGTGGTAGAGACTGATCATCATTTTCCTTTTTCACGTTGTATTTTCTGCGTAGTCTGACTGTTCATTAATGTAATGTATTTGAGGAACACAGTATCATTCCCCAATAAAAAGCCAGCTTAGGAAAGGAACAACTCAATTGAATGATGGCACAATAAATGGTCACATTAGAAAAGCAATATAGGTTTGCTTTGTTTCACTAAAGTAAATCTAAATTTCTCAGCTCTGATCTGACATCCAGTTTACAGGTTCAGGATTGTGACCCTGCTGAAAGGTTAGGCCTTTAAAAATAGACTAGAACCAACCACCTCCTTTTCAAATGTTAAGTTATACTGGGGCTGATTGTTTTGCATTTTTGTAGGAACACTGAATGGAAGGAAGATGATCAGTGGGTTTTTCAGACTGTTATCAATCAGTATCCAAGTGATCTTCAGAGGAGGAGGACTTTGTACCTCGACATGCTGCAGAGACACCTTCCTCACAAATCTAGGCATGATCTGGTCAGTGGTGTTTTAAATATTAGATTAATTATATGAATTCTTATCTAAATTATGTAGCAAACATTTGTATTAAAGAATGATCATCAAAGTTTGTTTTAAAATTTCTTAATTATCAATTTTATTCTACACAGTGAAGGAGGGATGTCCCTGTCTTCAAAATGCATGAACCTGAAAAACCGATCACTTCTTCACCATGGAGATTTTGTAGTTCCACATACTCTTACAGCCAAATTCACAAAATTAGTTTGTTAGCATTGCTTTTGCTGTACCATTTTATAGTTATGTCGCTATTCTGCTTCTCTTGGTATTTTTATTTTTTTATGAGGATGTAGAGCATTGTTGCACTGTCTAGGAATAGTTATTTTAATTGGTCTGTGGCACATATATAACAGGAAGAGTGGAAAGTTATCTCCTGCTCTCAGGGAGAGGCTATTTTTATATGCATAATGCCTTTCAAATTGATTGCTGATTCCTTTTATACTCCACAGTGAATAAGCACATAGCAGCTAATAGAGAAACCCATTTCAAGGCCAGAACACTTCAGGATGTCATAAGTAAAGCAGGAGTCTTTTTTTATCTCTGCATGTATTTTTAGACCATCTACTTCCTTGTGTTTGAGGAGCACCTAGTGCAAAGGAGCAGTGGTGAAGTGATACTGACAATTAGCATAGTTTCACCAAAAATAAAGTTCTTGTGGATTTCAGAACTTTTGCCTGTGAGAACTGGGCTAAAAAATTATGTGCGTTGTACAATGTAAGTATATTTTAAGCATAACCATTATTAATGGATCTCCCTAACTCTTTGAAGGTTCATTTAAAATTTAAAAATTCAAAATTTAAAAATCATAATTCTGCTTTGAATTGATATCTCTTAGTATGTATATTAGCATGACAAATACAGAAATGTTAAAACAATACTAAGAATCTATTCCTAAAATACTTGTGTTACATCAGAGTGCTAAATTTTGAGCCTTCCATGCCTTCTTCCCTCTGAAGAGCAATGGTTCAGTGGGTAAGCACCGAGTGCTCAATCCAGTAGCAGCTCATCAGAGAGGTCTATTTTTAGAGGTGCAAACTCTCCACCTTGCTTATGAGTGTCTTAGCTGTAGGTGCTTGCTAGCAGGGCTCACCTGAGTTTGTGGCAGCAGCAGTGGCAACGCGCACCAGAGAGGAGCTCCAGAGGTAGTGGTACCACTCTGTCTTCATCCAGCGATGAGCTGATAGGAATATCTGTGAGCTAGGCACCAGATGAGTCAGCATCCCCCTCCCAAAAGCCTGGAAATTCACATCAGGAATGGTCTCCTTGACACCTGTGAGCAGCCAGCCATCTCTGCTATCTCCTTTATCCCTAGAACTTGTACTTTTGGGGATATAACACTGGTCCAAGACTCTACGGCCTCAGTCTATGCAGTCTTACCTGTTACTACTTCTGTCAGAGTCTAGAAGCTTGAATGTCCTCAGGAACCTCACTGAGTAAGGCAGAAGAAGGTGTATTTAAGATTAAACAGTTTTTGTTTGGTGGTGACATTGGTGGTGGCAGTATGCTGCTTGGCAAGCTAAAAATCTGTTTCCAAATTTCCTGTTAAGAATGAAAAAGTGAAGCTAATTCGCATCTGTACTGCATTTGTGCAAGTCCTTTAATTGGTTTTCTGTTTCACTTTAGACCATAATTTGCTATGAAGAGCCTCCTCTTGCTAAAAGTGCTCAATATCTCTGAAGACTTATTGAAAGGATCTACTTGTGTTTTATGTATTTTAGGGCAGGAAGGAACTGTTGCATTTAATTTATTCATATTGCAACAGCATTGTTCGGAAAAGAACAGTGGGACATCAGGGTACCATGTGGTACAGGCAAACCGGGAAGGGCTGGAGTGATATGACTGCTTACCGACACTGGGAGCCTGCAGTGTACCTGGCACCTGACAGAATACTTCTGGGCCCTAAATTGTGAATTCCATAGGAATATTGGTGATACAATAATGAAATCAATAATATTCAAGGTTTGCAAAGATGTCTAGAATTATTTTATTTTATTAATACATAGTTTTAAAAACTTTCTGAAATGCTTTACTTTTTTAGATTGTTCATGAGAAAGCTTGGGATGGTTACCATTTCCTTCGGAATCAGCGCAGAGTCTTGATATTAAATTGGGCTCAAGCTAGGAAAGCCTTTTTACTTAAGGCTATGACAACTGTTGCTGAAGCCTCTGCTGTTCATGAGACAGAAGCAGTGTTCGCTAATACCAGACAAAAGCAACAGGAGATTTGTGCTGATCTGAAAGCAAAGGTAGGTTCAGTTATAAATCTAACACATGCAAATCTGTTTTTTTTACTGGTAAATTCAAAATGAAGTTAGAGTGTTTAAATGAAGAAAAACTTACTGAAGCTAGTTGTCATAATCCTGTGTTTACTGGCCTGATTGAATTGTTTGGGGAGGTTGGGGAGGGGGGGGAAGCAAAATATGATCTGTTGGCAGAGATAAGTATGACTTGAGAATGCTTTCGAAGGTGCTCTGTTTCATTACCAATAGGGATCATTTTTCAAGTGTTGTTGATCCAAGTGTTTCAACCAGCTCTTGAACTTCAGTCTTTTTTTTTATTAAGAACTTGATTACCTAGCACACTTTAGGCCTTACTATGAGTTTCAGACTGTGGGTATAACCTCTGCATTCTCTGCGATCACGTTTATCTTCATGGATTTTGAGCACCATCGAAGAGTTTGAACTGTATTTCAGTATTGAAGAACAAGATCTGTTCTGCAGTTTACAATATGAGAGACTGTAAACAAGCCATAGGAGTAAAGATCTGGCATCATATTCTTTAGGTTCCTTTGTAACATTGGCAGATAACTAAATATTTTTGTTTCTGTTTCTTCCTCCATGAAGTGGCATTGATATGTCTAAAGCTTAGTTCGTAATTGCTTTTAACACTAGACTCCTCAGAAGTGGAAGCAAAATGTTGCATTCATCATCACTACCACCAGTTTTTAGATTAATGCTAGTCTGTTTGCAGAGAAATAATTAATATCTGTCTTTCCTTCTGTTTATTTTAAGAATGCTTTCTAAAACCTGAAAAATGGATCCCATGACTTGTTTGCCCTTGTTATGAAGGTTTTGTAATATTTTGAAAGGTGATTTACTGTGTTAAAAAGTGAAAAAAGATAAAAATACCTGTGTTGATTTTTGGTAAGAGAATAGAGTAAAATGGGGGGAGCCTGGACACAAAAGGAAAGTGTTATGATGTTGATGCCTAAGGCATTTGTAAGGGGAATTGCATTTCTGGGCATGAAAGACATGTTCAGATTTGTTTAAACTACTCTCTGATTTTTCCACTTGCACAGAAATTAATATCTGAAAGGATACTCAGTGTGTTATTCTCACTTTACCAACATTATCCCTGTTGAACCCTTACTTTTCAGTGAAATAATAAACACTTGATTTTGGCTTTCTACAAGGAAAAAAACTGCATTAAAGCCTGTACTGTGGTTAAGATTTTTGATGTTAGTGCTAGTTTTTTGCTATAGTAATAATGCAAAAAACCTTGTCTCTCCTGTTCCTGGAGCCATCTGTCATAGGGAGGTTTGAATATGAACGCTTTAGGGTTAGGAACTGGGCTTGACTAAGGAGGGAGAACCCCACTTTAACTCCTGCACCAGGCTTCACTGGAGCCAAGCGGAGTAAGGAGGGAGCAGTTCTCCAGATTTGGGTGGGGGGTTTGGGGTTGGTTGGTGAGGTTTTTTGGGGTGTGGCTTTTCTTTTTTTTTAAACCTAGGCTTCCCTTTGTGAATTGCTGTGTGTCTCTTACCTGCACAATTAGAGCTGGAAGGGCCATTTATTCCAGAACTCTGAATTTATGGTTAGTGTTTTTTCTTCTTTTCTTTTTCTTTTTTTTCTTCCCCACAAAAAGTAACAAGCAAATGTTGGGGTACGTATGTTGTCTCCATGTAGCTTAAGATTCTCACTGATGCACTGAATGTTGTCTGAAAGTTTTTTGGATTGTGACCTCCTGTTTCCAGTAACCTTGGAGTTGTTTGAAACTTAAACCTTTCAGGCCTACACTTTTCAAGGGCTGCTTTCAAAGGTGGCTTTGTTAAAATGTTGAAGATTGGAACAAAAACAGGTCACCTGTTTCCCAGAAAAGATGAATGAAAAAGGTACATTTTTTCATGAAAGGAGGATATCATTGTAACCTTGTTTTGATCAGCTTTAGCGCTTTCAGCTGTAGAGGACGGAAGCTGAAATTGGGCAAGGAGCTAGCTCTCTTCCAAAGAAATTACTCTGAATGTATCCGTGGTTTTTGTTTGGATTCGATGGGTATATGCATTTGAAAACTCATACTTCATGCAGTTATCGTTCATTTTACAGACTTATCTTTCTGCACTCCTAAAGTGTGCAACTACAGAATGTCACCCTGTGGAAAGTGGCTGTTGGCAGCTATTGGGTGAAAAATAACTGTCAGTCTAGTGAGTTAATTTACACCAATAAAACCCCATCCTGAAGAGAATCTGTAGGGTGGGGTAAAAAGTGAATCTGTCTCTACAGGAATGAGTGTAGGACTGGAAATTAGGGATTAGGACTGTTCTCCCACTTTTTCTTTTTGGCTGTTAATTATCTCAATTTTTCGCATTTCAGTAAGTTTAGCGTAAGGAAATCTTACTTGTATCACTTCGCTAGAGGGAAAATGTAGTTGCGCTAATGATTTAGCTGTATAGTAGACTCCAGGTGTGCTTGTGAAGAGTGTGTATTCTGAATGTGAGAGATATAGTTCTCCTTTACACCAGCAGGATTCAGAGGAAGTCGTAGCATTTATATACCTATTAACATCAGCTGTAAAATGAAGTTATGACACACGCTGTAAGATACATAAGCAGCTCTAGAAATGCAGAGGATCGTTAGATCCATTTTGCAGACAGAATATGCAGAAATACATTGAAATCAAAATGGATTGTTTAAGCAGCTGTTAATGAGAGAGTGGGAGAGGAGTAGACTCTGAATATGACACCTGTCTTAACTTCCAGTCAGTAAACCATTTAGCTTGTTTTACTTACTTGGTTTAAAGGGATATTTTTCTGTAAATTTCTACGCTGCTTTAAGTTTGTGGGGTTTTTCAAAAGAGTTTTTCTTTCTCTGTGTGAAAATTAGTTTGTTCCTAATTGTGGTACAGATTGAGCAATGCAAAAGAGAAAGAAAATAGTCATATATGCCAGGCTGTGCACTTTTTTATGCTGCAATAACCACACGATATCACCTAACTCATATAGTTCTTGTCAACAACAAACCAAAGATGTAGCAAACAGACTAAATAATACATTATTTAAACGTCTTTTAAATGCCCTGGAAGCAACTATGCCATCAGTGAGACTCTAGGCCTTGTGACTGGCAAGAGGTGATAACAGTTAAAAAGTAAAGCAGCAGAGAAGTTCAATTAATGTTTATCACAGAATGCCAGGTTGGCAGGGACCTCAGGGATCTCCTAGTCCAACCTCTCTAGGAAGAGCACAGTCTAGACAAGATGGCCCAGCACCCCTTCCAGCCGACTCTTGAAGGTGTCCAACGTCGCCGAGTCAACCCCTTCCCTGGGGAGATTATTCCAATGGTGACTGTCCTCACCGTGAAAAATTTCCCTCTGGTGTCCAATCGGAATCTCCCCAAGAGCAACTTGTGTCCGTTCCCCCTTGTCCTCTCCATGGGACCCCTTGTAAAAAGGAAGTCTCCACCTTCCTTGTAGCTACCCCTTAAGTACTGGTACACGGTGAAGAAGTTGACAAGGGGCAGTTTGTTAAACTGCGGTAACTCCATTTTGCGTGGGCTTTTTTTTAAGTCTTCTGAGGACGCTATCACGACTGCATGCTTAATCTTAACTACTGGGCGTAAATTGCAAGGTTTTGGTTACGGGGGCTGCAGGAGTACCCTGCATGGGAGGAGACATGGGCTGACTTCTCAGCTCTGAGATCCATTTAAACAACCCATTGCACCCCAAAACTTCAACCAAGCAAAGGAGCACATAGTGCCTCAGCCTGAGACGTATCTTGTTCTTTTACCTGTCTGCTAGGTTTATCAAAGCTTGTAGGATCTTAAGTATGTTTGAGACATACACTTAACTGTCAAATTTAGTTGAAATTGTCCAGTGATCCCCAGAACTAGTTGAGGATGGATAGTCGGACAAGCAGAAAGCTCACCCTAACCTTATATTCTTAGGAGAATTATCTTCCTTTTTTCTGGAAAGTGGCACCTCAGGCAAGCAAAACAATTTGCATTAAGATTTTGCAGAAGTAGTAAAGGATCAAAGGGAGCTCTTCATATGACTGCAGAAGGAACTCGAAGAGATAGTACTACGTATAAAAGGACAGCAAATTTAGCCAAGTAGTTGTAAATAGAAATGCAGCTTACTTAAGGTTACGCATGTGTGAATATTTAAGCCTACATAATATTTGAACATGTTAATAAAATGTTGACGCTCCCGTTGTCAAGAACAGAAAGATGTTCTGAATAATGTTGACTGAGAAGAGAGAGGAAATACAAGGACAAGCTGTGAGAAGCAAAGTGTTCACACAATGTCTTGAGCAAAGGTGGTGTGACATGCTTTCAGCTCCAGGGAACCAAAGCCGATCCTATATTAGATCACAAGTTTTATAGGTACCAATCCTACCTGTCGTGATTAAGTTTCTGAACTGAAAGTAATGTATCTTACTCTTCAGGTTGTGACTGAGGATTATGCTTAAATGCTTTCCTCATATCGCCCTTTCAGATTTAAACACTTTTGTAGCTGAAGAAAATGTCCACATTTCTGTTAATAATCAAAACAGTTACATTTAACAACTTCCTGATTTTCAGATTACAATTTTTCTATAGGTGGACGTGGAATTTTTTTAATGTAACAAAATTAATCCTAGTGCCAGTAGCCTTGCTTTTCTCCATTATTTCTTGCAGACATTGTAGAGGTAGCCTGTGGAGCACAAGCTGCTCAAGAGTACCAGACAAAAATCTACTAGGGATGTGAACTTCCAGTGTTTTTCTAATCACAGCCAGAGCGAGGTTATCTTCCAAGATTAACAAACTTACTTGCAAGTGCATTATTTCTTAATTACCCCATTGCCAAATGCTCTAATACTGGACTTCTTGTGGGTCCTGTGTAAGTCAGTTAGACGGAGAATACTGTCCGCTTGTGCCATTTGCTCTTTTGTCATTCAAGACCCAGTGGAGTCTGGTCTTGAAGATTCCCCAGTCTAGAGAAGGAACAGGTTTTTAGAGTTGAAAGGTATTGGAGACTTCAGACCACCATCTGTTAATATCACAATGGTTTATGCTGTTGGTGTACATGTTGATGTCATAAGTAACTTCATGTATTAACTGTGTGGTCTCAGGAGGTGCTGCACTCTCAGTAAAAGTAATACAGACAAGTTCTTTGCCATGACAGTAGTGCTAAGTCTTGTCCCAAGGAAAGCGAGCATCAGTCTTGCTGCTGGACTGCTGAGTGACCTGCTGTTTCGGAGTGTTTGCTGCCCTATAACCTCTGTCGCAGAGGGGATGTTGGGTTTGGGTGTTTAAGATTAGGTGTTAGCATGGATTTTGAATGCTTAGAGTTCGTCATGAAGCTAACAGCCAGCAGAACTTTAAGCATTGTATCTCAGAGCACAGACAGCAGGGTCTCTGATTGGCGTGTTGCTTAACCTGCTGGCAGGAGATAGCAACTCATTGCTGCAGCTCTCTGGACTGCTACCACCAGCACAGGAACCAAAACATGTAAACAGCAATGATTCTTGCTAGGAATACTTCTGCTTGATCGTGATATTAAATATGAAGCCTCCCTTGTAAATCTGAACTTCCTTCCACAGTAAACTAGTAATCAACACATTTGCTATTTTAAAAATTCATGTTGGTTCATAATGTAAGTGACACACAAGAAAAAGAAAACAATATATATGACACATAAAAGGACTTTCTAAATTTAAAAAATGATGGCTTTTTCACATTGTCTTGACAAGCTCCCCCCTGCCCTGTAATATTTTAGACTCCAGGGAACTGTTCTTAATATAAATTTTAATTTTTTCCCTTTTATAAGCTCTAGTATTCACACCCTGAGGCCACCTGTCTCATCTTTCCTTTAAGGAATATACGCATAAGCTTTCTGTTCTGATTTTATTTCCAAGAATAACACTGTTGTTATTTTGTAATTCAATGTGTGGTGGGTTTGATTAGTGCAAGGTTTGTGTTTTTTTTTATTTTCACTTCATACAATTATACACGAGTAGCAGGTCTACTATACATGTCCGTTTCCTTGGAGATGTCAGCTTTGTTGGGCAAAATTTGCCTGTAACTTCCAAAGTCTTGGCAAACAAGTCATTAACTGGAAATAAGGAAATCCACAAGACGCCCACAGCACAAGTGTAAATCTACTCTCCGGTAGCTGTGCTGTGAGTTCTGCATGTCTGAGAGCTGTTGAAACTACTGTGCATTGGCATATGTTACCAGTAGATCCAGTGTTCCTAAATTTCATGCTTTTCATCTATGCCCAAAGCACCTATAAAGAGTTTATCCAGCCATTGCTTCCTGCCAGTATTGGGGTTGCTCTGCAAATACTGTGGAGGCTCACGTGTTTGGGAAAAGCTGTAGCAATTCTGTCCTGGAGATGCAAACATTTACAACATGTGTTCATTTCCTTCTTCCTAGTCCCTAGCGGAAAGCCTTAAAAGTTTGAGTAGTTGAAGGAGGGTCTGTAATGAGAAGTGGTAGGTGAATGCAAGTATGTTTGAAAACACTTTTTTTAAGTAGTTATTGAATAGATATTTCTGTATAAGTGGCTTCAAAAAAAATTGGTTTAGTTTTGTAACACAGACTTCTATTGTCCTGTTCCATTTATAAAATATTCCAGTCTGAGGGATTTATTACCCCATTAACCCAAGTGGAATTTATGTGCTTAACTTCTGTTAACCTTAATAGAAATTATCTGGGTGAATCCTTGTTCTTATATGGGAGACTAGGTCTTTAATTTTTTTATTTTCCTTTACATTTCCTTCCCCCTTTTCTTAAAAGTCTTTCCTTTTTTATCACCTTAGAATAGAAGGGGGTTGCTCAGGCAAGAGACATAGATCAGCACGCACTACTTCTGTCTGAAGTATTAATGACTAAGCTATATTGCAAGTGAAGAGGCTATACTGCTGGTAACGAAAGTCACCTTTAAGTGAGTTTTCCATGGTAATCTTCCAGTAATCTCAGTTTGACTGTCCTCTTTGTCCAGTTCTATAACAGATAAAAATTTATTAAACCATCATCATTGATTGGATGAAGTGTCCGTTAGGAACCGAACTGAGAAGAATATCCTTACTGAAGACCGGATGTTGCAACCCTGTCATTCCTCTAGCCCATAACTTTTTATCAATCACCTTTTACATCTGTGTTGCTTAATTCTGTTTTTCAGGACAACTAGAAATGCATAGCTCTAAACCAGCCTTTTCTCTGTAAACAGAATTCTTAGGTCACCAATTTGTTCTGAGGCTGTGGTCTTTCTCTTAAAAACGTGAAGGAAAAATGTTATGGTTGACGTGGTTTGAATCTAGACTTGCGATTAAGAGGCACTTTTTTTCCCCCCTCTCTGCCTTGTGGCTTCCACCTGAAAAAATGAAGAGGTATCTCTGACTTACCATAAATGGGATAACTTCCAATTCCATATTCAGCAAGAAACAGGGCAGAAAAGCTGGGTAGAGAAGATGATGACACAATGAGGTTGGGAAGGAGGGTAAGAAAGGAGAGGAGCTAGTCCTGGCAATAGTAGTAGATCAGTCTGATTATCTGAACGGTGGACATTTCTTGCTGTGCTTTTGGACTCTGTTGATTCCAAGCTTCCTCTTTCTTGTGAACTTCAAATGAGCGCAGTGTAAGTAGCTGTAGGAAAGCCTTAGGTGACCTAGAGAACTCTAGCCTGAATAATCCTATGGATGGGGAGTGAGTGCAGGTTCCCATGCAATTTGATGCTTATCCTTTCCAGAGCTTATTTTGTAGCTCTGAATGACCACTTAGGCTCCATCTGGACAAGTGGAAAAGCTGCTGAACTTGTTCTGGTTTTGTGGGTCCCTTCAGTAGCTGAACATGGAGCTTTGCCGCACAATAGGAATTTTATTGCTACTTATACCAATTTTTGGCACAGATGACATGCACAATACAACACTGAGCTCAGGAGTCTGTGCTGTCCCAACTGTGGCACGTGAAACAACACTCATGACTATGACTTGTTGGGGTTTCACATGCACTTTGCAGAGTAACCAGTGAGAACTGTGTGGCAAATGTGGGTAGATGCATTCTGTGATTCCTTTTTTTATGCTTAGGATTTTCTTTTAATACTGAATTCCTTTAAATAGTACTTGATCTCTAGTCACCTTGTAATCACATCTCAACATTTCTGACCATGCAACCCTGACTGCTGCAGCTGCTGTTGCTTTCGGTTGCGTGGTGATGCCACCGTGAAAATACTGGTTCTTTTGCCAGTGCTGGAACAGCATTCTGTTGCATGCTTCCTCAAGTTACTCATTCAAAGTTTGTGGTACTACTTTTGCTGTGTAACATCTTCATTTATGAAAATATTTTTCTTTAAGAGATGCCCTAAAATTTTTTCCCCAGGCATTCTTAGAATCAGTTGTGAACAGTCTGAAGAAGAAGAAAAACCTGCAAGCTGTAACAAAAATAAGGAAAGGTGTGCAGAAATGTTTGAGATTAATAAAACTTGGGGAGATTCTGAAAGCATATTGGGCTTGGGTCATTTTATAAGGTTGAAAGAATGAGCTAGAGAGAATCAAGGTGGGGATATAAGAGGATTTTCTTTTTGTGCCTTTAGTTAAGACAAACAATACTGACTGCATCACATGATTATTGGGAGTTCTTGTTTAGAATTTGAATTCTAGCAGCTTATTGTATCTGCACAGTGTAGCCTGCAAGAATACCAGTGCCATTTTGTGGCACCGTTCCTCTCAGTCATTTCATGTTCTTTTGGTTTGTACTGTATTTTTGCCTTAGTTTTCAAAGGCTAATTCTACTCCTTGCGTGACCCTCTCTATACCAGACAGTGTCCTGTGTTCCTATTTATCTAGCTACGCAGTTTAGCTGCTAGAAGGAGCCTGAAGCTAACTCTCATATCACCCTAGGCAGCTTCAAGATCTGTTTATAATGTAAGTCAGTGTTGCTTAAAGGGAAAACCTTACATAGTGCTGTGTTACCATGTGCTAATTTAATGGGAATTCCCAAGGAAAGTCTCTCAAAAATTGTTTTGTCATTAAAAGAGATGTATCTGTAGCATTAAGTATGTGGTAGATACATTATTGCTATTCAGATGTTAGAGTGAAAGAACTAATTTATTACTTTAATTAGTTTGTAGTGTACTTTACGTTATTGTAATATGCAGTATTGAAATAATGGACTGAAAATAGGTAGGTATGCATACTGTTCAGCACAGCAATTTAATAATTCACTTGGCAAAAGCTCCTCTAATAATACACGAGCTGTGAAATGTACTTGAAATGCTGGTTGTAATTAAAAACTTTCAGAACTTAACGTTGGCAGTGCTTGTACTGCTAAAACGTAAGCTGCTTGTGAAACAGGGAATAGGGATCCAGTTTTCAGTGTAGTTTCAATATTGGTTTAACTACTAGAATTTTTTAAATATTTAAACAGAACATTTGCTGTTGACACAGTAAACTCTGCTCTTCTGATTTTTGCACTCGTAGGAATGAAAGAATGCAATCAGGAACACATTAATTTTTTTGTGCATTCTGTGGTCCCAAATTACTGCCTCAGTGAATCAGAATTATTGTTCGGGATTTTTTTCTTTTGTTCTTCAGGTCTGCATACTGCCTCTGGAGGAGCACCTGATGAATACAGTGGGTTTTCTTGAAAAGCTTAAGTGGTAGAAATGATGGAAATCCAGCGTCAGGCAGTCACTTTTAAACCGCAAAATATTAAAAGTATGGAAATGCATGCCACAGAGGTTCCTCAACTATTATGCTCCATTTCACTGCCTGCCCGTTATTGTTTTGTTCTGCAGCATTGCCCAGAGGGTCTCGGATAGGCTTGGGTTCTGACAGTGCCGTGTGTTGTACAAACTCACAGTAAAGTGTAGCTTGCAAGGTAATTACAGATGCAGGCTGGGTTTCTGTAAGGCAGTCCACTATGTCCTTTGTTATCATGAGTTAAGATGGTCTAACTCCTGATTTTTGAACTTGTGACAATATGGACAGGGGATTGGTTTGGGAATCTTTTCATTCTGGCCCCTGCCGTCCCCTGGGCACAGTACTCCCTTGAGAAGTTCCACTTCGTAGGCAGGTTGGCCCACAAAGTAAGTTCAGGCCATGGGACTAGAACCGCTGTCTAGCAGAGAGATGTTTTAATGCTTGAATGTGGTTTAAAGAGCGAAATATATTGGCATTTGAATCAGCTGTTTAATGCTGATTTTTTGGTATTTCTTGCATAATAAAACACTTAATTTAGCTCAGCTCTGTTAAGAACGTTTTATCGTATATGGCTTTAACTCTTCATCTGGGGAAGACATGGCATAATGCCAACCTACTGAATCACAATATTTTACAATATTTTGCAAACAGTGCTTTTCTGTGTTTTACCAGTTGTTCCTTTTTTGTTGCAATTATGAATCATTTTTTAAAGGAAGCGACTCTTCTTTTGCCTGAATGAAAAGGCATGAGTTTGATAAACATGGGAGGGGCAGGCATAATGTAAACTAACTTCATATGCTGCCTACAGAAAAGACTAAATGGGTATTGTGCGAAAGTATAATACAGTGAAACTTTCCTTCTGTCATTTTCTTACCCATTTTCTTGATTGGCAATGGGCTCGTGTATTCAAAAAAACTAGCTAGATAAAAATGGAAAGCAGATTCTACCCACTGAGTAAATAGGTGTGTTTAGCAGTGATTTAGGGCAGCGTAGGTGCCACTGTAGAAGGTAGTGGAGATATGCACTGAATTATTGGCATATCAGTTTGGTCTGGGGAACCTCTTTGCCTGATTAATGTTTTGTCAGCTGAGTGAAGTTATATATTTGATGCTTGGTTATGCTCACTTGTTTGTG
The DNA here is from genome assembly GCF_963921805.1 of Phalacrocorax carbo. NCBI lineage: Eukaryota > Metazoa > Chordata > Aves > Suliformes > Phalacrocoracidae > Phalacrocorax > Phalacrocorax carbo. The sequence goes on from NC_087517.1 coordinate 621,513, forward strand.
CAAAACCTCTTGAAAATCTAGATTGTGCCCCAATATTGATTTCTGACTTGAATCAAAAGGCTTTAACAGAAGAGCTCTGTGAAAATAACTAGGGAAGGTGATTATGGCCTGTCATGAGATTGGTGTGTAACGTATGCCGTGCAAACAACAGCTAATCAAAATGGATGAATAAGGAGGCTTGAGATGATTTTAGACTGGATTAGTATCTGTGTCTGCCTACTGCTTTATTGTTGTGTGCTTTCCTTCAGTCAGTTGTCATCCTGACAGACTCTCTGCTGGGCCAATTCTGTTCTTGACATCCATTTCCAGTCAGTAGTTCCCCTGAAGTATCAGTTAACTGCAGCTTTTTTTGAGACCAATTTAATGGACTCACTATGCTATATAATGGTTGCGATCAAACAACTAGAAACGATCCCTGGTTAATAGGTAAATTAATATCTAGTGAAGACCAGTAAAGGATCAAGAGGGTTCTCAGACTTGGAGGAAACTGAAGCTGCATCGTGTCATGAGCCCGCTTACATTGGCGTATATTTCATGATTGGAGAGTCTGGAAGGAGCGTGAAGCCAGATGTAGGAAAGCACAAGCTTAAAAAAAGGCAATCTTTCTGTTACATGGTTTGATTAGTACTTCATTTCTGTTCAGAAAAATCTCAGTGATGTTATTACAGAAGTTCAAAGTGTCTTTGAATGCTTCTGCAGTTCACTCAGATTGGAGCTAGAATGGACTTTTAGTAGATTTCATTTCTTATTTGTTGTTAGATTTTAAAGCCTGGTGTATATATGTTTGCTTCAGTCTGTTTCAGAAACAGTGCAAGAGAGGTAGAAGACTGCATGTTCTTCCACGTTTGTTTTCAAAACATTCCTTTTTTTTAGTGTAGCAAGTGAAGAGTGACTGAAACAATTTAGCATTTTAGATTCTTTTACGGCTGAAATGCATGAGCAGACTGTCGAAATTGCTAAATCAAAAATTTCTATTTAGACAAAGACCCTGTACTACAAGTTTTGCAGCGTGTGGAGGGTTTCATTCAGGTATTACAGCTATGCTCCAGAAAACAAGGTCTTATGAAAATTGATGCCTTCCCTTGAAGTCTCTTAGCTGATAGTCTGGTCATCTCATGTAATCCTCATTCTATTTTTAGTATTGTTTCATGTTTCTGTTTAGATGGATGGCAGGAAACTGCAATTGGATGTTTTCATTAAGTGTGATACACATTCTTCTGCTGACACTTCCCTTGCAACTTGATTGCTTCAGGACGCAGAGCTGCTATGGATTTCTTTGCCCACTGGTGGTATTCTTATTCCTATATGGCTTAGAACCAACCAGTTTGTCATCCCCTCTTCATGAGACAGGCCCAGACCTGCTGGCTTCCTCTGTAGGATCCATCTAATAAACCTCTGCTACATGGCAATTTTTTGCTTAAGTTCTCATTTATCCATTCATTCTTGCCAAGCTAAGCAAACTGTTTAGACCCCGTCTAGTGCTGAACTTGTCAGTGTCAGAACTCTAGAAAACCCTGAAATAGAGGTCTGAATACATCTTGCTCCTCATACTAGACTGTTCCCCACCTTCAGTGGCTCTCTTCAGAACTTGGGAGAGTTAAGACAACTCTCCCAAGAAAGTGTGTTAGATCCTCTTACCTGCTTCTTTCCTGCCTTTTTGGTAGTGCCCCTATGCTGAACTACATTGTGAATCCTTGCTTTACATATTCCTCAAGAAAATGCATTTCTGTTATGCCTAAAAACATAGCTAAATGCCTGATTCTTTTTCTTGGAACTTGCTTAAATCTTCCATCATCTGAAAGACAGTGGACAGCAGAGAAGACATTCCCAAGTGAATGTCTGGACACTGGAAGAGAGATGCCGCTGCTCTTGGTGATTTTTCAAGTGGAATGGCTACAATGTCAGGGAATGGGAAGACCCTGGTTCAAGTTAGTCTAGAAATGAGGATGTTATTTTTAATTCTGAGGACAGCCAGATACAGGTCCCTGCCTCAAACTGTTTCATTATTTCTTTCTTACTGGAGCGAGTCCAGTGAAAGAAGGGTCTGGAGCACCTCTCCTATGAGCAAAGGTGGAGAGAGCTGGGACTGTTCAGCCTGGAGAAGGGGAGGCTGAGGGGGATCTCACCAATGCAGATAAATACCTGTAGGGAGGGGGCCAAGAGGGTGGAGCCAGGCTCTTGTCAGAGGCGCCCAGAGACAGGGTGAAAAGCAATGGGCACAAACTGAAACACCTGAAATTCCATTTTATCCGTCACTTCTCTACTGAGAGGGTGGATGAACGCTAGAACATGTTCCCCAGAGAAATTGTGGAGCCTCCACCCTTTGAGGATATTTAACCTTGATTTGACATGGTCCTGGGTAACCAGCTGTAGCTGACCCTGCTTGAGCAGGGTGGGCAGCCTAGGTGGTCTTGAGAAGACCTGTCCAACTGCAGCTGCTGTAATCCTGTTTTCTGCAGCCTGAAATAATTTTAACCATAAACACAGCTTCATATTCCTGTTTACAGAATAAAGAATTAAATGTGGATCTCCCACAGCCTGGGTAACAGGGCTCAAGGTATTTATGCTGAGATGTGGCAGTCTTGATTAATCAAGTCATTAAGTAAAAATTTGGAAGCTATTTGGAACATACTGCTTGAATTCATTAGTGTATTTGGGATGACAAAAAGTATGATATTCATGGAGGGGAAACCTAGTACTGGGCAAAAATTTTTGCCCAGTACTACTTTTAATAACCTGCTTTGAGGGAATTAAGGTAAGCGATTCGTATGCAGGATATATTCAAGTGGGACCAGTCGTATTTAGTTCTCTTTTCTGAAAAAATGAAATTATTTAATGCAGATGCTTAGAGCTAGTTATATTACAGTACTTATGTCTAAGGATTATTTATTTTAATATGTCATTTTTAACTGATGGAAAATTGAGGGGCGGTGGGAGAAGGTGCTCTGTGTGTCCCACAAGTGCTCAGTGTGCTCCCCAGTTCTTACAGAGACTGGCAGGTTAAAGGATCTGAGGGGGTGGCGGGGCGGTGCTCTTTTCTTTTTAGGTATTAAAGGATAGTTTTACCACTGCCAAAGCAGCACTACCACATATTATTTATTATTAATAATACTATTTTTTTTGAGATCCTGTTAGGGGAACACTTTCAAAATTTTGAGGAGAAAGATCATATATAAAGAGTAACATCTGTGCTAAGGAACACTGCAGTAACATTTTAAATTTTTCTTTCCATACTGTACAAGTTTCAATTCCAGTCTGAAATAATTTTGTAAGAATTGCTAAAAGAAAAATAGCTGTTTCTGTGCTGTCTGCCATTACATTACTGCACACTCAAATACATATGGAGATGTGCAGTTTGCATATATGTACCCTAATTGATCCTCTTGCATGTTGCAAGCATCCATGCCCAACTGCAGTTTCTATGTGCATGTGTTTACATTCCCTCCTTGCAAACCATCCCACTACTTTTTTTGACGTTCATTCACACACAAAAAGACACACTGGGTGTCTTGTAGCACAGACAAACTTATCCCCGTTTCTAGCCACCTGTCCCATAAAATAATTAGCAGTATTGTCCAAGTAAGGTGGAGAGGGAGAGAAGTAGGGAGGTTTGGGTTTTCAGAATCTTGTGCCTTTTTTCTCACTGCCCATCCCAGTCACGAGGATAATTTCTGACTTGGCCCTTTGCTCTCTTCCTGTAAAACATTTAGTTGGTGAAGATGGCTGCTTCATAGCTTTTTTTTTTTTCCCCTAGAAAGCAGAGAAAGGAGATTTCACAAGGTAAAATACAGTTATGAACAGGCATCCACTGAGAATTAGTTACAGGAATGGAAGAAAAGAGGTTAAAAAGAGTTTAATGCTCAGCTAAATAATAATTATTAACTTTGGGAATGGAGTTGAAGCTGGGAAAAGTTGTATGTACTCCAAGAGAATAACAGTGTAAATGAAAGCTGCTTGAAGAACCCCAGAACTCAGTAGTTTTATTAAAAACATGGAAAAAACACCAGTTAATGCTTGGGTATGGTAGCAAACTGCACTGGACTTTTAAAGATAAACTCAGGTTGCAGGAGGCAGAAGTAACTGTTGGTTAGTCTGTGTGCATATAGCCTTTGTTACAGGCAGACTCTCTCTTTAACAAGCTATCTTTGAATCTGTTAATAAAGAGAGAGTTTAATTTTACAAGCACTGTAAAATTTGATGTTATTTTCATGTTGTTACTTTGCCTGCACTACATGAAAAGTCATAGCAGTCTTTAGTCTTTTGGGACTCTTGCAAAGAACAAAATATAATTGTTATTTAAGCAAAGAAGCAGGGCAAACACGGCATCCCTCGGAGATACAACTTGCTGAGAACCCTGGATCACAGGGAGCGCTGGATTTGTGAACCAAAACGTTTCACAAGCACAGGACAGAAGAATTAACAGAGTCTGTGCACACAGCTAGTGAAATGTAGTAAAGGTGGAAAAAATACAAGTAAAGTATTTTAATATCTTAGTATTAAAGTACTTATTGTAGTATAGAAAACCAGATGAAAAATGGCTTAAATGCTTGTTCCTTTGAGGAATACAGAGTTCTGTTAGCACTTGACAAATCCATTGCAAAAAGGAGACATTGTTAATCCTATTGAAACCAGCGTGAAACAGATGAGCATGCAACTGCTCTTGACAGCACCAAGGTAAATCAGGGATCCCCGCTGACTGAGAACAGTGTGCTCAAGAACACTGACCATAAGTCTCAATACATTACCAGTTACTGAGGGCATGTTGTCCTGTTTAACCAATGCAGTGTGTCGGGAACATGCCAAGAGTGATTTTTGGCACGTTGAGCTAAGTGATCCATCCCGCCCCTGACACGCTTTGTTAAGAAGTACAGCAGACCCTGTACCGAGAGGGGCTGGGGAGCCGGTTCCTGCTGTGCCCGGGAGGCTGCCGGGCAGTGGAGCTGCAGCTGGTTCCTCTCTTCCCACAGAAGAGCAGGATGTCGTGTGTGCAAGACCATTCTAGGCACTGGTCATGACCCTTGAACCAGGTGGCTGGGATCCTAGACTAATCTTGCATGGTTGGAAAGCTGACAAAAGGTGAAGTCTCTGTCACTGCAGTCCATTGATTTCCGCAGAGTCCTAGTTGGAAGCTAAGTGCTGTTACAGAAATGCCTGAGTTGAGGGATGCGAGCAGGCTCTGGTCTGTTAGCGTTGGTCTCATTCACTCATGGGTTTGTTAAGAAATTTACGTGTTATTTAAAGTCTAAGGGCTGAAGGGGAATTCAATTTCTGAAGTTACCAAGATGCTTTTGGTAATTTTGCCTAAAATCTTTTCATAGGTGGTTTTATTGCATATTACGCCAGTCAGATGTGAATTGCACATTAACATGAGGAAAGGTGGTGCTTACTAAATGATTACGTATTGCTGATAAGGTTATAAATCTTAGTTTGTAAATGGATTACATGAGTTTCCTTCCCAGTCTCAGCTTGGCAGGATCACAGTATTGCACAAGTCTGCTGCAGGACCATCTTTTCAACCGTTTCTTCCAGGTTCTACAGTGGAAAGCACAGCAGGAAGAGGCTGCTAAACTAGAAGCTGCTGTAGCTGCCAGAAGAAAAGAAAAGGAAGATGAGAAAGACAGGCTACAGAAAGAACAAGAAATGATTCGCAGAGCTCAGGAGAAAGAAAAAGTATGAGAAACTCTTATATGTTTTTGCATATGTTAGTGTGTACAATTGCCTTTAAAATCTTTAACTGATCTCACTATCTTGTGTTCTTGTAAAGTATTTAGTATGGAGATGAGCAAATGGTTAGCTGAGTCTTGCTACTGTCCATTTTAGCTTCAAAGCTGCCTGCTCTTACACACCAGTTATGTTACTTCATTACGTTTCTAGAAAAAAAATTATGTACACACATAAGTGCCGGACTATCTCCATGTCACAAAAATCAACACAGAGGCACTACTGCATTTCTAACTCTTACAGATTTGTGATTTTTAGCAATGTGGCAATGACTACAAAAGCTTCCAATGCTGCAGTTAAGTGTGCTGCAATGCAGCAAAGGAGCCTTACAGTATATTGTCTGCAAGATAGCGCACTGCACTTTGCAGCACAAGGACCTTAAAAGTGGGCCTGAAGCACAGTGGTGACGTTAACTATTTCAGGGTATCAGAAGTCTGTGTTACATTTTTTGAAGTACTTATGTGGTGACCAACTACTTGGGAAATAGCTTTGATGCATAAGTCTAAACTTCAGCTTAATAGAAAATCAGAAATCCACTCTAGTGAATGCAATGCTTTGAGAAAATCAAGGTGTGTCACATGTGTATTTGTGTTGACCTTTTCATTTGGATGATATTGCAAAAATCCAGGGGGTTGTTTTAATAGAACTTTACCTCCTTTTCTGATTATTTTTTGTACTAAAATCTGGCGTGCTTAGAGTCCAACTCACCTGTGGTGTATTTAAGACTGCATGATTATTTCTGGAAAAAAGTAAGTCGGAGAATGTAATAAATTCTTATTGCTTTGTCTTTCAAATGCTGGTAAGTAGATAGTCTCTTTAATGGGACTACTCATGCTAACATGTTTTCAAGAAGGGTCACTAAAATCTGGGCTCTTACAACATGCCGGTTAGAAGCAGAGTTAAGAAAACAGAGCTAAACTGATCCAAATAGAGCATTTTCATGATGTAGATGAATGCTTTAGTGACATCAGTGTGTCACACAACAGAAAGCTTGTGCAAAAGACAAAAGAAAACAAAATTTTTATGTATGTTATGTTTCTCTCTAGATTTTGCCTTTGTGTCTTTATTTCTGTGTAACATGCCTTATTGGGACCAAATGTCTGCTGATGGGACTACAACGTGTCCAGTTAGACACCCTATAATTTGATGGATTCTCATGTTGGTAGAGGTGTCTATTGTACTGATATTCCTTGCAGGGAAAAAAACCCAAACACAAAACTATCCATACTTAGAGCAATTTGATCGAGTTGTTACTAAAACAGTTTACAACACTTACTAAAAGCAGAAAAGAAATTTATAATGGAGCAAAATAAATTACTCACAGGCAGATGAAACTAACTGCCTTTGCAGAAGAATGAAAACAGTCCTATGTTACTTGGATTTTCCCTATCTATGCCTCTAGCACTCAGATATCTTTTCCTTGCTTTGTCCAAAGAAATAAGTCTTTCTGCCATGTCAGACAGGTCAAGAGCAGAGGCTTCTTGCAGCTTATTGTGTTCATGGTGGTAGTTTGCATAACCTTTGAATTTGGTTATATCAACAATTCTGCAAAGCAGCACTTGACTGGAAGTGCTACCTGGAAAAAAGAAGCTGAAGCTGCTGAAGCCTTCTTGTCTCCAGATAGAGACTGTTATCTCCTCGTTACTTCTCTTCACTGCAAGTCCCCAGAGCCAACATTTGAAAAGCTGTGTAGCTGTATGCTTCTACGGGAGAACTTATCTTGGGCCGCATATCTCCGGGACACAGGGCTCTACCCACCCTGGGGACAGTGATGCACAGACACCAATATGATGGATGCAAAATGTCCGTCTATTTGGCTGCGTCACACGCTTATATAGCTCTTGCGCTTCCTGTTCCTGCCACTCCTATGGGGAGGAGTCTATCTTTCCGTCACATCCCATGATCTTCCGGTCGCCGATCCCTGTCTATTCCCCTACAAAGCTGCCTAATTTCAAATTGATTTTTGTTTTATTTGTGAGGTCATTCTTCTTCGTCATGGCTACATTTGCATATTGCATATAGCCATTTTCTTCTCTAGCTGAAGAAGTGTCTACTTATATTGGTCATCTGATTTCATTCTTTTTCTGCAGTTTATCCTAAAGATTAAATACACATTCTTGGCAGAGCACAATCTTTCTGTTAAACTATTCTATATCATGTAGTTAGCAAAATTGCAACTAATTGTCTGAAAGTCACTTTAAAGAGATGCTTCTCTTTCTGTTCTGTGTATTTTGAAGAAATCATAGATGTCCTGAGTTGGAACGGACCTGCAAGTTTTTTCGAGTCCAACTCCTGTCCCTGCATAGGACAACACCAAAATTCACTGGTGTTTGTTCTTGGTTGATATGTTGTTACTGTTCTTACTTGCTGGATTTAAAGTTATAAAATGGAATGGATGGAATCCACCCGTCTAGAAGGGGCATGGGGAGGTATCGGAGGTACGGGGAGAGGGGCAGCCTGTATTTAATGATCAGTTGCTGCTTAGGTTATGAGAAACTTCATTGTTGCTTTTCATTTTGTTACAGCTTGTTCTGCTTGTCTTTACTCACACTGTGTTTACAGTGGCAGGTGGCTCTGAAACCACCAGGAAGGGACAAGGCTTGGTGAAGCTGTGTTGACCTAACCACCAGCAATGTTCATTTTATGTGTGAACACTTCAGTTGTGCAAACTTCCTACTTTTCTCTGGCCTACATGTAACGTCTATATAGATCAGCCCTCTGTCTATGCACAGATGGAATAGCAGCTGTTTGAGGTCAGCAGTCATATGTTTCATTTGAGTGTATTACATCTTAGATCCTTAAAAAGGGCTTCTAACCTTATACTGTGGCTGCTTTTCTGGTGAATGTTCTGTGGCAGCTAGAAGAATATTTAAAATATCTGTGATTAGTATAAAAGAAATGCTCACACTCTACCTAGTTTGTAACCTAGGCAGGGTATGGCAAGTGCTTCCAAACCTGAGAATGGGTGAAATGACGTGAAATCTTAAATACCTATGCTATGTTTCCTCTGTTGGACTGCAGATCAGATTTTTTTTCCTATATATTTAAATATGGAATACAGAAAGGGAATAATTGCAAAAGAGGGAGTTTTACTTCATATATAATATATAAGTATTCCAAACAATATTAAATGAAATCATTCTAAGAAATATGGTTATAGCTGTCCTTGTTTTCATGCCCTTCATGTATAAAAAATAGCCTATATAAAGAAATTGTTGGCTTATAGGTTGGGAATTCTGAAATACAAGCACTGTTGGGAAGACCTGTTTTATTCTGAATCATGATAGTTAAAGGTTTTTCTGCACAAAGTCAATCATACAAAAAGGATGGTATTTTGACTGCAATTTCAACTGAAATCTCCAAAAGAGGCTTAAATTCTATATAGTTCAGTGGATGATACAGAAGTTATTTTTATTGCTATTTTTTGGAGCTTTTCCTTCGCAAGATGATTCCATAAGTAAATTTCATTGTAAGAAATTACCTATATTTTGAGAGATAGGATAAGGTGTCGGACCTTCACAGGAACTTCATGCATTTAATTGCAAAATCAACCCATTATTGAGGTATAATTTAATTGTTTTTATAATTAATTTTATAACTAACATTTTGTTAGATTATTAAAATTTTTAGTGAATTTAGTTTTTAGTGAATTTTGTAGCTTTTCTCTTTCTATTTGTTGTAGCGATTGCCAAGTAGTCTGTTAAGTCTAAAGAATTAAGGGGTTTCTCAGTCTGCCCTGAGGTGGTAGGAAGCACCATGGCGTTATCTCGCTATTCTTTTGGTTTCTGATTTGGAAGTACATCAGGGTATGTCATTATTTCTGTGTCCCAGCTTGTCTTTCTCTGCTGGTACCTGCATGTGGAATGGCGGGCGGGAAGTGGAAATGAAAGTGTGAGAAGTACAACAGAGAGGAATTGCAAGAGTGCTGACCCTTGTAGATCTACCACATCATCCTAAGTCGTCTTGTTGGGACAGCAGAGTACTTAGTGTAATGCAAAAAAGAAAATATACGATACCTGTTGGAGATTACATGGGATAGGGGTTGTATCATTATGTGTTGTGTTTATTGTGTGTTAATAACCGGAGCAGGCAGGAAAGGTGAGCTTAGCTTCAGTTAGGGCAAGAGGCTGCAAGATCAGGAAATACAGGAGGTTTTATACTGAGGTGTGCTGGCATTTTCCATAGGCAAGAGGATACAAGAAACAGCTGGAGCATCGTGTTGCCAATAAGCATAATGATACCTTTCACAGACTGAGTGGAGGAATTGAGATGATATCCAATCGCCTTACATAGGTTGAACTGTTTCATATTATTAACATAATGAGGAGTGTAGTGGCCTGAATACACCCCGTCTTTGAACTGATGTTCACACACAGGATCCTATCTACAGATGTCTAAACCCTTTCCTGAAAATTAGTTCCTGAAATTAGGTAAACTAAAGGGCTTTTTGTCCTAATATATAATTTGTCTATTAGTGCTTATTTTAAAATCTTGTGATTTTATGTGTCTTCTCCTTCTCTTTGTTTTTTCTATTCTATATTAACGGTGGTCATTTGCATACATTCGGTATCGCTGTAAATCCTCCAAAGAATGCATGGTTTTCACTAAGCCGCGGGGTGAGGTTAGCCCTAGCCCCTAGCACGAGTTTTGCAGTGAGCAGCTGAGGTCCCATGGGTGGTGGGGAGAAGGGCTGCGCTGGCACCAGCCAGGAGCCTGCCCAGCCCTGTATTTTGTCTCCAGCAGTGGCTGTAACAATAGAAGAAACACATACAATAATTTCCTTCTCTCCCAGGTACTTTCTCTGTCTCCATCTGTTCCCTGACGCTGATGTGGTTTGTTAATTTAGTAACCCTTCCCCAGGGGTGTTCTCTTTGGGTAGTTGCCCAGTTTTCCTGAAGCACGTGTGAACTTGCCGCATCCATCAGTGAGGAGCTCCACCAGCCTTCCACCCCCTGCATGGAGAGCCCTCTCACCTCTTTGTTCCAAATCTGGCTCTTGCTAGTGTGAGCTGAAGCCTCCTAGCTCTCATGTTGGAGAGACAGAATCGGTCTCCATCTAGCCTCTTCGTGACACTTGTGAATTTGTAGGATTCTTTTCAGAACCCCCATAAACTGTTACTTCTCCATCTGAATAGCCCCATCCTGTTCCTACAGGGCCTGTATGAACACTCATATGAACAAAATGGACCTTTGATCACCACTGTTTCTCTTCTATATGAAAATGTTCCTTTCAGAGATGGAGGGATCAGAACTGCATGGGGGAACTACAAACATATTTTCTGGGTTTTCCTATTCCTTTTGTACCATGTCCTGACACTAGACACATTTGATTTGCCTTTTGACTGCTGCTGTGCACTGAGCTGATGTGTTGCAGGAGGGGTGGAGGCACCCTCTTGGTCGGTGGCGCTCGAATTTGGGGTGAGGCGCTTGTTTGGCTACACCATTCATGGTGCTCTCTGCTTGCCGTTCCCCAGGGAACGGTTTCTTGTCCTTTGTGAAAATTGCTGTGTGCTATCATCAGCATTAATACAGCCTGTGGTCACTGGTTCCTGAAAGCCTTGCTTGATGTCAGCCCTGGGCCCTCGTTTGCATGTAGCATCAACAGGAGATGTTGCTGTGCTGCTGTTGGATTGCAGAGCAAGATTTACAGGAGGACGTTCCCTGCATTTTGCTCTGCAAGTAGAATGACTTTTTTTTTTCCCTATTACAGGAGAGGCATTTGAAGTTCTGTGCCCCTACCAGGTGTCTGGAGTGAGAGAGGCTTATCTCTGTGAAAGTGATAGGTAACAGCTTATTGTAAATGTAGCTGAAAAATAAAAGGGCTAGAGAGTTGTCTGTACTGCAATTGCTGCTGACCTTGTACCATATTACAAATATTACGCTTTATACCTAACTGATCGCTTGTTAGGAGCAGTACTGCTGGCATTCATTCTTTGGTGAAAATTAACAGTAATAGCTATCTCAGAAGCAAAGTAAATGCATTTGTATTTCAGGGGTGTCTTACCTAGGCGGGAATGATTTAATTGATGCTGATACTACTGTGTGGGTTGGATGACCTCCTGAGATCCCTGCAAACCCTGTGTTGTAGTGACTCCAGCATTTGTGACCAGTACCTGCACAGGCTCACCGAACATTAGCTTAGGAATGCAGCATTGGCATCATGCTCCTGAATTTCAGTGTAATTCAAATGTTCTTGAAAATTGTGTTTAAAAAAAAAAAAAATCTGAAGTCAGCCAGATGAGAAGGTGTTTCTTCTTGTTGTGTCTAATAAAACCTGCTCTATCAGCTTTCCAAGCTGGTTGGTGGCTTGTGAGGTTCAGTTGAGTTGCCATTCGAAAATCTGGGAGGTGTACCACTGCAGCAGTTTCCTCCTTAAGGTACTGTTAAGGTGCTGGCTGACAGCCGGCTGAGCATGAGCCAGCAGTGCCCAGGTGGCCAAGGAGGCCACCAGCCCCCGGGCTTGTGTCAGCACTGGTGTGGCCAGCAGGAGCCGGGCAGGGATGGGGCCCCTGTGCTCGGCCCTGGGGAGGCCCCACCTCGAGTGCTGGGCTCAGGTTTGGGCCCCTCGGGACAAGAAGGGCCTGGAGGGGCTGGAGCGTGTCCAGAGAAGGGCAGCGGGGCTGGGGCAGGGTCTGGAGCACAAGTGTGCTGGGGGGCGGCTGGGGGGGCTGGGGGGGTTTAGCCTGGAGCAGAGGGGGCTGAGGGGAGCCCTTCTCGCTCTCTGCAGCTGCCTGAGAGGGGCTGGAGTGAGGGGGGGGCTGGTCTCTGCTCCCAAGTCACCAGTGACAGGACGAGAGGAAACAGCCCCAAGGTGCATCAGGGCAGGTTTAGGTTGGATATTAGGAACGATTTCTTCCCTGCAAGAGTGGTCAGGCACTGGCACAGGCTGCCCAGAGAGATGAGGGAGTCACCATCCTGGAGGTATTTAAAAGCTGTGTAGACGTGGTGCTTTGGAACATGATTTAGTGTTAGGTTAATGGTTGAACTCAGTGATCTTAAGGGTCTTTTCCAACCTAAACTATTTTATGATTCTGTGACTTGTGTGTTATGGTAAGGATGGGAATTACATTACAAACTGGTTGCGAATTTCACCAGTGGCTTTGAAGAACTGCCCTGGTTTTAAAAGTGGAATCCTGTAGAATTTATTCAAATGAATAATTCAGAGTCTCACTTCAGCAATATTTACATTAAAATCCAGTTCCTCATTTTGCATGCAAAAAACCTCATCTTTCCAGATAAGCTTCCCTGCTCTGGTTTCACCATCTTGTTTGAGGTCTGTCTTTCTTCCCTGAGTACCACTCATAGGCTTCTTCCTGTTCCTCAGCGGGCTCTCCACCTCAGCGGAATGGACTGGCTGGCGTGGGTCCAGCCGTTTGAGCTAACCTAGGACATCTTAACTCAAGGAACGTTCGCTCACTTGAGCAGCATAGTCGAAGGTTTTGATGGCAGAGTAGGAAAGCACTAGGAAAATGAGAGTGGTAGTCTTCAGTTTGCAGTTGAAAATTATATTCAAATTAGTGTCCACAGTCTGATTTTACTAGTTCTGTTGTGGGGGCTCCACACTCTCTTGTTCTCCTAGTAAATCTTTTGTCAGCCCGTACTGTTCTAAAATATAAATTTTATTCTAAAAAGATCAAAATTGGATTTTCAACCTAATGCTTTTCTTTTTTTTCTTCTCACTACCTTGGCTTGTGAACAATTGTTATTTTGTTTACTGAATTTGTTCAAACTCTAGGTGAAAAAGTACTGGGCTGAGAAACAGCTCAAGTGGCAAGAGCAGGAAGAGAAAGATCTACAACATTTGGAGGAATTAAGAAAATTAATGGCTGAACAAGCAGTTAAGGACAGAGAAAGGTAAAAAATTAAATGTGAATATATGTAATATCAATAGGAATTTCTTATAATCTAATTTGCTTTGATCTCCCAACTTTCTCAATTAGAGTAAATGGACATAAGTCTTTTTTTTTTTTTCCCTTCCTGTTTGGCAGTTAGCCCAGTATATACACCAAGGTTGCATCATGATTGTATCTTGGATGCAATTTATTTGTTAATTTGAATTAATTAATATCCATCGAAGTTTTAGACCTCTATATGTGTGAAACTTGTAATCAGGATAGGGTACACGTATTAAAAACAGTCCCTTCGTGATTTTTTAAATTGTAGCTGGGCAATAGACCTTCTACATTCCCACTTTGCAAAATTATTTATAATCAGGTTTGTTTTGTTTCAGAGGCAAGTGAGAGGAGCACATTAAGCACTTAACAGCCTCAAAGATATTTATTATTCTTTTAGAGGGTCTTGAACTATGCATCTAGCTGTAGATGCTCTTCACCTGTAATTTAGGACTTTAGCCTGTTAACACTTGAATCCTTGCCCAGTCTTTGTTGCAGAATATGCCCCTTGATGACCTGTTGACAGAATACTTGATTTCAGAGGAATTCCTCTGTTACAGAGGAGTGTAAAAAAAACCCTGTATGTAGTCTGGCTATAACTGCTCTCAAATTGCAGGCTTACTTTTTTTATATAGAAGGAGCCACCGAATTGCATGAACCAGAAATGTAATTAAAATAGGGTTGAAGTACCATTGGCATTAGAATATTAAACTTTGTCTCAAGCATTCTGTGGGAAACACTACTTCGATCTTACTTCGTTGCAGTGCCTTGCTGACAGCTAAATGTAAATGCCTGTATCCTTATGCTGCAAATATATCTATACCTTTCCTTAAACATACCTGCAATTATTTTTAGCTCATAGCAAAAGAAACATACATGCTTGAATTACTGAGTTTTCAGCAGAACTGATCAGGAAAAAAATGACTTCTCTTTAAACCTGTGTACTGCGCTGTGCCATGCACCTGGGGAATGTTCTTTTCTTATGCTAATAAACGTTGCAGAATAAAATATAAGGAAATGGCACAGTTCACTGAGGTATGCAGGAGGGAAATAATCACACCTTCGGGCTATTATGAATCAAAAGTCGGCAAATGCTTAGCATTATGTTTCCCAGAATTGGTGTACTGTACAAAATAAAACAGTTCAAAGAAAAATGCTTACTGTTTATGGAGATTAATAATTCTTTGAAATTACTTAATGCTTTTCGTCTTCAAAGCCTTCAGAAACATTAATCAAAGAAGGGCAGAGAGATGCTACTGTTATTAGGCAGCGTAGTGCTACAAGCATGGTGTAAGGCATTTTAAAATACGTACTGTACTGAATTAAGGTAGACACACTGGCATAATGATTTCACAGTGCAGAACTGCGGTCCTGTAGGAACTAATAGTATTGTTATGTTTCACCTGTTGCAGCACATAAATTGGGTTTGAGTCTTTGCAGAACTGATCATGAAAGATGGCACAGGCCAGTACCACAGTTCTGATCTGACATGTTGTCAGGCTTGTTGGGGAAAGGAAAGATTTTTGGATTGTGAGCTGACTGACTATTCCAAGTACAATATATGGCCTGGATAGTGCACTGAGTTTCTAATAGGTACAATAAGACATTAAAAAAATGGTCTGCTGTTATCCTAAATGGCTTTGAAAATTAATTTTAAAATTACGTAATCAGGTTTATAACAAAGAAAATTATTATCACAGAGTCACTGTGGTGCTCTATTCAGGTCTCCCTTTGTAATTGAGATCGTGGATAGCGGAAGCTATGACCAGGTCAAAGAAAAGGATTAAAGGCACCTGAAACTGGATGTAGAATTTCAAGTGACTAAGTCCAAATTTGCTTTCTACAGCTCCTGTGCTTAGTGACTCCCTGACAGTGGAGACATTTAACTGATTGGACATTTCATTTTTTGTCCTGGAAGTTCCCAGGTAGCTGCAGTTTTGTTGTGTGCGTGTCTTGGAACGGTTGTCTTCAGAGTAGCTGGCTGGCTACCCAGCACTTGCCTGAACCGCAGTGGGTTTAAGTTTATGTAAGTTCCCACAGATGCTGATCAAGTAAAAGATGGTGAGAGTAGTGCGTTCAACACAAAATCCTAATAAGCAATGCTATCTGCATTCAGAAACATGGGGGAGGGGAAAGGGGTTGTGCTGTGATTTCTGTTCCACACACAATATCTATTCTCTATTATTTTTTCATTCAACAGTCATTTCATACCAAATCTGTAAAACAGTGTTTAAAAAAAATCACAAGGGCTGGGGTAAGAGCCTGGGTCTGCCCAGATCCTGTCAAATGCCCCAACAAGCAGGCAAAAATCATACTCCTTTTTTGCTTTCTTCTACTCCCATTCATTTTGTATTGTTTCCTGACAGTGGTCCAGCTATTAAAACAGGGGTGGAGGTGCCCTTACCTAGACTATGGTATATTCTTGTTGGTTGTGATGCCTGCTGATAATGCAGAAAGCACAGATTTGAACTCCTTCAGGCTAAGAACCTGAGACTAAAACTGTCTGGACAAGAACTAATTACTGGCGTGTATCATAAAATGTCTGGGCTGGCCACATTTGGAGAGGAAAGCAGAGAGTTCTGATCCCTTTTTTTGATAAATATTAAAGGTTTAGTAGATGACAGCTCCAGAGAGAAATGCTTCAGAAACACAGCAGGTACTAGATGAATGTTGTGCGTACTCCTTACTGGCATTCAGCAGGACTTAACCCCATTAAGCTGGGGTAGCTGGTGGGACTACTTCAGGGGTAAGAAGTTAGTGTTGGCAAAATAATTTTGCATGTGGCCCATCAAAAGTAGAGATTTCAGCATTGGATGTACATCTACTGGAGTTGGTCCTTTCTACATACATGGGATCACGCATTCAGCTATTCTAAATGTCTTGTTAGGTCTATGTGCCTGTGTCTCTAGGACACTGAATTACAAGCTCTCTTTTAATATGGTATCAAGAACTACAAACTGCATTATTTAAGTCTTATTGTGCTTCAAGAATTGGCATCCAAAAGGGCAGATGTTTGTCTGTTGCGAACAGTCCACTCCTCCCTTTTTTAATCTATGCAGTGAATTTCAGTCAGGTCCTCCATTGGGTCCCTTAGGTATGGAATGGATTAAACATACAAAAAATATTCTAAAAGAACATATTCCCCCTCCCCCCCCCCCAAAAAAAAAAAACCCAAAACCCAACTTTTCATTAATGTTGCAGGGTGAGAATTAAATTCACATGAAATTGTACAAATATTTTCACTCACTACCTGGCACAGTCCTGTTCTCCAGTGCGGCAGTGAGTGGGAAACATTTGCAAGCATTTTAACCCAGCACCTGTACTGCTGCCAGTCCTGGCCCTGGATTCAAAGGGCAGGGAGGGAGAGTCAGAAGGAAAGGATTGCTCTTGGCAAGAATCTTATCTGACTGTCAGACACAGCGCAGTGGCAGCTGCTTGCCACACAGCTCTGTTCATCACACACCGGGGTGAAGGTGCTTCCGAATCGTGTCTTCCCCTTCCCTTGTGCTCTCTGCAGCGGCACCTTGCTGGCAATGCATGCAGACAGCCTTTCCCCTCTCCCCTCTTGCCCCACCTCAAGGCTTTCCCCTTCCTGAAGCACAGCTCTCGCCAACTCCCGGAGACCCTCCCGCTTGCCCCAGTTGCTGCTGCATGTTGAAGGGACGCAGGACAGAAAGAGCAAGAAAAAACTGTGGACAAATAGTGGGTGTTGAAGCCATTCATAACGCTGGGCAGGCAAGAGGGCTGTTGGTGGGGTTGATGCTCGCAGCAGCTTTGCTTCGAGCTTGTGCTTATGTTTAAGAATGCCTTCAGAGCTGAGGGCTGGGTCAGGCCGTGCACCTCCGCACAGCCACAGCGCGCTCTGACTGCAGTTGCGGCGTAAATTAGCAGAGGATCTGGCCCACCAATTCTGTCCTGGGAGCCGGTGGCTACTTCTGAAGCGTTCAAATTAGCGTGTAAAACGCTTTCTATCCCAGCTGCACGGTGCATCGAGTCAGCCTACCACAGGTGGGAACACAAGTGGACCTTCTTAGCCACTAAGATAATGCGGTCTACTATTTAGATGAGATTTATTCAGCTGACAGCAGTGAACAGGTTAAGTTGTGATAGAAGGCAAAAACCATCTATGTTATTAACCCAATTTTTAAAATTTTTGCTGAAGCTTTCGTAATAAACACAGTAGTTCACTATTTCCTATTGAATATTGATGAGACAGTGTCTGAAAGCAGAGTTTTAATGAAACTGGTCATCAAAAATTACGTGTGTACCCACAGTACTTCAAAAAGGCAGCTTTACTGAAACTAATCAGCTAAGCTCATTTTTCAGCTGGTGATTTATTAAAATTGTTACTTACTGTGGTACTTAAAGTCAAAATTGAGTATTAAGATATTTTAATTTTAAGCTTTTCTAGAAAAGTTTACTTTGAAGAAATAGTAGCTAAAATATTACTAAGTATAATAGAGTGAAAGAGAATTAAGAACTTTATTTGGATAAGGACACTGTGAAATCAAAGCTTAAGTAAACATTTAAAGCCAAATATAAAAAGTATTAGAAGAATGTTCCAAATTAGGAACACAATGTACAGTTGAACCTGTATTTACAAGGTTCTCTGCCTTCCCCGAGTGTACATCTCCTAGCCCTGCCGCTACCCTCTGACAATGACACTTAATCTTTGTTAGTGCTGGCCTTGGTCTCTCCGGCACGAGCAAGATGATGATCTCCTTAGGATAAGATAGTCATGAAAACATGAACCACCTTCTCAGGAGCAACAAATGCTGCATCAAGGTGCTCATCCTTGCTCTGCCCTGGGCTGCCTGCTGGTTACTTTGCCAATCAATTGCCATCACTCACACCTGTTCAAACTGGGTATGGAGGTGCCGTAAAATGCTTCCACTTATGATGATCTGCGTCCCTATGGGCATGCAAACTTCTGCAGTATAGGCAGTGTGTTTGAAATTAGACCTGGATGAGCTCCCCTTGGTTTTCCTTGGTAATTTACAGAGGTTTCCAGGGTACTGGATTTCATATTTGATAACACTGGAGTGTTTTAGAACATGTGTCGTAGTAGTCAGCTCCAGCACAGTGAAAGGTTTTCAATGTAATATAATTTTTATAATTTTTCAGAAAAATATGAATGTCTGCTTTTCATTAAATTTTATTCATAGAAGATGATTAGGCTTTCTCCCTGGAACACAATTACTTCTGAGGATTACTACTGTAAGCATTCATCTGCCTAAACTACAATGGCTACAGTAAGAAACGGAAAGCCTCTCCAGGGCATCCTCAGGCAGCTTTGTACCATCCTCTTGGGACAAATTTGTTTGTCCTGATAATTGCTTTTGGATTATTGATGCAGTGGTCTTTTCTAGCTGCCAGCATAACTGTATGTTGAGTTCTGATTTTTCCAGTTTATAGCCCAAGTTATATGCTCCTTTGAGCTTACTAAAATTTCAAGAGTAAGAAGATTAAAATATATGTTTTATTGTAGTCGAAGCAGCTTTTTCTTCTCCGTTTCTCTAAAGGCAAGTTAAAGTTTCAAGAGCAAAAGAAGGATAATTCTCCAAATGCAAAGCATGGCAATGGCACCTCCTATATAAGGACTAAAAGTGACATACCAAAGAATACCCTACAGCTTTGTAAGAAACAGAGTTTGGTGGTGGACTGAGGGGTATTAGGAAATATGGTTGTGGTATGGTCGTCGGGGCTATAGAAACCTATTGCGAAATGTTGACTAGCAAAAATAATGCTGTAGGTAAAGTTTCAGGATTATTTGTGCTAACCTCTGGTTTTTTCCTTCTGAAGAAGGATGTCATTCTCAAGTTTTCTTGCCTTTTCCAGTGACAAGATCGGGAGTGATGTGATTCTTTTAATGGAAAGGGTTATAGGAAAGAGCTGTTCTGCCATGCACAGATGTCAGGGAACATTTCTTCTTGGCAAAGAAAATGGAGGAAAAAAAAGAGTAACAGGGCTATATAAAGCATGCTAGAGAAAATCTGCGTTCTAGAAATGAAATCTGAAAGGTTAGCCAAGTTATTTATAAGAAACAAACCAAAATAAGAACCCCCGAAACAAAAATTACAACTCCCCAAACCTCCCAAAACCCCAAATCAAAAACCTCCAACAAAAATAACACGTTCAAATGAAAAAGCACTTTTTGCATTTTTTCAGGTGTTCTGATGAACCTCCACATTATTATTATTAGATGTGGATATAGAAAACATCGGACTAGTTTTCAAACTGAAATATCACAACAGAAATTTAAAATTACGCTTGACCAATGTTTTTTTCCATTTGTACGTGTGCTGTTTTGCAGGGTGAAGTTTAGACAAGCATTACTAGAAAAGCGGTTGCTGGAGAAGAAGGAACTGGCCCTTCAGGAAGCACGTGAAGAGGAGGAAAAAGAGAAACGCCTTGAAGCACTCCGACAACAGGTGGTTTTATTTCCTGTATATAGTGTTTTCATATATATATAATGATACAAACACATACTGTCATATTGTGTGAAAGATAAAAAGAACATTTTATCAAAAACAAATAAATGAAGAAGTTAAAATGCACTTTTGGCCTGACTTTAACAGTCATTCTGTCATGTTATAAATCCTGTGTGCTTTGTAACTCTGACAACAGGAACGTCATGATGCTAAATTGCACTGCAGAAGCTGTTGATGTCTGAAAACAGATACTGTTTTTTCTGGGTTGGATGTGATTTCACTTTTTCTTTTATTTTTTTGTTTGTTTTTAAATAATCTTAAGTGTGCCTTGAGTCTCAGGCAAGATTTATGAGTAATTTAAATTATTTTTAAACTCTGAAAACTTACAGACCTTGGACAACTTTTCGCCAGAGATATATGTAACTCTGTGAAACACTTGCATGCTATTTTAAAAAGGACATCCCAGAAAATGCTTGCTGATGTTTGTCGTAGTAAATGTGGGGGTTTTTTCTACTGCTGACTTTGGAAGGAGTAATTTTACCTTCATTTATATTTTTGTACCTAATCTCCTTGTTTTTTCCTCCAAAGATTAAAAGGAGAAAGTTGGAGTGCAGCCAAAGGAAAATTAGGGAGGGAGAAAAGGTGCTCCTCAAACCCTTCTGATTTTGGATAATTTAAACAGCAGTAATGCAGCAGCTTTCTTCCTGGGACTAGCTGTGGTTGAAAGTACGGTATTTGATGCAGCCTTGACCTCACCTTCAGCATGTCCTTTGGCTTCGGGGTGAGCCACCCCGGTACAGTGTGCATGCCAGTGAAATTCTTCCTTAGTCCCTTGTGGACTGTTTGTGGCCTTATAAGTGCTTTCATTTCAGCATTTCGGTGGACAAAGTCAAGAAGAAAGAAAAATATAACAGAGGTCAAATACTCTGAGCCACCTTCTGTAGGAGAGCTGAGCATAACAGGAATAAACAAACCCCTAAGGGATTATTGGTCTGTTATTTCAGTCATTTTTTAAAACTGTTGCACTCAGGCTCATTTCCAGTCAATAATGCTTTATGGTCAGTAATCTGATGTAATTAAATATTTTTTAGTATGTTGTAGTAGGTTTTTAATGCGTTTTTACTAACAACTCTGTTATGTCTTTTCTAACTTATGGGCTGTAGTTAAGGTTGAATTTCATTGTCTTTTGTGTTGGATTTTACAAGAGCCTGGTTGAAAGTCACGATCTGTTCATCTCATCTGACTGACCCAGTTCTCCTACCGAAGTAGGAAATGCTTCTAGAATGGCCTTTGACCAGGATGATAAGAGTTCCCACTTCATTAAATTTTTCCAAGTAATATTTCTTCTCTGTGTTTCACACTAATGAAATTCTGCTTCATAAAATCTGCCCCTTGGTTGTATGTGGGGGAAAAAAAAATAAATCTTATCCAGTCTGTGTATTCTGACAACCTGTAAATACAGATTACATTTTATTAGAGAGTTGGAAAAAAAATGATCATACACAATTTTAAATATTTTTTCTGATTTTAGCCGTTCAGATGGTGTCCTGACTTTGATTGTTTTGCTCATGCATCTTTCTGTATTTTTCCGAAGTAGTATTAGCCTGTATCTGAATATTTTAACACAAAGGAAATAAGCAATGAAAAAAGGCTGGCTCTTGCACAGTGTAGTGTCTGGGAGGATCTTTGATACTCATCTAGCTACAGGAAATTAAACAGTTAAAACAGACGCACTTAACCCTTTGGGTTTTTTTCTTATTTGTGGCACCTCAATGTTGTTGCCCATGACTCTGTAAAAGCTGTGAACTACCGATCTGAACACTTTTGTTTCCATCCAAAGGAAAAGAAGGTTTGGACTTCCAGGAACTGGGTATTGCTAAATTATGAGTCTGCTGGTTCCTTTTGGTTACTGGTTTTGAACATCAGAGCTCATGCCAGTCTCTGCTAGAGAGCCAGGATGCTATTGCTTCGCTCTTACAGCATCCTTGCTGAGCCGAGGCTGCCTCCGCAGCCAGGCCCACGCGCCACTGTTACGGTGGGAAGATTGGTCGTGCACTTACTTGGGAAGTGCTCTTTTCTGGTAGCCTGAAGCTTAGCATAAGCTTACTTCTGATCAGGGGGATGGTGAGGTAGGAACATAAGCTCTCTCTCCATGGAAATGCCATCCAGCCTTCAGGTTTATGTTTTCAAGGACTGACAATTGGCATTCGCAACATGCAGGTTATTCTGTGTTAAGCCTGCCGACGTAGCAGGCGAGTCTCCGCTTTACAGCAGTTCTGGGCATGGACAGTGCCATATTACGTACAGCCCATTAAATGGTCTCCATTGTGAAACAGGAAAAAAAATCCCTGATCATTATTCTCTGTCAAAGTGGTTTTACTCAGGATTCAAGTTTTAAGCTCTACAAATTTTATATATGGATACAAGGTGGTTTAAGACAACTTTTGGAATTTTTAAACCAGGAAAATGATTGTGTTCTCTAAGGATGTGTTATTGATAATAACATTTTCTCACCTTAGGCCTACGCAGACAGGGTAATTGTTATTGTCATGTTGTGTATTTTAGGTTGCCGTTGTTGCAAAATTTGATCCAGCTAGAGTAGTGGCTGATACGGTGGCGTCCAAAGCTCGGATGGGCGTGGGAACCAAAGAAGAGTTTGATCTTCAGAAGCCACTGTTTAAGTTGCATACGTACAGTGAACAGCAGGTAATTGTTGGTAATCATACTATATAGTTTGTTGTATGCACATATATCTTAATAGCGATTTATGATAGCAATATTAATAATATATCCCAAATAGCAATATTAACGTGGAATATAGAATATAATAAGTGTAAAAATAAAAGCTTTAGGAGTAATAGGTGGGGTAATCTCTCTGACCCAATGCAGATGCTGGAGGAGCACAGCAAGAGTGGACCGGAAAGGTCCGTTCAGATCCAGCACAGGACTCCTGCGCTCCCCCCGAACGGCGTCTCCCGTCGTCCCCACTGGAGAGAGGATATGGGGCTAAACAGGCCATTGGGCAGTTCCTGTGTTTGCTAGGCGTTTTGACTGATCTGTGTGCTATTTTTTCATCACAAAACTCACCCCTTTTACACTGTTATGCATTTATTTAAGAGCGCACCTCGTTTTTACCTGCTCCAGTTAGTGTTGAACTATTTGAAGTGAACTGACTCAGCATAAGTTCTCCTGACTGTATACAAAAGAGCTGGGCCACAGGTAACTTAATTATGGGGTATTCTTTTTTCTTGGAAGATTACGCACAACATAAATCTTTTCATAAGCTGAAAGTTAGTATCTTGACTATCTTTACACTGTTGCTGGATTGAAGATCAGCCGGGCTGGGATATGCAAGGGCTACAGGAGAAGAAACCAGTGAGGTGTAAATGCAGCAGGAAACTGAAGTAACTATACTCCTGTTTTCACGTCACTCGGATTGCTGAGGACAGTGCTACCTCAATCTCAAATGGAATTAAGCAACAGAGGGGAGGATTTTTTTATTCCCTTACTGTTCCCCATCTGCTCAGTCTGTGCATTTGAAATTATTCCCACTCTGGGATTTGAAAATTATGTTTACAGAAAGAGAAGTGCTATGATATAATTCTATGGCATAAAAGCTTTCTTTTAGCACTGAATAAGATGAAATTTAACAATGTCTATAACCAAGCTTTCCCAGCGCTTCCATTTTAGGACATTTTAAAGCTTCTCACTTTGGTAAAGGAGAGATGTGGTACAAGAGATGTAGTTTTTGTTAGACTACTAAAATTTACCCAAATCCGACCAATGTACGAGGTTCTGAAAAGGCTTAGCTCTGAACGTGTGTATTTGGGATTGATACCTGAAGTCTCAGAATATTCTTCCTGTTTCAATGCCAAACAAGTTTTGGTACTGCTTGGACTGCAATTCATGTCTCCTGCCACGCGTATTAGCGTGCTCCGTCCCAGAGCACAGCGGCTGTGGGTAGCGTTCCCAGCGTTGGCCTTCCCAGCAGCTCTGGGCACTGTGGCAGGTGGTGCTAGGGCTGAAGGCAATGGGGCGCTCTTGTACTGTCACTGCTCCCCCGCTGTGGCCCATGGAAGGAGGACTTGAAAGAGGCTTATGGATTTTGCCACGTAACCTTTTGACAAATTTAGATGTAATTTCCCTGGGTATTAATTACTGTTATGTAAAATGGAAGTGGTACTGCCGTGTAGTCACAAGGCAACACTGGGAGAAGAATCATAGACCTGTTGGAAGCACTCGGATTCCATAGAAACAAACAAGAAGGGATTACAAGTCTTGTGCTGAAAGCAGGACTGTATTGATGGAGCGCATTAGAGAAGTCAGCAGCTCTGCAGTGAGTAGGCTGAACTAGAAGTCACTCAGTTTCTCATCTACCCTTTGAGTTTTGCTAAGGAATGATAACCAGGGCTCTGTTTAAAATAGTTTGTGATCATTAACATTAAAAAGGATAATATCAAGATATTGCAGTGAGATAAGGCTTGTTCACTGTAGAGTTTCTCTGCTTTTGAAGGCTTTATGACCATAATTTTGTCTTCTAAAACTTTTTAAATATATATATCCACAGATAACCTGTAAGATATACTGTACATATGAGGATAGTATTGTTTTTCTATTTATCCTTTCTGTGGTTTATTTTAACAGATCATTTCTGACCCTAGACTCCGTGTTGAGCTAGCTCTTCGAGAAGCTGGACTTCATAAAACACCTTATGTAAAAGAGATTTTACCAAAGATTCCTCCACTGAAGCTTCCAAGAAGAGATATGGAATCTACAGCTTTTAAAATGTAGAGCTCCTCTCATATCAGGAGTAGAGAAGCTTCAGGGGTGCTGTCCGGCCTATAATGTGAAAACTTTAAATAAACTTCCCTTAGGCTGTGTCACAGGACGACTTAGCTCTCTGTGTGCAATCATTCAAAAAATCTAACGTGCCTTTCCCAGGCAGTGCTACACCACTTTACGCCTGCCTTGGTGAAGGTTTTGTCGAGGTTTGGTGGGTGTAGGCTGCTCTTGTATAACTCCCCATAGCCCCTTCTGCTGGGAGATAGGACACCTGTACATGAGAGACTCCTACAGACGTTACAGGCCCATCTGATGTATAGTGTCTTGAGTGGGAGCTCTGGTTTTTAATTAGCAGCATAAATCCAAAGTAGCTTTGCAGAACAGTCACTTTAGATTAAATTATGATACCCGAATACATCCCACAACTTTCATTCATTCAAGGTTTCTTGAGATTTTTATTCTTTTAATGACGAAATCTTCATCATGAATGTTTCTGTTATTCCTTGTTTATTACAAGAAACTTAACCTTTAGCTATATTTAGAAACCAATTTGCTGCATCATACTGACCGCAAACTAGTCACGCAATTTCCTATTACAGGTTAGCCGTTCAGTATAAATTAGAAGTTAGAAATAATGTTTCAGACCTGGGATCTTTATTTTGGAGATGAAACTACTGAATATGATTCTATCACATAAAAGGGAAATTGATGTAATTTCATTTTGTAACTGATTATATTTTCAAGCCTTACATGAGTGTAAAATATATGTGAACAGGTCACGATTAGCAGTTTAACCCAAAATTTCTAAGGACGATGGGTATGAGAAAGATCTGAACATCCATAGTTGTGTCTCTAGATAATTATAGGAGCTTCACTCAGGTAATATTGTAAAGCCCTACAGGTGTTAATGGATCACATCCCTCCAATGCCTTTGAAGCAGACAGTAATTCCTCACTGTTGAAATGAGAAGTTGAGGATTAGGGTAGACAAGAGCCCTGTCTGTGTTCCACCAGCGGAGCCCACGGTGCAGGTCCAGGTCCAGCAAACACCAAAAGAGCAGTTTTACTGCCAGCTACTGTGTGCCACCTCCTTACCTGCCACAGAGGGCAGGGCCCCTTCCCCTGACACATTCAGTGACTCCGCACCAAATGTTTTGCAATCAGAGACAAGCAACGTTAAGCTTTCACACCTCAAACTGATGGTAACGTTGGCAAAACCTTGTCGCGTAAGCCTAATCTCGGCAGGTGTCTCTGAGCACCTCGGGGAGGGAGGCTTGCTCTGGCCTGGGTGTTCGAGGGTGCAAAGTCAGAAGCAGACGGAGGCTCTGGGAAGGCTGCCAGGAAGGCAGGGGAAGAGCTGCTGCGGCAGGCTCCCAGCAGCAAGCAGGGTTTAAGACCAGGAGCAACGTAATCTGAGCACTGAAGCTAAGTTAGTTTAATGTGGGGAGAAATGCTACAGGGACTGCTCAAAAGCCGTGGGAGCTGTACGTCTTCTGGATTCAGCTTTTGCATGTTTGTGCTAAAATTATAATTCTGTGAATGTTTGTGCATGTTATTTTGGTATCTCATTATTTTTAAAACACACTTGGCCAGCTTCACAACTTGTTGGATATTCCTGCAGGGGAGACCAGCATTGCTTTTCTTCTCTTTTGGAGGCCAGATTGGCTGCTAGACTGCTTCCCAGAAACAGATCCCAAACTTAAGGCAGTTGGGGGTTTTTTTGTGCTTTTAAAGGCAGTTCTACAAGATAATTTCAGTGGCGCAAATCTTTTCAGATTACAGTTGTCATCTTTTATAAATTCAAAGACATTTATGGAAAAAGGAAGTTTAAATGTAGCAGACATTTGGTTTTGAAATGAAGGGCACTGATTTTTAGGCAGTGTCTTTGTGATTGTCGTCACGCCCGTCGTTTCTCAGGGAACAGACTGAGGAGAAGTCTACATCGATGAGTTTGTGCTGGCTCACTGCAACCATGATTTGGGACTTGTTATTGATACGGTGAGGCCAGGATGAGGATTTTGAGAGGGATTTTTCTGTAAAAACATGCAGGTCAGTGAAACGCTTTCAGGTATTTTGCTCAGCACAAGCGGAGGCTGCGCTTGCCCGGAGAGCTCCGGCCAAGCACCTCAGCCATTCTCCCTGGCCTGGCCAAGCGCCTCTCTTCCGCGTGCCTGCGGGAAGGGGGTGGATGCTTCGCCGTACTTCATCGTCCTCACCTTAGCACCGTTCACGAGGGATGATCAAAGCCCTTCGGGAAATGGAGATGCTTACAAGGACATTTGTTTTCATGGTATATGCTTTCCACCCTTTTTTAAAAAAAAAAAGAAATTTTGCAAGTTATTTTTGTACACAGATGTATGAAATTACTTACACATAAAAGTAGTACTTTAGAAAATGTTAATGGGAAATAGACTTCCCAACCGGCATCTCCTGCAGCCCTACTTTATTGTTTTTGACTTGGTGAGGGTAACAGTTCGGAATTCAGCTGTCCTTTATGCCAGTGGATGAAGTGTGTGCAGTTTGACTAACAATCTGATTTTTTTAAAGCCTAAGAAAAACTTTTTTGAGAAAATTAAGTTATTTGGTTGCAAGATATATGACTTATCTGTGAATTTTGGTAGCCAGAAAAGTTGCTTAAATGTTAAATAGTGCCTGAAAGTCAAGTACCCAAGTGGAGCCGGATCAGTTGATTTAGTATCCAGCTGATGCAAAACACTTCAAGTTTGTGCCAGCTTATGCGCCCCTGAGCTTAGATGCACATTTACGTGTGTGTTCATAGAAAAAGAACGTAAGTGATTGTGATGCCAGTTCTGATCCCCCTGAGAACAGAGAGGGCTTTGCAGTAATGGTCAGTGCTTTGCGAAGGAGCTCCCCAAGGACACGCATTCCCAGCTCCGTAAACTATTCACTCATCTGAAACCCGTAAAGAGCGCCAAACTTAGAACGTGCAGCAGAAAAACCGTTTAACAACATAATCATTAAGATAAAAGCAAAGTAAGAAAAACAAGAGCCTATTCACTGGAAAATAGGGAGTTCACTGTCTCCTGCAAAGTTAATGACCAGGACTGTGTTTCTGTAAGATACAGCAGAGCAAGCCTCACCTATAAAATTAGGCAAAATGTTAAAGAATCGTATTTCTTTTCCTGGAGTGGTTTTAAGTTATGTTCACAAAGGACTTAAGGTACATTCCTATGAGCGTACAAGTTTCTTTAAGTGGATTTTGGACTTAGCTGAGCTGAGTTTGAATGGTAGGTTAGATTGCACGGTGACTGGAGTGATTTTGTTTGCATTCTGGGAGGACACTGGCTCCTTCCTGGGATTCCTCCCCCCTCAGATTAATATCTGAGCCTAAAAATTGCAATCTCGGAATGGAAACGAGGAACAATCTCTCTTGTAGAAAGTGGCGTTTGCTTTTTTCATGGCAGCAAGCTGAATGTGTCATGGGTCGAAGTGCGGGAAAGTTGTTGGAGTAGCTCAGGGTGACCACGGCAGTGAGATCCCAGTATCCTTAGACTTACGCTTTTTGTGCTCTTAATATTGTTAATATCTTAAGATCCTCTCCCGTGTTTTTTGATAGTTAAAATTTTGTTTACCAGAACTCTTAAATCCTGTAAGTTATTGTTCCGAAGGTGTCAAAAATCATTTGGAAGCAAGCTTGTTTGTGAATCTTGTTTGTGAATCTTAACAACTGGCAGTGAATTTGCTAGGAAATTCTTCAGGCTGTAGGTGACCCTCTGCAAAACCCCCCGCCCTCCACTCCACCCAGGCGCAGTTTAGTCTCTTGCAGCTTGTGGAGACGCTGGAAGATGATTTTCTGGACGGTTGATGGGTGTTGATTATCAGATGAACGTGGAAGGTGCAGTCCCTGGCAGTTACCTGAAATCAGTCAAGGTTATATCAGTAAGGTGTGCTCCCCATCCCTTTCCCTCTCGGGGGTCCCCGTGTGCCCCACGCCCAAACCTGCCAGCCACACGACGGCGGCAGAGCTGCTCCTGCAGCCGGGGCAGGGTGGGCAAGGCGGGCCTCCTGCACGCTGACCTCTCGTGTTCAAACGCTCTAGTACGCGACAGGTTTTGACAGACCTTTAAATATTGTCTGAAGGGCCTTTGTAACAGCAACGAGTTAAAATAATGGTCGCAAATGTGGATTAATCTTGTGAGTTGTTTACTTAGGCTTTACACCAAACGCAAAGGGATCTCCTTCCTGGAGGCTCGCTGTGAACAGGAGTGACCCTAATGGGACGGTCCTTCGCGACCGCTGAGGGCAGGAGTGGGGCGCGTGCGCTTCGCTAACACAGTTCTAATTTCCTTGCAGATTTCGGCTGGCGCTCGCCTTGGGCGGGCAAGTGTTTTCGTGCAATTCAGGCCGTATCGGAGGTCTGCGGTTATTGCACAGCAGCGTTTGCTGGCTCTGGCTGCCCTGCTCGGCCATGGAGGGCACCTGCCTGTGGGAGTGGATCGTGTCTGTGTGTCTCTTCCATCGCCTACAAAAAGGGTCCGTGGTGCGCGGGGGGCACAAACACGCACTGTGCCGGCTGGGACCCGGTGCCCCGTTGCTCGTGCTGCGTTGCCTATCAGTTGCTGGAAAAAATGGTGCTTCCCACGCCAGGCACGGCCCCTGGTGCTTTCGGATGAAGGCCACGGTCAGGCGCTGGGGCCCTGGTCCCAGTCCCCTCCCGTGACAACAGGCACCCGCCACCTCATCACGCTGCCCTGTGGGGAAGGAGAGGAGGCCCCGCGCACGCGCCCCGAAGCAGGAGCATCCCCGGGGTGCCACCGGCCGCGGCACCGCGCTGCAGGTGCCCTCTGCTCACCCTCTTCCTCTGCCACCAAAGCCGGGAGGCAGCTACAGCGGGACGGTGATGACTTCTTTTAAGGCTGGGAGAGGGATGAGGGGACATTAAGTTTTGCGTTGTCCACCACGTGCTTAGGCCTTTTAAAACAAACTTGTGTTTTATTGAGCCACAAAACTTGTTTTAGTATACTTTTCCAGTGAAAATTGTTAAGAATGCATTTTTGGCCTTCAGGTTGTCTGAATGTTGCACCAAGCTGAACCCTCAGTCGGGTGAAGCTGGGGAGCACAGCGGGGCGGGGCGGGGGCGGCTGCAGGACTCGCCTCCCAGGCCACGCCGCCCGCACAGGGCAGCGGACGCCAAGGACTCCATTTCAGCGTTCCTTGTGCCGGCATCATAGCCTCTTTTCAAGTACTCTGATTTTTGTTTTTTCTTCCACTGGAAATAGAGCACAATGTTCCATCTAATCCCCCCCCGACCCTGGAAGGAAGCAGAGAAGTGTCACTGCTGGCCCTGTGCGGGTTTACAGTCACGGTGAGCGGGGTGTAGTTTCAAACGGGAAGTCCGGCAGTGCCTATGTTTTGTCTGAAGCCAACTAAGATTTACTTTGAATAGTTACTTAACTCACATTAACTTCCGTGTTTAAAGCCAGGCTGCTATGTCTCTGTATAGAGGAGAAAATTATACAGGTTTTAACATTTGTAAAAATGATGAGTAGGCTCACAGGTGTTAAGCGCAGGGGGTATATTGCACTCTGCAGGTTAAGTCTCTGCAGCTGCTCTGAGGTCCATCAGCTGTGAAGGTCTACCAGGTTAAATCCAAAAAATGCCGAATTGCTGTGGAGGAGCAGCATAGCAAGCTGTGCAGAATTGGAAAAGTGGGGAAGAGGAAAACCCACCTTAATCTAGATTTAATTTTTTTAAGGGGCTGCCATGGACAGCAGGCAGCTGGAGCCACTGGCGAGCGGCGGTGCCTGCTCGGGTGGCATTGGTGCTGGCCGGGGAGCTGCGTCCCGGGGCGCTGCTGCTGCTCCCTCCCACTCCGGCCGCAGCGCCGCAGGCAGGGCCCGACGCCGCGCGCAGTGTGTCCCGGCACGGGCACCCATCCTGGCCCTC
Organism: Phalacrocorax carbo; assembly: GCF_963921805.1. Classification (NCBI taxonomy): domain Eukaryota; kingdom Metazoa; phylum Chordata; class Aves; order Suliformes; family Phalacrocoracidae; genus Phalacrocorax; species Phalacrocorax carbo. The sequence continues at coordinate 652,244 of NC_087517.1, forward strand.
TCTCTAGCTCCACTGGTGCCTTTGGCTGTCCTGCAGCGCACCTGCGTCCACAGAGCGGACTGTGCCTGCTGCAGCTACTCCTCTCACGCGGTAGGTCAGGTCCTTTGTGCGAGCAAACTATATGTGTGGCTGTGCTAACTTGGGGGAGCGCTTCATTTTATTGCTGTTCCTACTGCTAATCCTCTCAAATGGCTTTTTGTTTAAATAAAACATGATCTCGAGCAATACACAGATGGTCACATTTGCAAGCAGATCCAAAGGTTTATAAATAGTCCTCAGATTATTAATTCTTCATTTATTACATTTCATCTACTCCATAATCAGCATTTAATTTTGCAAAGGAAACGGTTCCAGAGTAACCAAAGTTTGTTTATGTAAATGTCACACGCTTCCTGACATTTTTCTAGTGTTTGGTAGTTCTGAAGTTACAATCTCGTCGTAGGAAACGAGTCAGTGTAACCCATCTGCTAGGCTCACTACAGGATCGTGGACCAGGGGCTTTGCCAGGACAAGGCTGTCGGCCTCCTGCTTTTGGAAGGTCTGTGACTGCACGTGGCTCCCGTGTAACCTCTGGCCTGGGGGGCAGCAGAAGCCCCCCCGGGCACCTGCGTTGTCCCAGGGAGCAGCTACTGCTGGGTGGATTTTCCCTCTTGATCCACCACCAGCTCCAGCAGTGCTGGTCTTGCAGGTGACGTTACAAAATGTAACTGTCAGATGCACGAGAGACCAATAGGCGGAGTAGGTCTCACCTGGCAAAGTGCTGAAATTGGTACTGTGTGTTCTGAAGGTGTACCCTGCTCTGGCCAAGCTGAACAAGCTCCAAGTGTCAGGTGGGTCAACTCCTGCAGCCCTTCTTAGGCTTTGGTAGTGTGGATGATTTTGCCTGCGTAAGAACATAAAGACCGGGCATTATGTTTGGGGGGAGGAAGGCCAGCCAAAGATCATTTTACCTTCGTAGAAGTCATAGGTGCACGAGGTATGGCTGATGAGCGTGGGAAGGTCAGAAACCTCCTTGCTGCAGGTTCCTCCACGAGGTCCTTGTCCCGCTCAGTGCTCTGCACCACCACGTCGGCCTCGATCCCTGTGAAAAAGAAGGCTCAGGCCAAGGCAGAGCTCATAACATTTGTGACCTGCTGCAAAACTTCAGCATGCCAGAAAAATCTCTATAGATGTACGTGTGACTGTGGGGTGGTTCTTTTTAGTGAGTAAACCAGATGTGAGAGAGTAATTGAAATTCATGCAGTAGCACAGATGTAGGAGTAAAATGTACAGAATCAGCACACGATGAGTGATTTTGGGAACGTGCTGAGCGACAGCGTTTTAACTGCTTCTGGCTTGCAGAGATCGTGTGCCGCCACCAGCTTGCCCAGGCACGAGCAGCACCTCTGCCCCAGGTGGGGGTCCTGCCAGCACAGAGGGCTACAGGCACCAAGACAGCTTGGAGGATCATAAAGCATGAGCGTGACTTCCAGTCAAGTGGTTTCTGTTTGAAGTGTGATACCCATTTGTTGTGAATTCAAGGCCTTTGTTCATTATGAAAACGTGCACCCTGCTAAGCCAGTTGGTAGAAGTTTGCTGGGTTTTAACCCAAAACAAAATATCATGTTGTTTGATGTTTGGGGACCTGACAAAACCCTAAAGCTCATAATTACATGACCTATTGCTGAGAATGTGTGGGTTTTTTTTTTTTAATACCCTCTTTCCCCAGAAGAAAGACCGTGGATACCTTACCTAAGCCTCCAGAAGTACCAATGCGTACAATAGTAATGTCGCAGCGTTTTGCATGGTGCAGCAGTTTGATTAGCTCATGAGGCATGATAGAAATGGAAGGGGTGCCCATCCCATGCTGTTGGGAGCAGAGGAAAGAAAAATGCCATTCCCTGTGATGCTGCAGCAGATAACGGGTACGTGACTGCAACGAGCCCAGGGTTATGATGTGGCCTCTTTCCACCGATGAGGCCAACAGCGACTTTTTGAGGGGGGAGAGACATCTCAGGGTCTATGTAGCCTGTCAGGTAAAGCATCTAATCCTCTTCTTCTCCTCTTGATGGTTTTAAGGCTGCTCTTATTAATAGAGCTGACGTTCATCCCTGGGGACCAGTACATCGGGGCACAGATGGCGTCTCTCCTGCAAGGAAGGCCTCTCCATGAACACGCCCCGATGGCTGAATGCTCCAAGACCTTCCCCTTGTGTTGCCCATCCTTATGCTACGTGCTGACTTCCGTTCTTTGTTGTGTCCTGCTCATACTCTTGGAGCAGTGAATTTCAGTGAGGACAACCTGGGCCTCTGCTTCTCCGGGCGCCTCCCAGCCCCATCCTTGCCCCACGCCAGAGCACCTCCGCCTGTTTCGCTGTGGATGGGGATGGCAGATGGGTTTGTGTCCATCAGCGAGGACCGTTTTCAGGGTCGGGCATTTGCTGCGTGAAGCCTCGCGCCTTGCAGGCCACCTGTCCTGCTTCCTGGCTCCCATTGCTCACCCTGGTGTCCCTCTGTCCCCAGCGCCCACCTGGCTGCCCACTGGCTCTCCCCTCCACTGGCACCAACCTGTTCCCCATCCTCTGCCACAGCTCGTGGCGTCCTGCTGCCCCGTCTCTGCTGCTGCTCCTCTGGGCTGGCAGATGGTTTGCACGTCTCGAGCTGTCGAGGCTGCCTCTGTTTTCTGCCCAGCGCTCCCTCACGTGATCGTCTTAGTTTTCTGCTCCATAGCTCAACCGCCATCCTTTTCTTGGCTTTACCTTTAAAAACAAAAGGTGCTTGTAAGTGTGGGGTTTGGTATTTTCCCCATGAAAAATGCCTTGCATTTTTTTGGTTTAGTTATCATGTTCAGAAACCTGAAGGAAGCGTATGTAAAGAAGCACAGCTAATATAACATATGCAGTTTTCATATTGCTTTGTCTCTCTTCATTTGGCTGTGAGACTGATGGTCTATTAGGCTTGTATCATGTTTTAAATATGAAAACATTTTGCATGTTGTTATTCTGGAACATCAGCCTGACTTATTTGCCAATGCCTAAAAAATTTATTCTCATTGTAAATATTCAAAGCAGGAAACTCTGTTCCTGCCTCCGGTATGTTTGAGTTAATTTGTGTTTCTAAGCAACTTGCAAAAATGTGATGTTGGCAGCTGCTCTGCACGAAGCGTTTCGGGGGAGGCTCACTGCGTGCTCTGCCCCGTGTCGCCTCACAGGGACGAGCCCAAGGGTTGATGGCTTCTGCATTGGCAGAAAACTGGTGCATGGCCAAGAGCTCAGCGTCAGCTCTTCTTCTAGCTGTGTCACCACTGCTGCCAGACTGGGGAACAGCAAAACCTGTGGGTTTTTTCCCCCTTGGATCCTGTCAGACTGCTTCCCTCAGGCTCTTCTGTCCGTCAGGTTTGGTTTGGTTTTGTCAGAGGGACGAAACGTGAGCTCTGCTGCATGAGTGACACCATCTCCTGTGAATAAGATTTAAGACTAATCTTGCGCCTGAAGAAATGGTGGCAGGACTGAGCCTTGGGGTGTGAGCACCCACCAGCACAGCCTGTATTTGCTTTTTCCATTGTGCAGTGCTAGAAATTCTACTGCTCTTAAAGAATAATTAATAACAAAGCCAGATTTTTACTTTAGAGTTGTCAATGTAATACTTCCAGCAATATTTCATAGTTCGTGTGTGGTGGGAAGTAGTCTTCACCTCTTGAACTGCCAGACTGCTGAGCTGAGCAAAATAAGCGTGCGTTCATTTTTAATACGATGACTGTTAAACTGAATGTGTAGGGTGCTGAGAAACATCGTTCAAACAGAAGAAGCTTTACCATGGCTGAAAGGTTGTACTGGTGGTAATGGCTGAAAACTGAGAAGAGGGGAAAAATCTGCTGGCAGGTGTTGCGGGCAGCAGAGCCACAGGAGGGAGAGGTTGCGCCGGCTACCCTCGCTGCTGCTGGGGGCGATGGGGCCCCTGTGCCAGCCCACTGCAGGTCCACGCCGGCAGCAGCAGACACCGGGGCAGGGGCTGCGGCGAGTGCCTGGGATGGGAAAAGTGTGCGGTGCGGTGCAGCACCGCGTGGTATTTACACTGGCGGAGAGCACCAGCCCAGCCCAGCACATGGCGAGCTGGTCCGTTCCCACACAGGTGTCTGCGGGTCCTCCTCATCACATCAGTCCCAGCTCCTTGTGCATGAACTGTGCAAGTGCCCTCATCCTGTCTGGGCTGCTGCCAGCACAGACAAGCTGGGTATAAAATATGAATGTCTTGGTACATTTTAGGTAACATAGGTGCCGAGATTCAGTTGTGGTGTGGCAGTGGCGGGTTGCACTGCACGCGTCTCCCCGGAGGGCGCAGCGGGATGCCGCCTTCTTGCAGGCAATCAGGGCATGTCAGACCAACTGAGGGTCTCAAAAACAGGAATTAACATTAAAACCAAACTGTTGCTCCTTCAGGGTTGTGACTATGCCAGGTCCAGACAGCTGTACAGCTGCACATACTTGGGTATCAGTCCCAGGCCAAGAAAACGTAAAATAATTCAGCAAATTTAAGCTGTTAGTATTCTTACTGCCAGCAAAGCAAAACCAGATGTTAGAGTAGCTCATCGTTTAATTTATTCTATCAACAGTGTTGACTGCAATTAGCGAGCACTGCTGATGACACAGAGGCCGTAAAGTCAGGGAGAAAAAGGACAAGTTTTACTTATTAGAAGAAAAAATGCTCCCTGAACGTAGGAGGCAGACCAGTATGCGGCTGCAAGGGCAGCGCCGCTGCTCTGGCTGCCAGCAGTGCAGGGGAGTGGGAGCCTGTGCGTGGCAGCGGCTGTGCCAGGCTGCTCGAGCCCAGGGGCACCATGGCTCTTCCCCCACGCAGCTGGGGAAATGCTCTGATTTAAAATGGAAGAGGAAAGCGGTTGTGACAGGCTGGTTTTGACAGCAGGTCTCAGCCAAAAATAAGACATCCTTTTTTCCTTGTCTCCAGTAGATGATGATCAGATGCTTTGGACAAATGCTTCCTCCGTCTGTCCTCCAACATGGGGGCCAATATAAAATCAGATTTTATGGAACTTCAGGTTTTTAAAAGAATATTTTTCTATTGGTATTTCTGCCCAAAACACGGAGGCACAGACAACCTCCCTTCCCCGGGCCGCCCCGGGTGCCTTTACTGAGCAGCCGGGCCCCGTCCCCGGCGGGAGCATCGCAGCAGCGGGGCCCTGGCAAGAGGCAGCAGGGCTGCAGGGTGAGGGGCTGGAGAGCCCTGCGGGGCTGGGAGCTGCTGCCTCCCTTTTGCACCTGCTATTTACCTCTGTGTCCCCAGACATTGCTGGCAGGTTGTGCGTCTTCGTTCCCAAGGCCAAGTGATACGGAACGTCCTCCTCCACAGAGTCCAAGTGCGAGTTTTTAGCGTGGACAAGCCCATCACTGCGGGGAGACGGGGTGAAGATGCGTGATGGGCACAGGCAGAGCCTGCAGGAGCGGGGACAGGGCAGGAGGAGGTGCAGGGTAGCCTGGAGCCCCCAAGGGGCACACACGGCCCTGGGGACGGGATGGGGACGACCCAGCTCTGCGTGCGACCAGGATGGCTGCCTTTCTGTCAGAGCCCAGCTGTCACACAAGCTGTCCTTCTTACATCCATCGCTATTGGTAACCTCTTTGACATCTCCCTTATTATGTCCGTGTATTTGGCAAAAAATGTTTCTCAGTATTTATCATCCACTTTGTCAATGGCAACCTTAGCTCTTTCCTTCATATAATTCTGACAGAAATATCTAGCGGGTAATGTACTGTGCAATTTTGTATGTGACAGCTTATTAAGCTCTTAGTAAATCGGGATTTTATATTTATATTGTCCCAAATAACTGCCTAGCAGTACAAGTGCAAATTAAATTCAGACTCTGCAGACAGCGGGGGGCCCGTTTGCCTTCCCTTTCCACCCGCTTTAATAGATGGAAAGCAACTAAGTAACAATACAGGTCAATTTTATAAATAAGGCTTAAACAAAACCCAGCGAATATTTTTCTGGTGTTATTAAAACAAATTCAAACCCTCCCCTGTCACTCACCCCGAGTAACCTGTTGTTTTGGTCATAGCGGCTCTACCAGAGTCAGCTGAAAGCAATACTCTGCAGAAAAGGCAAGGAAAACACCCCTCTGTTTCTTCAGCTGTTGGGTTTTGGAGCTCAGAGGGGGTTCTAAGGGGCTCTGCAGGAGGGGGTTAAATACCCGCCCTCTGCTTTGTGCAGCTCCCAAGATCGCTGGTGGCCGCCCCCCGCCGCCCGCTCCCCTTGGCCCCTGGAGTGTGAGGGGCTCCTCTCCAGGGCCGGCGCCGCGGGCCGTCCCACGCCGGCTGTTGCAGGTGCGTCACCCTTAACTCGAGGCGCTGCCACGGCCGCGCTCAGGCGCGAGGGCCGGGCCGGCGCCGGCGGGTGGGCGCCGGGGCGTGTGGCGGGCACACGTGGCGCTGGGGCGCAGGCCTGCCCGCCTCCGGCGACGGCTTCGTGCCGAGGGTTTGCCCGAGTTGGCTGCCGCGGCGCTCCGCGGGGATGGAAACGGCGCTCCCGCCCTGGACGTCAGCTCCAGACTGTGACTTTCTCTGGCCCCGTTCGGTGCAAATCTGAAACCACCCTGCGTTTTTCTCAGGCGCATAACGAAAGAGTTAACGCCGTAGTGAACGTCCGTGGGCTCGGCGAAGGGGTGGTGGGGCATTAGGAGCGGCTGTGCTGCAGCTGCAGCGGCCCGGGCTGGCTCGTGGGTCCCCGTGCGGGTGCGGATCAACCCCGCCAGGGAGCAGCTGCCCCGCACCCGGTGCTCGCTGGGGCCTGCAGATCCCAGGTCTCCGTCTGTGTGGCACCAGCCTGCCAGGGCATGGGGGGGATGCGCTCCCCGGGGGGGACGGGGCTCAGCAGGGGGACTGGCGTGAGCTTGGCTCCCCAGCCCTGGCCAGCCTCTCTGAGCACGGGTTGTCAGAGGCCAGGATGCCTTTTATCTCTTGAACTGTCATGGTCCCCTGGGCAGCCCAGAAAACTGTCTGAGAAGGAAGACGCTCACAGGGTAAGCGTCAAAAGATGGATGTGCCCGTTCCCGCTAATCCCCGTCTTCACTCTTACGGCTCTTAACACAAAAAAGTGACTTGCAGTAGATTTGTTTTTCTCACTGGCTGAGGTCCCCAGAGGCAGCACTGCCGATTACCCCAGCTGTGCCCAGGTACGGCAATGGATGGAGGTAGGCTACTGCCGCTCAGAAATGGATCCTGGAGCGACCAGTCCTGGCCTGGAGAGGCTGATTTTATTCTTGGCAATGTCCAGACAATTATTGTTGTTCTCGCTGTCTACACCTGGCTCTGTCTCAGCCCAGGAGCCCCTCGGGACTGTTGCGGTCAGGGCTGTCGGCTGCAGGCTTGCCCCAGTCCCGCGAGGCCGGCCAGTGCTCAGGGGCTGCGGCTCCCCCGGGGCCCCTCTCCCGCACAGCCCTTCCCTCGGCTCCCTCAGTTCGGGAGCCGCCTTTGGAGCCGCTGTGCCCCACACGGGGTCACTCTCAGACCCCCCCTAAGGACACGAGGAACTTTGCTCATTGCCCCTACGGGCCCGATGGCGGCTGCGGGTGTCACAGCAGCGCTTGGTGACCGCCTCACGCGCGACGGGCCTGGGCTATAGCTGTGCTCCGCGGGGAACACGCCACTGCCTGCTGTCCCCAGGGCCACGGTGCAGGCGCTGGGACGTGGGGCATGCCTTGGGGTGCCGGACAGGGCGGGGGAGCAGGCAGCAGTGCCGGGGCAGCTGCCACAGCCCCTGCCTGTGGCTCAGACCAAAGGGCAGCGTGGAGGCAGCGCTGCAGCGCCAGGCCAGGTCCCCCCTGCTCGCAGCGTGAACGGCAGGACGCTGAGCAAGGCTGTGGGTGCTCGGTTTCTGCCTCGGTGCTTCTTGAGTTCATCTCATCAGCAATGAGCTGCCTTTTGAGACAGATGCGCACAAGCGTCCTGCGCTTCAGGAGCGGGAGAAGACTGGAGATACTGGTCCTGCTGCTTGTCCTGACACGATGTGAGATGTTGCCAGGAAGACAGTTTAGGCAGCGGCTGGAGGGGCAGAATCTGGTATTCACCATTGGCCTCTGGGAATGGTAGATGAAAGCTCTGGTTAATAAGATAAGTGCTAGGGAATTAATCACCATGGTGAACTGAACCAATAAAAACATCGGATTTCAGTGCAGATTTTGTCAGCCAATGCTTTTGATCTGCTGCAATCTCGGATCACTTCTCTGTGATTGATGTGATCGCCATCGCAGGTCCTTCAGCTGTTATGGCAAATTCTTGTCCTAGCAGTGAACTGCGGAGAAGCACGAAGAGCCTGCAGAAGCAGCCAACACGCTCGTTACAGCCTCTGGGCAACCTTCAGTGGCTACGGGGGTTTTTATGATTTTCTTTTTTTAGCTTTGACAGCTTTTGTAGTTGGAGCCGCGTAAATGTGGCAGCGCCTGGCCAGCCATGGGCTTTGCAGCCTGAACTAACCAGATCTGGGTTGGGGGGCCAGGTGTCCTCGAGTGCTGGTGGGCTCCTGTGCCCAGGATGCTGGCCTGACCACCCCACCGTGCCCAGCCGAGGATGGCTGAGCAGCCTGGGTTCCCTCCCCGAGAGGAGCTGATGCCCCCCATGCTCCTGGTTCAGTAGCTGGTCCCCCAGCATCCTGCCTTCATCTGGTCGCTGGCCTTGCCTGCGGGGTCCTGGGCTGAGTGCTGGGCTCATGACACGGGGCCATGGGCAGTCCGGACTTAGCCAAAATCAGCACAAAATCCTAACGCTGGCTGGGCGCTCGGCTATGGCAGGCACATCTTCTGTGTCCCAGGCTACGAGGTATCGCATGTGGCCGGGTGATGGGGCTGCCAGGCTCATCACCCTGCTCCTGCCCACCTTCCCTCCTGCCATCACGGTGTCCCCCCATCTTTTGGACTGGCATTTAATGGCAGCGTTGTCTTCTTTCAAAGTGATTTGCAAGGGCCCCTCCATCCAGATGTCTTTACCTTTCGTGCATGGTGGTTCATTTAGATGGTTAATAAGCACTAAAAATAAATGAAAGCATGAAAATCAAAGCATGATTGCTATCCATTCAAAGGTGCAGCCCTAGTTAAAAACATATTGTGCATGGCCGTCTTGCAGCGCAGCATCTAGGCAGCAATGAGGCCCTGTTTCGCTAATAGGGTGGGGAAGGTATTTGCTGTAACTGAGGCAGCCTTTTGCTGGGCAAATACAGGTCCAAACCCTTAAAATTGCAAAAGAGTGTATAAAAGCAAGTAAGCATCACAAACCAGTGGTACAGAAAGGTGTAAATTGGATACCTTGCCCAAGGCAGGGTCAGGATGGATCCGAGGAAGGATGGGAGCAGAGCCCTTTGGGATCTTTCAGACTTGCTGGAGTTGTACCAAACTCAGGCTGGAATGATTTCTCTGCTCTGATGAAGTCCTCCCCTCCCTGGATGCTGTTAACATATGCCTGCCAAAGATGAGTTATTACTGACGCTCCACAGCACTCCCGAAGAATAAGAATCTGGAGTGTCTCTCTCCTTTTAGAGTGCACCATGAGGTGCACAGAAAAAACTTTCCTTAGGGATACACACACATCTTCCTCCTGCACCCTTGAACTGCCTAAGTGACTCAATTAAGTTGCTCTATTTTTCAGCATAAAACTCAATGTTTCAGGCACGTTGCAGTTAATGCAGTGATTGCCGTGCAGATCTTTACAGTTTTGTGCACTAAGCGTTACTTGATGTGAGGAATACAATGGGAAGGTTGGCTACTCGCAGACGGCAGCTGTAAACACTCTGGGGGAGGTAAGATCACGGTTTAGGCTTCCCACGGGTTCGCCTGCTTCCCTGGGCGCGCGCGTTTGGTGGGGGGAGACGAGGTTCCTCTGCCCCGCGCCTGCCTGTAGCACCCCTCGCTCCTCAGTGGAAACTCCAGAGCCCCTGGCCGGAGGGAGCGCTGAGCCCTGCCCCCCACGCGTGCCCCGAGCCCACCACCCGCCTGAGTGCGGAGGGGCTGAAGCAGGGCAGTTACCCAGCCATCGCTGAGAGGCTGATTTGGCACGCGGGGCCCGTATTGTTGTTGGTGATGCAGAAAGGAGGAGGAACAGCTTGTGTATCAAGCCCAGATGAGTCCGTGGGATGAGTGGGCACAAAAATCACCTGCCTGTGAAGGGAGTGCAGCTGACAGGGAAGGAACAGCACGAGTCCCTCACCCTGCTCCATCGTTTTCCAATGGCTCCAACACTGACTTGCAATCCGCAGCCCCGAGGGAATTCAGAGGAGGAGGGACCTTGGTCTTCCTCCAGCATGGAGGCATCTCGGCCCCTGTGAAACGCCAGCTCTGCAGGGGGCTGAGCCCCTCCGCGGTGCTCTGTGACCCACAGGGCACAGCTGGGCAGGGGCTTCATTGGGGAGCGAGTATTCAGTGGTGCTGGAGGGAAAGGCAGGATTTGGCAGACTGACGGACAGGCAGATAGACAGATGTCATCACGGGAGTGTCCCTGCTGCAAGGCAGGAGCGTCTATAGCCCTGAGCCAGCGCACTGCGTGGGCAGAAGTTGCTGCCTTGGTCTGATGCGTGCAGTGCTTCTGTGTCTCCCCCTTCTCCATGTTTCATGGGGGACTATTTTTGGATGTGCCTGGCAAGGGCTGTACCTGCACGATTATAAAATAACTTCCCAGAGCACGTGGACAGCTTCCTAAGTCAAATATTTACTTATGAACTAAAAATAATATTCCCATGCACCCAGTTGCCATTTGTGACATCCTTGCCTGGTGGCCAGTGAACCCCCAGCCCTGACCCACCACAGCCCTCTGCCCCTGGTGTGTCGGCCCCGGGCACGGAGCCCCCTGCATCCTGCATGTGGCAAAGGGGCAACGTTTTGGAGGGTGGCCCTGCTGAGCAAGCAGAGGCAGAAATCTCCTGCAGCCACAGCTCTGCCTGGAAAGGTAGGCTGAGAAATCATGAGTAAGCAATGTTCCTGGTGGTGTTTGTCCCTGCTGTGTTCAAGGTAAAGGACCAAACGTGTTCTTTTTAAGTAAACGTGATGGTACCAAGGGAAACAGTTGACTTGTGCTTTTGGCTTCCCAGAACCGATGTTGAAGGGATGGGACAGCGGCTGCACAGGTTTCGGTGCCTGCCTCCGTGCAGGCTGCTCACTGCCTGCCCTGTGCAAAGCGTCCCTCACGTTTGGTTTCTTCCTTTGTGATTATTTTTCCTGCAGTTGTTCTCCTTTATGATGTCTTTAAATATACCCTGAAGTGCGGCTGTTCTTCTCTCACTGACTGCAGGGCAACTCATGTGCTGCAGGCATGTTTTGCCCTCCTGCTTGCCACGGCAGAGGCGGCAGGACTAGAATGGAAGGGAATGGAGTAGAAAATAAAATATTTTCAGTTGAAAGGGACCTGCAATGATCACCTATTCCAACTGCCTGACTGCTTTCTCCTTTTGCAAGGCAGGGTCTGGAAGTGAGGAAGGTGAGAAGCAGAGATCGTGGCCCCAAGCGAGTGTTTGTTTGTGACTGACTCAGAGCTAAATTCAGACTTTCTGAGTGCCAGGCAGTAGAGCTGTAAGCATATGTGCTAAAGGATGACAAATAAAGCACGATGAAGTATACGGCAGAATAACATATGGCAATCTAGACAGGCTCTCAGCAAGAGAAGAGCTCAGGAGAGCCAGCGCTCCTGCACCCATCCAACACCTCTAGTCATGTTAAATGCTATTTTAAAATAGACAGCCGCATGTCAGCCTTTGCATGGCAGAAAGACGTTCCACCCGCTGTGTCCTGCCCGAGCTGCTGTAATGTCTGCTCTGAACAAGCCTGAGCAGTTTCTTCTCAAGTCAGCTCATTTCTGCCTTCGCTCCTCTGGTACCTCTGTTGCAACGCTGTGCTCCCTGAAGCTGCTGATAAACAAGATGCTCCGAGTTTGGAGAGCGGCCCTGGTCGACGAGCGAAGGCAGGCAGCCCTGGCTGCCCCTTGCGGCCGCGGGTCTCGGGGCCGGGCAGGAGGGAACAGATTGTTCTCGTGGCAGGAGCGGGCTCTTCCACCGCCGTCACAGTGGCGCGCGAGCTCGTGCTCGCACAAGTGCATTAGTGTCAGCTTTTAGATTAGCAGTTCTGGTTCGTCAGCAGAGAGCTTATGAAAATTCACAATCTAAAGGATGTCTGGTGTATTCCTCTAGCAATGGTTTCTGGCAATCAGCATGATGGAGCAGAAAAAGCACCGGGGAGCGTTTTTACCTGACAGAAACATGGCTACGTGCCAACAGTACAGAGCTTTCCCTCTCCCCTTCCCTGGCCCCTGCCCCTTCCCTTCCCTGTGTTGCAGATCCAGAATAGCAAACAAGGTGGGCAAAATGTAGATTTTTATCAACTGTTTGCTCTGGTTCTTTGTTTTGCCTTGTTTATTATTGGTATAAATCTGTTCCTAGCTTTGGGAGAAGTCAGTAAAATGCCCTCTGAAGAAACCAGGCACCGCAGATCCTCGAGGCACGCGAGTTAACTACAGCTTGTCAGGACATGTTTTCCCCTGAGGTGAAACATTGTCATAAGCCCATTTATTTCAGGGAGAAATCAGCTGCCAGACGTGTGCAGCTATTCAAGGAGCCGCTGATCCGCCAGTCCCTGTGTTTGCTGCACCAGAGGGGCTGAGCACTGCTGCTTCATTGCAGGAATGTTTCTTGGAGTTGTGGACAAGGCTGAGCTGCTTTTCATCCATACCCACGCCATAGCCTTGAACACTGCATGCTGGCCCGTTCCTGGGGACGGGCAGCGGGTCCGCCGGCTCTGCAGACACCTTTCTGCCCAAATCCTGCCTGGGCGGGCAGGAGGTGCCGTGCCCACGCGGCGGGGCTCCCTGCCCCGCTGGGCTGCCCAAGGGGTGCAGGCGCAAGGGCGGCAGCCACGCACGCCTGCCCGCCCACGCTTGGGGAGCGCCAGGCTGGCCCCTCGCATGCCCTGGGAAAAGCTGCTCCGGGCTGGGTTTAAACCTGCCAGTTCCTGGCTGGGGTTGGCACTGGCTTTGCTGGAAGATGACAGGGTGCTGCCCCAGCCCTGCCTGGCTCCACCGGCTCCGGCGGCCTCAGCACGAGCAGCCACGTGCCGTTTCCCTCCCGGTGCCCGTCGGGGTCTGCTCCACTGCTGTCTTCTCAGTCGGCAGCGTGAGGGTTTATTGCAGTTACTGCTGTATCACTGCTGCCCATCGGTGCCCTTCCTGGACAACTTCCTTCGCTGGCCCAGCACAGAGGATCAGCTTCAACAACAAACATTGTTTTTGGCGTTTCGCTTCTCCAAATGCAGAGCTCCTTTTGTGCCTTTATGCAGGATGGAAATGAAAGCGAGAGGAAAGATCAGCAGTGGGATGGTTTGATGACAGGGACCCCACGCCAGGCTGGGTTAGGTTTTACCTTGCCTTCCTTTAAGCTGCTTTTTGTTCCTGCTTGTTGCAGCCACAAAATGTGCTTTGAAAGCATGAGGGCAGCACAGCAGGTCCCTGGGACTGTGCAGTAAAGCCACAGTGAGCCCGTATCTGGGGGACGGCTGCTGCAGTCACGCTGGACCCTCTGTGCAGGGCTGCTTATGGAGATGGGCTGGAGGGAGCTGCACCACCTCCCCTCTGGGCACAGAGCCCCCCGCAGGGGCACGGCTGTGCTGGAGACTAGCATGGGGTGATGCTGCTGCACTACTGCCGGCCCTCTGGGATCAGATCTTCAAAGACTGAACGAATGCCAGTGAAGCCTGTGGCAAGCAGAAGCCTCGTCCGTTGGCTCTGCCAGTCCCCACGCCGTGTCACCAGCAGAGCTCTGGGCGAGGAGCTGCCCTCCTGTCCTGGCACTAGCGTGGTCCCCTTCTCCTCCGGTGTACGGGGCTGTCCCCTCCTGTCTCAGATGACATTTACAGGCTCAGGGCAAACCACGCCACTGAGGGCTGCTCTGAGCAACGAAGCGATGCACGGTGAGGTTGTTCCTGCTCTTTCCTGCGTCATGGTCGCGCTGTCGGCTGGCCTTCTGCCTGCCTGCTTCTGCCACCAGCAGCTCTCTCCCCCCACCCCAGAATAACCCCTGGCTGCTGCCAGACCTCTGCCACAACCCTGTGGGTCGTCTTATCCTCACCTCGCCTCGGCTGGTAGCACAGAGAATAAGCGTGCTTTATCCCATGAGGAATTATTGGTCCTAAAAGGCAATTTCCTTAAGAGCTTTCTAAACACGGTGGTGGTGATGTGATGCTTTACTGCTGTTGTTGGAGCCATCACTGCTACTGGTCTCCGTCCCGTTGCTGGGATCCTGCGCCGATGGGCACAGGGTGCCCGGATCTGGTCATCCCGTTGTCCCCACCTGCCTCGTGCCCCTCTCTGCAAATGCTCCTTGTGCGCCGGCTGGCCCTGGTACTGCTCTGGTGGCGGCTGCAGACTGCATGGCCTTTGCGAGGGGAGCGTCAGGGTGCGAGGAAGACAGAGCTGCGGCGTTGGAGCAGCCCCCGCTCCGGCTGCGTGTCCCCTCGCTCCCTGCTGCAGGCTTTGTGGAGACGCAGCATGGCTGAGGGAAATGCAAGGAGGAGGTCAACCTTGGAGCCGACTGCTTTGCCACTAGCAATCACAAATTGGCTCAGCAGCATGCCAGGGCCGGGACACGAAAGCGAGCACAAAGTGGAGGCGGCAGCAGTTTCTTCTTCACAGCAGAGCAGAGTCTCAGACTTTCCTTTCTTCAGCCTTCGCAAGCGGAAAGCCTGCTGCGGGGTCAGGCGAGCGACCTCTTTTCCTTCCAAAAGCACAGATGCTTGTAGATGATAAAATGATGGTTTGTACGCGGAAGCAGGGGCTGGAGAAGCAGCCTCGGGACACAGTTTTGTTAATTGGTAAAGATACCAGCTCTGTTAGGGTTCTGTCCCTTCTTAGAAATTGGCTTGTAAGAGCTAACCCCAGCTGGGGCTGTTCTGGGGGTTAGCGTGCCTGCAGAGGCTGCCCGGCCCCGGGGCATGCCCCCCGCCGCGGGCAGGCAGGGCTGCCCCGGGCTGCGCGTCTGCACGGCTGCGCTGGGAGCTGCGCCCGAGCACTGGGGCCGTGCGTGACAGTGGGCTCACCAGAAACTGCGGCCGCAGGCAGCGCCGGCGGCGGAAAGCCAGGGATCAGCAGAGGAGCCAAGGCTCAGCCGGAGCAGGGAAGGGGCTCTCTCTCACCTGAGAGACCGGCTGCGGGTTAGGGCCCGGCGGTGCTCCCCAACTCTCTGCATCAGCAAACGTGCCCTCTGCGCTTGCTCCCTGCCTGCCCGGTGCTTTCCTGCTCTCCCGTCTCTGAATCCAGATGGTGCATGGGGTTTTTTCTTTTTATATATATATATTTATTTTTTTTTCACTTGGCTATTTTTATCCTTCGTCTTCCCTCTCTGGGCTTGTGGGTGCATGTTCCAGACACCGCTGCCTGTGGGTGCAGGCACACAGAGGGAGTGCTGGGAGGAGATTTTGACCACAATAAGGCAAACGATGCAGGGCCTGAGCAGAGTTCATAAAGCCTCTGTGCTTGTCGAGCCAAATCACAGCTCAAAAACAGGACAAGAAACAATTTTTCTTGAGGCAATGCATGGGGGTTTGGCTGACTGTGGCCCAGCCCTGTGCCCTCCACAGCTGCTTGCTCCTGCCCGCACGCCCGTGCTGGTGGGGTACCTGCAGCTGGCAGAGGGGACGAGCTGGTCCCTGGCCTCGGGCAGCACAGCTGGGCTTGGTGGTAGCTGCTGCATCACTTTGCCGGCTGGATTTGTTAGGGTCCGAGTTTTCTCTTTGTGTGGCTGCTCGGGCAGTTTCCTATACCCCATGGAGGATTTGGGGCTTCCAGGTAACGACAAACCTACGCTGGCTCCTTTATTTTAAAATTAGGTGTCCAGACCTTGGAACTTATCCAACTTTATTGAGACAGAAACACATAAATGGAATAAATACTGCTTTCAGAGGAGGCGTCCTGGTCCTGCCAGTGCTGGCTCTGCATTTCAGTGCCTTGTGGATGCACATGCAGGAGTACTGGAAAACCATCCCTGCTCTTCCTCCCTCTTCCCCACACCCTGTTCAACCAAGCAGCCTTGAAATGTGTATTTTTTTCTTTTTCAGACAGTTCCTTTCCCTTTCCCTGGAGAAGGAGGGTTTGTCCTGCACCCCCCCAACCCACCGTCCCACTCCATGGGTGTGGGAGCCCAAGCCCCCAGCCACTGTGGCAGCACCGTGCAGGCACAGGCCACAGAGCTGGAGACATGTGAGGGAAGCATGAGAGGAGTTAAAAAAATATATGAAAGTCAAACTGGTTTCTTGCATCATTAAGGACCTACCTTTGCAAGTCTGAGGACTGAGGACCTTAATTCAAGTAAGCGATCTTGCATCTTCATAGGTTCACTAAGATTTTTAAGGTTTAAAAACACCAAACATTGCAAGGCTGCTGCTGAAGTCTGAGAGTCTGTGAAAGCAGGGATTTAGAAAGCCACAGGCTAAGCCTGGAGGCTGGGAGGTGGAAGATTGAATAGTGATGGGGCCTTAAGGGTCCCCCCAGCTGTGTGAGCTGAGTTTGGAAAAGGCACATGAAAGGGGTGCTGTGGTGGTGCTGTGTGCCACAGCACGCCCTTGGAGGAGGGCTGGGTGGAAACTGGGCTGTTGGCAATGCTGCTAGAGGAGATGCTCAGGAAGGGCATCCCTGCGCCCATGCCGGGACCCAGCTGCGGGGATGGCGGGTCACGACGGTGCCCAGCGGGCTCTGTGTGGGCAGGCTGGGGTGGTGCCAAGGTGGCAAGGTGCTGGAGGACAGCCCTGTTCCCTCCTTACTCTGCCAACAAGGCTCAGAAAGGCTTTTCATTAGTGTGACTCTTCTACATAAGCCCAAATTACCTATAGATGGAAGTAAACAGGCCAGATGACCCATAAGGTCCTTTCCTTATCCAAACGTAGCATCTCTGACAGCTGCAGATCGGAGGCACTGTTCATGCCTCATTTGCACACTAAGACAAGGGATTTCTGGACTTATGGTGTCTCTGGTACTGTGGGAGTTGTGGGACTGAAGGGCAAGTGTCTTTAGTCATTCAAGAAGTGCAATAACCCTTGAAAGTACACTTTTGGTACGTCCCATTTAATTTTTCAAGTGTTTGTGCCAAGCACTTACTGGATGCCGATGAGAAGTGCATAATAAAGTATACAATTATTCCAGAAGAATCATGATTTATCTTAAAACTATTCCAGATTTGCGAAGTGTGTATTAGGGAGCAGCCACGTTACGGTCCCTGTTGCGTGATGTTCATCTGATGTTCAGTTCAGGTAGGAGTAAGGTGATGAGTTCATCACCCTGACAGTCATCCACAGAACTGACCTTCCAATTTTTTTTCTTTTCTAGCTTACGATATGAAAACCTCTATGTTCCTCTTTTCATGTACCAAAGAGGGTGGAAGTGCTTAGAAAAATCTATTTTTATAAAACATTTTAAACAGCTGAGGTAGTTAGTAATGCAAACTAGAAATTCATTAGAAAACTGAATGAATGGCATGTGAAGCCAGAGCAGAGAGAAGCGGGTTAATCACCTGCCCTGTATAAATCAGGAAAATATAAGGTCATATATTTTCATAGTCAGAGAGCTGAGAGGTCTGTGACTTTGACTCTTTCCCAGCCTGCATGTGACACGCAATTATGGGTAAAAGAGAGGCTTTAGAAATAACCAGAAAAAAGCCAGAGAAAGTCTTGTGAGTCAGCACATGGCTGGGTTTGGGTCTCGGCTCCCGTTGTGGGCGCCGGTCCTGCTCCCCAAGCCAAGCACAGGAGCGTGGCATTAAACAGACTGGGCGAGCAGCCTGTGTCGCTCCAGTCGTGGCTGGCTGGTGTGTGGAGCGGCTGTGGCGCAGCATCCGGAGTCACTGGGATGCAGGATTAAATGCAGCTATAGCGACGGTTGGCAACGATGGGAATTAAAGGCCCCTGCACAGTGCTGCTGGGGTGACTGAGCAGCACCGACGGGGAACATCCTCAGCCAAGGGCTGCTTCCTGCAAGCCCACCTGGCTCGTGGCTGTAGGAGAGAAGAGGTTGGCATTGCCATCTCCAAACCTCGCGGTGAGTTCTTTGCAGTTTCATCGGCATGGCCTTGGCAGAGTGCTGTAGCTCAGTGCCAGGGGTGAGTTTATCGTCAGAGGACCCGAGTGTTAGAGCATCTGTCTAGCTGGCTTTGGCAGATGTTGGCCCCACGGCAGTTTCTGGAGAACACGGCCATGGGATGGCCAGGCTGGAAGGGACTGAGGAGGTCGCCTGGGCCGGCACTGTCCGAATCAGGGCTGTCGCGTGAGGTCGGACCTCACCTGCAGTCTCGGACAAACTAAACCATGTGTGTAGATTCATATAGTCAAATATTGCAGCAATTCAATGTCATGCCATCAGTCCAGCTGTTCTGCAAAATATGCATGTCAGTTAAATATGCATAAGTCACCACAGAAACTCAGTACCTCCATAGGCTGCCGTGTGCCAGGAAAAAAGGTAGTTTTAGCTGCAGAAAGAGCACTCTTTTGTTAATTTCTTCATGCTATATTCAAATCCATTTGCAGCACAAGAATTCTGTTTCCTGCAACTCAGACACGTGAAAATTCACTTTATGGCAGCAGCAGCATTTGTTAGGTATTGGTTCTGATTTTTTGCATTATTTTGAAATAGGACACTTAATGGTAACTACATTTCATGAGGCAGGAATTTAGATAAATTACTTCCCAGACCCAGAACCACCCCTCACTTACACGGGTTTAAATCTGAACCAATTTAGCTGAAGTAAGTGCAATTCCCATGCAGTAACACCCTGCCACTGTTCATGAGATCTGAAATTAACCTTTCACAGCTTTGTGTGCTGAAATGATGAATCAAAAGTAATTCCAACGCTAAAAAGTCAGGCGTGTGAGCAAGAGAGAGCACAGAGTGCTCGTGGTGACGCCTGCTCTCTGCCCCAGCCTGAGCTCAGGCTCCCATCGGCAATCCCTGAAAGTACAGGAGCCGACCCCAGGCCCACAGATAAGTTACGAAACAACCAAACTGAGCAGCGCCGGTGCACGGGGCAGAGCACGCCCATCTGGCAGCACAACAAAAACCAGGTTTTTCTGTTCGCAGTACACCACAGCAGCATGCGGCAGGCATCGCCGGCAGAGTTAATGGTTAACTTCTAAAACAATTGGCGCTGATACATCTTCAGTGCCAAGGTGTTTCGGGTTGACCCCGGGAACCCAGGAGCCGGGGAAATGGCATGGGGTGAGGTGCAGCGAGCATGCGCAGGCTGCAGCCAACAGCGGTCGCGTTTCGACGGGAGAAAGGGGCTTAACAGCACCCTGTTGGCTGGGGCTGTTGGCAATTTTCACACAGACCATTTTCCAATTGTAAAAGGCCAATTCGTCAGAAGCAAACACATTTCAGAGAAGACGGTCCTTTTAGATTAATTTCCACGTCAGCAAAACACCTAAACAAAAAATGATTCATTAATGGCATCCCAAGCTGACATTTTCAGAACATGATGTCTAGATTGCCATGTAGGAACTTCATTACTTTGAAATATATTTCCTTTTATATTAGAAAAGGCCATTTTTAAAAAGTTGAAATTGGAGCCCAGTGCTTTGATAGACTAAAAACTCTACCCCTACCCCAATCCAGCTCTGATTTAAGGAGAAACACTGAAACTTTAACGTCCACTCAGTATCGGGATAAACATTAACTGGTGCTGCTGGCAAGAACGGCATTTGGCACCCTGCGACGGGAGCAACGAGCCTGGCAGCAGTCCTGCGTTG
The DNA here is from genome assembly GCF_963921805.1 of Phalacrocorax carbo. NCBI lineage: Eukaryota > Metazoa > Chordata > Aves > Suliformes > Phalacrocoracidae > Phalacrocorax > Phalacrocorax carbo. The sequence goes on from NC_087517.1 coordinate 671,987, forward strand.
CAGCTCACCCAAGGCTCTGCGCAGCAAGCTTGCACGGGCAGAGGGGCTGTGCGGGCCCCGGGTCTGGGGTCCTGGGGCAGTGCCCTGCCCCGCGGCGCCCGGCCCAGAGCGCAGCGTGCCGTCCCCCCTGCTGCCCAGGGCAGCTCTGTCGGTGGGGGCTCCGAGCTGGTGCCGAGGTTAGCTCCGGGCATGCACGCCCAGCGGCCAGTCCCAGCCTGCAGTGATGTATTTGTTGCATTTCGAGAGGAGTCTGAAGAATGGGAAGCATCTGCCTAGAAACAGAGCCTCCTTGCCAAAGCCACGTAATCCAGGATCCTTGGTTTCTTACAGAAAACACATGAGGCATCTTCGTAATTCCTTCCTATCTGCTGTTCTCTGAAACCGGCTAACCTAGACAGGTCCTGCCAAAAATTAACTCCCGGAGTTTAGCAGCCATGGGACCCGTCCAGGACAGCCCTGGGACGGACCCAGGGACGAGCGTGGGCATGCTGGGCTGCCAGACTCAGGGCGTCCCGCCGGTGTAGGGGGTGAACACGGCGCCCAGTGCAGCCCGGGCATCTCAGCGGGTGTTACCGGTGTGTTACCGTCCCACTACTTGACGCAAGAGGCTATTTCTAGCTACACTGTGTTTCTAACATGTAATAATATTTTGCACTTTTCTTTGTGTGGAAAGGTCAGGATCAAAAGAAAAGCCTGCAGTGGAAGGCAGGCCTCTTCAGCGTCCTGCATTTGAATGCAAAAGCATGTCATACGCCAGCAGAGCTATAACTGGTCTGCACTGTGTATGAAAAAATATGCTAAAATACCTTAGCTGTGATTTAAAATTATAGGCACAAAACATTAAGCTCTATCAGGTAAAGCGCAGGGCAGATCTGCCGCGAGTGCACAGACCTCCTCGCCCACCTGCAGCAGGACGGGCAGTGCCTGGGGGCTGGGGGGGGTCCCCGGGCCAGCTCGGGCAGCCAGGGGTGGCTGGGCAGGGCTCCCCTTTGGCTCCCAGGGCCGCCCTGCCTTGGGAGGCTCCCGGTGCAAGTCTGCCTGTCCCAAGGCTGGGGACTCGGGAGCTGACTCGGCTTTTGATGGCCTCATCGTCCTGCCCGCCCCTCACTGCTAAATACCAGTGCTGATCGTGGCAAAATTTACTTCTGTTCCTGACTGTTTGTGCCTAGGAAAATAAAAAAGATTGCTAACGAGTGAATTAATGAAGAATCAGGCATCCCATTTGCTAAGAGTTAATTTTCAGAGACTATGTTCAGATGCCTTTTAGCTTCTCCCTAGCGAGGGTAGAAGGGAAGGAGACAGGTGCCACCTTGTGTGGAAGCGTTTCTTCATGCAGAAGGCACTGGGAGAGAATTTCTTTTCTTTCCTGTTTTTTTCCTGTTAGCCAAGTCTTTGATAAACTCTTATCACTGAAATGCAGCCAGCTCTTTATTAGACCATGCCAACTATTTAAAAATGCACAGTAGCACAGAACTGCTTTCACAGAGACAATGATGACAGATGCAGTTTGCATTTTTAAGTATTTTGCCTCCTTTCTCCCTTTGTTGGTGTACCCCTTCCCTCACCTAATACACTTCCCTGCCCGTGTTCCCCAGCTCAGGACAGGGTGAGCCCTCGGGTGGGGGGCGTTGAGCTGCCTGGGGCGCCCAGGCCACGATGGCCCCGTGGGGGAGCCCCCTGCGCCCCGGCAGCCCCCGGGGCACGCGCGGTTGCTTGAGGCTCAGCCAGCGGCTGGGAGCAGCGGCCCGCGTGTCCGTGGGCAGAGGCGGGGGTCTGGGCCTGGCACACACCCACGCAGTGTGTCAGGTACAGCCACTGCTCAGCCGCTCCCCTGGTCCGAGCCTGAAGCGAGGACAGTCTCCGTGGGGCCATCGGGACGGGTGCCTTCGCCACAGGGACCGGGTGGCCGCAGTGGATGGAGGGAAAAACCGTCCCTGGGGAGAAGCAGAGTGCCTGCGCCAGGTGCCAGACCCTCTCTGTGGAGCAGGGGGCTGCACCCACGGAGCCCCCGCTACCCCCGCGGGCACCCGATCCCCCTGCGGTGCTCTGCAGAGGCCGTGCTGTCTGCTAGGCTGGGCACACCAGCTGCCGTGGGCTCCCGTCCTGCAGCTGCCTCCGCTGGCTGTCGCTGACCCGCCAGCCCCTTCGCTCCTGCTCGAGGCTCGCATACTCCATTAAAGCAAGCTGAAAAACCGAATGGCAGGAGACATGTGAGACGAGGACATCTGCAGGGTTAACTGAAGCTGTCACATTTTCCATCAGACATTTCTGCCTGAAGTAAAATCAGTCCCACGATGGCTTTCTGCGCTGAATAGCTGCAGGTGTCAGAATAGAATCTTCTATGAAGATTGGTGCGCTCAGATCTGTGGAGATGAGCCCAAATCTGCCCCGTGGCAGGTAATCCCCATGCTGTGCGCAGCTCTGTGGAAACGGAGACTGCTCAGTTGGTATTGTGTGCTCCTGCCAGGTCAGCTGGCTGTCTGCGGCACGCGTGGGGGACACGCATGCTTTCACGTGTCTGGGGTCTCCGGGCGCACGGGGAGGCTCAGTGCCATCCCTCGGAGGTGCTGCAGGGTGCCGCCTTGCTCCGCAGCCAGCAAAGGCTTGGCCGGGCTGTGCAGCAGGCACGTTGCTTGCTGCTGTCAGAGACAGCAGCCTTTGAGTGAAGGCAGGAAAATAAACAGCAAAAGCAAATCAATGAACGTGCTGAAGAGTGTCAGCAGAACAAATGCGCTCTAGCTAATCCATTAAGGAGCCATGACGTAAAAGTGAGGAAAACGGAGCCATTTGGTTCTTTCTTGAGCAAGAGCAGGCACAGGCTGTCCTTCCTGGCACCGGGCAGCTGAACATGAAGCGAACCGACCAAAATGGGACAAATCGTAAGGGATAAAAGTGGAGAGGGTCAGCGCTTCTGCCTTCCACAGCGCTGCCAGGGGGCAGATGGGCCCCTCTCCCCAGCCCGCGCGTCCGGCTGGGCGACTCGGGGCTTTGGCAGAGCTGAGCCCAGAGCACTGCGCTCAGCCTTCTCTCCCTGCTGTTCATGCGCTTTGGTTATTAATTACTTGCCTCACCGCCGCCATGGGGCTTACTCGAACAACCTGGGGGCCTCTCTGCGCTGCGGTGCCTTTGCACTGTAACAGGCGCGGCTGTTCTGAAAGCCTTACCTTGTTTGTGCTGCAGACGCTGTACAAAATCCTTCTGTAATACCAAATCCAGCTCCCGGTGTAATTATTTATGAGCTAGCCAGCAGACCTGGCAGGCCGGGCAGGAGTGCTGATGAAATGTCAGTCCTCACCCGAGCTGGCAGTGCATCTCCATATCTGCACACAGACCCGCTAATAAATATTTACATTCCTGCGCTCACCTCCAGCTCAGGCAGTGATTATTTTATCAAGGTCATAAAAATAGCAGCCTTTAAGACAGCACTAGCAGTTGACACTGGGCTGTGTATCCCAAGCCTTTATGAAAAATTAATTTAAAAACTCAATGCCCTGAGAGCGAAGGTGTCGGTCCCCCCGGCCACGTAGGCAGCACTGCTGGCCCCAACACCACGAGCGAGACCCAGCTTTGCAGCGCTGGCAGAAGGAGATGCCGGCACTGCCAGTAACTCGGGCGGGCTGCTGGAGGAGGGGGCACGGCTCCTGGCAGCCCGAGCTCGGCTGAAACACGCAGAGGGTGGTGGGTGCTGGCCCCTCACTGGTGATATGCCGGGAAACCTACCCGTGCTGAAAGAACCTGCTTCTTTTTCCAAGCAATCGGGGGTTCGAGCAGGGTGCCTGGAAAGAAGAGGCGCTGTAACTGGAGCTGGCAAGGGCAGGGGCATGCAGGACCCTCCTGGCTGCTCAGCCCTCAGGCCAAAGCGGGCAGCTGGAGTGCCCTGACCCTGGTGCCACATCGGGGAGTGCCAGCGGGGCTGTGGGGCATGCGATGCTCCCAAGGGGCTGCCCCTGCTCACCAGGGCTTGTGCCCCCAAGGGCAGGATGCAAGCGGCTCAGCTGCTCATGACAGAGTCGGAGCTGTGCTGCCTTGCTATGAAGTTAATGCTTTTTTTTTGCCCACAGAAGAGCCTTCTGTGGCTCTCACCCACAGGAGCACAGCATTGAGCAGGGGATCCGTGGGGCAGTGAAGCACACTGAGGCGTGCTGGAGCTCCAGCAGAAGAGAGGCTCAGTTCAGGAGGGACCTGCTCCTGCGCAGGCAACGTCCAGTGCCAGGGAGACGCGGGGTTGCTGGGGTGGGGACGCTGCTGCGCAGGGTCAGACCCCGAGCAGCATTTCCAGGCACCACACTGGCTTTCCCCTGCAGCTCAGCAAGTCCCTGAGCCGCGCAGGGAGAGCTCGTCCCGCATCCTGACCCCTGCCACCAACCTGATCAGACTGCCCAGCCTTAGCTGCATCCCTGGTGCAGAGCACTCGCTTTGCAGACTGCGGGGATTTGGGCTAGGCCCCAAGCAAGCGCATGGGGACAGCACGGGCAGCTCAAGCGCGGGCTGCAGCCTGGACTCGGAGGGTGTCTCTGAACCTGGGGTTGCAGTTGTATTTGCCTGCAAAACACCTATCAGCTCAGGGTGTTGGCCACTACGAGGGAGAGTTTTTCAATTTTGCCTTTCATACATAAGGTGCAGCACAGCAAAAGCTCTTAAACATAAATGTTTCAGAACTAATTTCAGTACCTTTATGGTTTTTTTTTTAGAAAATGTGCTCATTTTCTTCTGCCTTTATTAGAAAAGATACTTAATTAAATGCTATAAAGTTAAAGCTAAATGAGCAGCCCCCAACCAGGAGAACACTCCCCTTTTATTCTCTTTGTCCCCATTTTGGGTTACTAGTCCCAGCCCTCCCCAGGCAGGGACAGTTGCTTTGGCGTCTTTTTCATGGAGGAGACGAGTCAAAGCAGGCAAAACTATGTAAGATTGGTGAAAGAGGCTCATTCTGCCCATTTGTTCGCCCTAGCAAAGGGGATACATGCTGGCCATGCCCCCGGGTTTAAGGCACTCCCTGCCACTGCCCTATGGCTGGTGCAACTCTGCTGGCTCACTTCTCATCTCAGGTAACGAGGGAAAGGTAATTTCATTAAGGATGGGTGGACAGCCTCCCAGTCAATCCATAGAGGAGCCTGATTTCAGCACGCACAACTTCACAACAACTTCACAACAATTCATATATGAGCTGTTAACTCCTCTAATTCCCAAAAATCCAACTACCCAGGGTTATAACATGGCAAGAGAGTCAGGCGTGCATGTAGTATATTTTCTATGTAGTGGTCCTTAGTTTTCATATACCTCTCACTTTGCTAAATGCTGAAAGCACTTCTTTTATTTCGCCAGCAGTTGCGATTCTGTCATTTAGATGAGTCTCAGATTATCACCAAATCTATAAAGTTTCCTTATTGCTTTGCAAAAAGAAGCCTAAAACAAATAAATCATGTTAAAGCCAGTAGAGCGAAGCATCCTTTTTACAGCGACGACCTGGCTTTATTTCTTATTTCACGCCGGCACTCCTATGTGCTGAAAGCAGCTGCTCTGAGGAGGAGATGTACAACTGTTGATAGCTGCTCCCCGTCCCCCCCACCCAGCTCACCCAAGCACGATTTGGAGCTGAGCTATGGCAGCAGCACTTGCTCCGGACCACAGTATATCTCAGCCATGTTTTACCACACATGTGACAACCGCGCTCCCCGGAAAGGCCCTGCAGATTAGCACCCAGCCAGATCGCTCTGGGCTTGTCCAAGAGAGAAGGACATAAGCCAGGCTGTAGCTTCATCCTTGCCAGTCACAGAATCACAGAATCACAGAATGGTAGGGGTTGGAAGGGACCTCTGGAGAACACCTTGTCACAGTCACAGAAGATCTGAAGACATCTGGGACCTTCTGAAGTGCTTTATTTAAAATATAATGGTATCTCACAGCACAGGCTGCTCTTAACTGTGTTAAGCTGTCTGCCCTCTGATATATTGCCGGGTTATTTCTGTCACATCCAAAATTAACAGACATTCTCCCTCTTTCCCTTTCCAGCTGTTCAGAAGCATCACGGCGAGCAGACTTTGGTTCCTTGTCCTGAGTCAGACGATGAATTACACATCTTCCCTTCACCAGCTACTTAATCAGCTGTTGCAGAGGAAAATAAAAATGGTGCGTGGCTTTATGAGAATTGATTTATGGGAACTATCTTTGTGCTGAGGCTGCCACCGCTTTTAGCCTTTACTTCAGAGGAGCTGCTAAGGACCTACCCTTTGCTGCTCTGATCTCATGCCCTGTGCTTTGGAGGTATTTGAGCTGCGGTCTCTGCTTGGCAGACGTCGTAAAAGGGTGGGCCAAGACCTCACACCCAATACCTCCTCTCACTCCTGGATATAAATTTGGCGACTGCAGTTTGCCTCTCTTTCCTGTGTCTACTGTTCAAACGGAAGAGCACGTGTCAAGAGCTGCTCCGAAATACTTGGCGTGGTTTTCCAGCACAGAGACTGGCCACAACCTCTGGGCAGAAGCCTGAAGAAATCTGTCACGGAGTGGGTCTGTTAGGAGCGGTGCAGGTGACGAGACCTTCGAGGGACTCCTCGGCCCACGGGGAGGTGGGAAGTCCTGAAAAAGACGAGTGGGAGACGAGGACGCTGGTGGCCAAGACAGCTGCTCTCCACCTCCTGCGGAGCGAGGGCTCCCTTGATTCGACCCCAGAGCTTTGGACCGCAAGGAGACAGATCTGGAGATTGGCTCAAAAATCTGGAGGCTTAAGAATTGTTTTTTTTTGGCTGTATTGTCTGACTGAGCCTTTGGGGTTTACATCTCAAGCTCCCTGCTGTGACCATAAGGATCAGAAGCCTCTCATTCTTCACAACCCCTGAGGTCCCCAGGGTGTCCAGGACCTGTGGCTTTGGGAAGACCCCAAACCACTGCTGGGATGTGCGGCGAGAGATGGCCGGGAGCCACCACCGTCCCTCGCCTGCTGCAGAGCAGCAGTGCTGAGCAGCACCCGTGCACAAGGGAGAAACACCCGCACACGCAGTGCCCCGGCGCAGGCTGCGCACAGCCAGCTTTCAAAGCTCAGAGGTTATCGTTAACAAAGCATAAAAGAGGAGCAGGAAGGAGAGACGCTCTGGTAATATCTGATGTCAGTTTAGGCTTCTTCAAAAGCCAAGAACATCTGTGTTAGAGAACTGTGGGACTGAGGCATTGCTTTCTGCGCGCCTCGGTGCTTCCGCCCAGCTCCCCTACGGCGCTGCACCCGTGCGGGGAAGGCAGAAGCATCCCGCCGGGCAGCCTGGCAAGCGCCATGGAGGGGCGAGGGGGGTGAGGGACAGGAGGCCACGTGCCCGCTCCACGCATGCAGACCATGCTGTGCTTGCTCTCCGCTGCGCCTTTCCAGGTGGTTTTTGCAGACTGACTGCCCGGGCTGCAGTGAGAGCGGTGGGACCATTTAAATACCCACCCTGGCACATGCATTGCTAAATCAGGCACATTAACCCACTTTCTCTCTTTAATAACTGCCTTTGATTGAAGTTGTGGCAGGCTGATGCCCGTAGCTTGTCCTTCTCACGCCTCCTCCTCAGCCCCATTGCACAGACACATTGGACAAACCCTGCCTCACCTTTCACGTGCCGGCACTTTCCGGGTGCAGCCACCGGTGCCGGCCCCGGCGGTGAGCCAAGGCTGCGCTGAGACAGAGGCGACGCGGCTGCCACTGCGCCGAGCTCGCCGCCACCTCCCGCCCAGCCGGCACACGGCAGTGCCTGCGAGCCCGACGCCCACCGGCAGCGGGTGGGCGAAGCCCTGCAAGGGTACGCCGCGAGCCAGCCCCTGCCGCCACGCTGCTGCGGTGGGGCCTGGCAGTCCCTCGAGGGCAGGTGTTACCCTGGCGTCGTGCAGGTGGTCTTTTCCTCTCCCTCCTGGTGCCGCGAGTGCTTCGGGGTGTGCTGGTGGTGTTGGTGCTCACGGGCCACCCCTGGCAGCTCCCGCTCACCCGCAGCCACGCAGCCAGGGGCGATGTCTGTTCTCTGGCACGGACCCGGAGCGAGCGCAGAGAAAGGTTTGGGGAGCCTTCAGCTGGGCTTGGCCACGGGACATTAATAACATGTGTTACAAGCCCTGGAACTTAAATATTTTGCTGCTATAAATGTTAGCAATGAGAGATCTCCTTGCATTTAAATGCCAGATGACAGAAACAGTGGCCAAAAAAAGCACCCTCCAGAGCCAAGCGGGGAGAGAAGGGGGTGACTGCGCCAGCGGGGCCGTCGGGGCACGGGGCTGCCCACAGCCGGCAGGAGCAGGCAGGGGGGAGAGCCTGGCCACGTGCCGCAGGTGCCGGAGAGGAAGGGGACGGTGCATCGCTCAGCAAAACCCCGCCAAGCTGTGCCGAGCAGGCGGCCGAGCGCCCACGGAGACGCGCTGGCGGCCGCAGGGGAGAGCTCGCCCGTGTTACGTCTTGGCGTTTGAAATGGTAAAGAGCTTGCTGGCTTCTCCACCCCAGCCTCCTGCACCCAGCCGTGTGCCCCGTGAGTCCGTTGCGAGAGTTCTCATGGGCTGAAACTTGGCACGTGAGGTCTCCCACCCAGCTGGGGAGCAATTTTAAATGTTTATTTTTCGACATAATTGCAATAAATTCCAGTTGGCTGTTCCTAAATAACACCCAGAGCAGAAAGAAGCTGCACAGCCGTTGAAGTGAATCTTTGCAATTAGAGAACTTGAACACTTTTTGGTGGGTGTTTTGGTAAAAACAAAATGTTGCATGTGATCGGTTTGGAAAGCAAAGAGGACTAATTGCAAGCGCTATTTAAAAAAAAATGGAATAAAGATGAATTATGCTGCTAATGCTCAGATGCAAGAACATGGTTTGCTTAATTTAATAATACCGTGCAAATTGTGTAAAACTGAGTTAGTAGCAATTATATGTTGTTGTTAATTACTCGGAGTTGGGTTCTTCTCTTTGTGCTCATACTGAATCGCACCTGGCTTCTGGATGCCACCGAAGTCCGAGGGATTTACAACGTAAAGGCGCATGTGCGATATAAGGGCTTGAACAGGGAGAAACAAAGAAGGTGCACGGGGTGAGGCCCTTTCCAGAGCAGCTGGGACAGCACACATGTCCTCCGTCCTGTCCTCACACTAATTAAATCTCCTCAGAGGAATTAATGGGAGTTCTGCACGCATGCACTGGAGCTGTTAGGACAGGCCTTGCCGGCTGTCTTCAGCAGCCCGAGCGCGGCTGCTTTGGTGACTCACGCGCCTGACTCACAGACACCTGATGAAATACATGGACTCTCAGTCAAATTTATCACAGCTAAATATTAAAACAAGCTCTTTCATTTCAAACCCCAGTACTTCCCGGGGTTTTCTCAGCAGCTGTACTCAGAACAATGCTGTGCTGTACGCTTGGGAAGGGGCAGTGATGTAACCGTCGCTAAATTACAACTGAAAGATTTGCTTATTTCCATGTATATATATATATTTTTAGAAATTTCCCCAAGGTAAAAGAAAATAATTCATGACAAGCAGCAGCTTGGAAGGTCATCTGGATTATTAGTTCTGTACCGCAGCTCACCTCCAACACAAAAGCAAAGCCTTTATGTACTGATTTTAATAATGCTAAAAGAGTTCAAAGCCTTAGCAATACTCCCAAGTAATTATTAGGTAAGCTTTTTCATGCACGGCATCATTTCATGTACTTTAACAAAAATATCTTTTACTGTGTATTTTAGAAGGAATAATAGCGTTGGTTTGTGAGGTTTTTTTGCTGAACAGGCCTGGTTGTTCGGCTCCGTACCGACCCTGGGCCATCCCACCGTGCTTCCGTGGGCAGCGGTGCCCGCCCGGGCAGCGCAGACCTGGGCAGGCTCCCCCGGCCCTGCCCGCTCCTCTCTGCAGCGGGAGGGGAAGGGTGCTCGCCGCTCTGCAGCATCGCCGTCACGCTGCGCCGCACCCGCGGGGCCGCGCGGAGCTGCGTCGGCACAGGACAATTCCCACCAGCTTTCTTGAAGCCGCTACGCTTCGAGAGTGCCGAGAAACCTGGCTAATTGCCACGTGTGCCGAGCCGGGGCCGCGCTCGTGAGGATGGCCCATCTCCCATTCAGCCGCAAAGACACAGGAGTCTGGAGGGAGATCGTTTCACTAAATGAGGTGACTGGTCCGGGGTCCAACAACTCCTTAGTCTTCCAAAAATTTCCTCTATGTCATCTTTAAACTGTCTGAGCTGTTTCTACACTCATGAACCATTGTGAAGTGGTCTTGAAATTTCAGCTGCTCCAAAAAGAGGCAGAATTTATGAAGTACAAGGGGGTTTTGGGTTGCCATGGTAATAATTTCAAACCAGAGAAGCCAGATTTTGCTATCCTTGCCGTCTTGTCGGGAGAGTTTTCTACGTGTAAGGATGACAGGGTGAACCTGCTCTACAGCAAAAGGTGTGCTCTGCTTGCAATTGTTTTCTGGGGCCCACATACATCTAAAGAGCATGGTATTTGCATCGACATTAATGGGTTTACTCTAATCTCTGTGCGTGGCAATTTATGCGCATAATACTCCTTTCACATGGACGTGCCATTATTACACCTTGATTAATACAAACATTATTCAGGAAAAAGTTACAAACTGTGCACTAGCATGGAAGGGGTAGCTGCAAGCGTGCTCTGCCATGAACTGGAAGACCCCGAATTTAATCATGGTCCACTCCTAGCAGAGCTGCGCCAAGTCAGCTACGTCTGAATGCGCTCATTAAATCCACAACGCCTTTCCTTGGGGGACTGTAAAATACTTGAAAAGCTAGGTGGTTTACTGCCCTCACAGTGTGTCACGGCAACAGAGGCACAGCAAGACAGCCCTGTGATCCTCCCCAAACCCGTGGTCCGCAGCAGAACCCATGGTCCTGACTGTGAGACGCCGCTGCCAGCATTAAACAAAACACCTCGTCATGATATTCATCTTAGACTTCAGCTCTGTTTTTCTCACCAAATGACGTTATTACAGATAGAATTCTGCTACAGCTGAAATTTCCTATCAACGCTTACGATACTGATAGAAAGGATAATTGAAGAAAATCTGCATCTTTTGGAAAGCAGATTTATTTGTGGGGATGCTCATGATGGTGAGTAAGTGGTATTCAAAAGGACAGAAAAAGCCATGCTCACAGATTATGCTGAGACTCCTTCACTAACCTAATTCCTCCCTCATCTTCACTATTAATTAAAAATCAGCTGCATGTAAACTGTACATGATCTGGTTACACGGGGCTGTGGGCAGGAGCTGCCGAGTCCTAATTCCAGTTTCTAGCACCGATTCCTTCGGTGGCTTTGGACGAGCACTTGGCAAGAGCTGTCCCTTGGCAAGCCATGTGTGGGGTACTTAGAAGAGGACAGTTTCCAAGACTCACGTTGTTCTACCAATAGCAAAGTAGAAACTTTTTCAGGCAAAGTCTTTCTAACCCGTGCAGTTTCTTATGCTGCCTGGAAATCCTGCAACCCATCATTAGTTAGAGATGGTTTTTAATTCAACAATGTCACCCTTTGTCATGAGGTCTATTAACCACGTGGGCTACTATTTTCAAAAGTGCTTTAGGCTGCAAATAAGCAGCTAGCTTTTCAGAAGTGTTGGCTGTCAGCACCACCTGTGGAGCCTCGAGGGAAGCTTGGCATTTCTAGAAATTTAGCGGTTTACTTAGAGTCTGTAAAGTCGTATTTAGATACCCAAGCTTTAGTCTTCTCTTTTGGAAAATGGTCCTTGTTAGAGCTGTATTTTCTCCTGAGGAACACCTACACATGAGCTACTTGAATGTCACATTCAGTTATTTGGCAGTACGCTGTGGAAAATTACTGGCCTTGTACTGTTGAGCCAAATGCAGACCTGTTGGTATTTTTAAGGGAACTGGTATTCTTTTCTCTGTTTAAAACATTCCTATTACTCATAATGAGTCAAATCCTGGCCCCATTTGGAGAGCGGTGCACAAACGGGTGCAAAGAAGCTTCTGTGGGAGCACTTCCCAAGCCCACTGTGCACCTGCCTCTTCCCAAGGGAACCAGCGTCCACTCCCAGCCCCGGCACCACCGCTGCAATTACTACCCATGTCGCCCCGGCCTGACCCATGTGCATCTCCATGTCTTCTGTTTTCACTCCTCTCAGTCCCTCACCTCCTGTCTCACAGATGCTCATGTCACTGCTCGGGAAGTGCTGTACGTGGTGAGAAAAAGAACAAAACACCTCCTCTGTCATAGAGGAGAAATGATGCAGGGCGCAGCGTGCCTCTCCTCTGGCATGAAATCTTTCCCAGCCACCTCCACTGCTGCAGGCGGCGGTTCAGCCAGCCTCAGGGTCTCGCTACCGTCACAAGAACGGTTTGCTGTTGTCCCTGCACAGGCCTTCGGTGTCTGCCTCCCCTGGGTCAGGAAGGAAACCTCTGCGGTTTGCCCACTGGTGCGTGAAAGCCGGCTGGGCTCCACGGCCACCAGCAGCGGGGCTGCGCACGGCGGCGCTGCCTGGGAAAGCATGGCCAAGCTCAGCCATCGCGCAGAACGACGCTCCTGGGCGGGTGAGGGTGTGCCACGGGGCGACGACGGCAGCGCCGCGTTGATCGCAGAGGGACGGGCAATAGCTGATGAAGTCTGAACGCTCTGGGAACAAAGTTCATGTTTCAGACGGGGTTTGACAAACGAGGCCCGGCAGCATGGCTTCACGCAGCCTGAGCTGCTGGTGTCGCGGGACTCGCCTTCCTCGCTGCCTACCGAGCCGTCGTATCCCTGTCTTGAGGGGACACTGAGGTCACAGGGGAGCCCCGGCTCGCGGGACTGAAGTCAGGAAGGTGTGCGGAAGATCAGGTCACTACTATTTGCGGATTTCTGGTGCAGTCTGTCTGCTCGGAATTGTTGAGGCTTGTTTAAACTGTAGGATTTCATGTCCTTAATTCATCACGTGATAATTTAAGTGCTCTGTTCATAGTAATTAGGTGTGACTATTCTAGAAATCTCTTCATCATCCTCCCCAGGACACAGCCTGCGCCTCTCCAGGAGCCTCCGGTGCTGTTCACGAGGTGCAGCGGGCACAGCGGCCGCCGTCCGGCCCACACCAACCAGCGCAGGGCTCGGGGTGTCACGGCAGCCCCAGCGAACCCTCGAGCGGCGCAAGCGCTGCCCACAGCACAGCCCGGTTCCTGCTCTCCCCGCGGGCTTCGTGTCCTGCGGGGCCTCCGCAGCGGCGGAGCCCAGGCGCTCGGAGGCGGCCCGGAGCCACTCCGTCACCCGGGGGGAACCCACGGGCCCCCGCTCCGGGCGGCACCGCGGGGCGCTCCCCGCTGGCGGCGGGACGGGGCGGGGCAGGGCGTCACGTCTAGCGCGCGGGAACGGGCCGACACGGCCCACGGGCGCCGGAGGGGCACGGCGTGGCGCCGCCAGGGGGCGCGGCGCGGCGCGGAGAGCGGAAGTGACGCGTGCGGCCGGGCGTGACGGCTGCCGGCGGCCATTGGCGGGGCGGGGCGCTGCCGCCGCCGCCGCCGCCGCCGCCGCCGCCGCCCCCGCCGCGCCGTCCCCTTTGTCAGCGCTCCGCAGCCGTTCGCTCGGCGCCGCCGCGGGCGTGCGGGCGGGCCGCGGGCAGGGCGAGCGCCGGGCCCAGAGCGCGGCGGCCGCGCCGCCCCCCGCCGCCCATGGCCAGCCCGCCGCGGCCCTAGCGCGACCGCCGCCGCCGCGATGAGGAGGTGGGTGCAGCGCCGGGGCGGGGGCCGCGGCGGGCCGGGCCGGTGGCGCGGGGACTGCGGGAGGAGGCGCCCGGGCGGGCGGCCGAGGGGGGAGCGGGGCCGCGGCGCGGCGGCCGTGAGGGGCTGTGCCCGCCCCTTCCCCGGCGGGCCCCGGGGCTGCGAGGCGCGGGGCGGGGGCCGTGCAGGGCCCGGGCGGGGGCGGGTGAGCGACCTTCCCCGCGGGGGGAGCGGCGGAGGGGGCCGCGCCGCCGGCAGCGCCCACGGGGAGCCGCGGCTTAGCTGTGGGAGGGGACACAAAGGGTCTCGGCGCCCCGCGACCCTCGCGGGACACGCGCGCCGCGGCGGACGGCGTTGCTCCGCTCTCCGGGAGGCCGGGCTGCCGCGCCTGCAGACACGGGCAGCCGTTGGGGCCGCCCTGCTTTGTTTTTGGGTTTTTTTTTTGTTTGTTTTTTTTTTTGTTTGTTTTTTGATTTTAAAAAATACTTTGCGTGAACCTCTCCGGATCGGAGGCGCGGAGTCGCGCCGGGCCGGGGCGAGCTCGGTGCGTGGCTGTGCGGGCGCCACTCGTGTCAGTGTGCTGCAGGCTCCCGCTTCGGTAGGAAAAGCTAAGAAAAGTTACAGGCCGAACTCGCTTGTAGCTGTTAATCTGTTCTTCCACTGCCAAATACGACGGCGTTTTGCAGGGTGAGTCAGTAGGGGTCTGAATGCTTGTTTTCAGCCACGCAGCTTTGGGTTTCAGCAGGAGACAAAGGCGGCGGCAGGACTGTGGCCTGAGCTCCTGTCAGGGCTTCTGCTGGCGGTGGAGGACGGGTCGCGAGAAGCGGGCGGTCGTTCCAGCCTGCTCGGGTCGGCAGGTTCCCTCCAGGCTATGAACCCGCGGGCTGGCCTGTGAAATCTGGGGCATGGCCACTGTACGGGAAGCTGCCTGGGCCATCTTTCCAACTCTGTTAGTCTATAAAAATGTGTTAAAGTAATTTGTTTGCAGCAGTATCTTTACGGTAAACTGGGACTAAACCGCTTTATTTTCCTCAAAATGAGAGGAAAAACTAATCTTCAGGAGGTTTTTGAAAGAGTAGGGGTTTCTGTAGGTGTGACAGAGGGACTAATTAATCAAAACAGTGTTATTACCGGTGGCATCATGAGGAGGAAACCTTCAGATTCTGGACTGAGCTGCAGAACTGGAATTTCTCTGTAAAAACACCTTTTAGAAATGATGCGTTGAGCTTCCAGAAGAGAACAGGTTCTTTTCCCAAATCTCATGTGTTTTTATGGTATGCATTGAAGCCTTTCATTTAAGAAAACTCCTATGGTTGTAAGTTTGCTGTGGGCAGTGACAGGTCTATTTTTAGATCTTCAGTGTTCTTTTGTTTCCTGTGATCCTTGTACTTCATCTTCAGAGAAACGGTAGTGACCTGGAATGCAGCAGATACTCTGTAAATACTCTCCCAAGTTCTGTCCTTGAAGGTCTAGTACTGTTTGAAGAGTACTGGGTTGCCTTGAAATTGAAATCAGTGAAAGCTCAAATCCTGGGTGTGGAAAGCTCTCCAGTGCATGCCTGGTTCCTCTGGTGACCATAACTTTTTGGAGGAGGTGTTACAGATCTATTTTTGGGGAACAAAAAGTTAAAAAGTTCCTGTATGCACTGAGCTCTCTGCAGGAGGTGTTAAGTGTGTGAAATGTTTTGAGAGGTTTGCCTTCCATCTCAGTATTTTGTTTGCTGGGATACTACCTGCATTCCTCTGCCCCGTTTGGGGGGCGGGGGTGCTGCTCCTTGCGTGATGGCACAGGACTTGGGAGTAGTTACTGATTGTAAATCTCTGCTTATTTGTTGCCTTATGCTGTAATGACAGGTGTGTTCATTTTGTCTGCTTCTGTCTCCATTTCAGGACAAACTCTAAGGTCTGTTGCTGTGACTTAGATCCCCCCTCAGCCATATTAGTTTGTAAATAATCAGCTCTTACAGGCCTAAATCCTAGTTAGGCCAAAACTATAGGAGGTGAGGCTGTTACTGAAATGAAACAGCCTGAGGGAGGAAAGCTGTGTTATATATTTTTAGCTTTAAGTCTTATAACACATTTCAAAGCTGCAAGCTGAGAAAGGGAAATCCTACTGACCTGGTACTGATGATGTTTCCAGAGATGTCATCGACAGTCTCTGCATAAGTTCCCCTGCACAGTAACTGTTGCTAACTCGTTTTCTCATTGCTTATTTTTATATGTGCATTAGGGAACTGGAAATATTTCCGTTGCGTAGCTGCTGAGGTTGTTACTCTATACTCTCTGTAGAGAATACTACGGCTGCATTAGGTACTTGCAAAAGTATTTGTGAAGACCAGAATGGTACCTGCAGGAGTTCAGCTTCACCCTCCGTGGACTTAACTCATAAAGTGACTGTGGCTGTTGTATGTTCTTGAAGCTTGCCTTAGTAGCTGGATATTTGATATTCTGATGGTTGTTTACACTCTTTGATATTAACATACATGTAGTTGGTTGCATCTTTTTCTGCTGAGGTGACTTGCTAAAGCTCATCTCTAACACCATTTAGAAAGATTCTTCCACAGGAGAACGTGAATGCGTTGAGGCGCTGAGGTGAAAGGGAAGGGTTAAATATAGCTGTTTCCTGCAAAACTTATCAATTTTTGAGGCTAGCTCTCCAAATAAAATTTAAAACAGGAGAAGAAACCCTCTCTGTAGGCTCAGGAAGATATAATCATCACATATGACGCTGTAGTTGTGTGCACCCTGACTGCAGTCAGAAAGTCCCAGTGCAGGTGTAAGGGAAAATGAAGAGATTGTTGGCCAGGGCTGGGAGAGATGGGGCGGCATGTGGTGGTGTAGCTTGACATGGTATCATTTGCCTGTCCTCAGTCTGTGTCCGGCAGGGAAGGAATGGAGACTTGAATCACCTTGCCAAAACTGCCAGGCACAGCAACAAGCAGAGGCATCAAATAGCTTATTTGGGAGGGATGCAAATGAGTCTGGGAGAGGGATAAAAATCATTTAGAGAAACATCTTCTCTCTCTCAACCCCTGCTCTGTACTTGCACTGCTCTCTCAAGTTGCATGCTTCTTGAGAAGGGAGAAAGCAGTGGGCTTTTTAGCAGTGAAGAAGCTCTTGGGGGTAGGAAGAGAACATAGGCGGGGGAAAGAACACCAGTGAAGTGTTGTGGGTGGGTTGTGTTTGTGGGTTTTTTTGTTGTTGTTTTTTAGGGTTTTTTTTTGGCCAGCTGGTACTCTGAAGTCATGCTTAGATTTAATGAAAGCCTGATGCTAAAATAGGATCTAGGGACAGCCGTTGTAAAATAATTAGGCGCCCTTTTAGCACCCTTGCCCTGCCAAAAAAAAAAAAACCCAACCAAAACCAACCCTGCCTGAATTCACTTGCATTCTTAGGTAGTTGGACTCTAAGATAGGCATCTCGATATCTGCTCTTGTATCTTTTCTTTCTTCTAGTGTCTAGGAACAGGTTAAAAACTGGCCCACTCACCTGTGCAGTTATACAGAGCTACAGAAGATTACAGTGGTGGTGTTGAATGCAATAATTGCTCTCTTCCAACCTCTCTCTGTATGAGAATTCATGGAGGTCCATTGGGGTGGATTGCAGTTTAGCTTTGATGAGGGTATGCGTGTGTATTGGGAGATAGTTTATTTGCTTTGAGACCTGAGGGTAGTCAAGACCGAGACAGTTTGAGAGCATGTTTGTTACAAAGGTATCTGACGCTCTCTAAAAAATGCACCTTTTAAATCCTGCTCTAGACAAGTTCAGCAACTATGCATTAAGGATGTAAGTCATTTACATCATCTACATATCTGTGAAATAAGGAGTGATAGTATTAGTGGTGTTGGAAAGCTGAATTCACATGAGTTTACAAAGTGTTTTGGGATCATGAATTTAGAAGATGCTATTGACTATGACATGCATGGAATTCCATGGAAATGCTTTCGAGAAATCTCTCTTTTTCTTTGCTATGTTTGCAGCCAAAACAGTTTTAGAGTAAAGCTTTCAAAAGCATAACAGTGTAGTCAAGTAGCAATAAGTAGTTGTAATGCAGTGGTTTTCATTGTATATTGGACCATAAGCATGCACATAACCCGGTTTCAGCTGATGGGTAATCCCTTCCTTAAAATGTGGCCTTTAACAATTACGTGTATATAGCTCAGTGTTCAGAGGTTCCTATTTCAGTGTGATTTGCACTTGTAAGTCTTCCTGGTATTCAGCACACGCTCTCAAAATTTTACTGTTATAACAAGATCTACTGTGAACTAACAATGATTCTAAAGTAGTACTGAGTCTAGCCTCTGATGTTAATTCTGTGGGATGCTAACCCTTTTCTAGAAGGAACATCAAGAATGTGCCGATATTCCTAGTGAAATCAGTACATCACTACTTTATATGAAAGAAAGCAGTAATGTATTTTGGAACTGTGATAGTGTTCTTTGCTAGCAGTTCAGATGCTGACTTTCCCCTGGAAGGCCAGAACTGACGTTATGATTCATCTGCTGGTGAATAGTCAACATCAGGTGCTGCATCATGGTCTTCGCCAGTTATTACATGATCCCATCTTTAGACAGGATTCTTTTGATCTGCTCTTTCATTTCATGGTGAATTCATCCTGGTTGTCAGTGCTCCACCTTGTTTGCTGAACCAGTACTGGCCTTGAATATTGCTCTGTGGCACAGTGGCTATGCCTGGCAGGCCGGGCAGTGTGCTGGATCCCAGGGCCTGTTGGATGGAGGATTCTGCCCAGTTCTGGTTAGAACACATTTTGTGTTCTTTGTGCCTGCAAATTAGTGTGCCACCAGCATTTAAACACCTCTAAAGCCCCCAAGATCAATGTCCCTCGTTTCAAGAGATCGCGCTCTGTTCTGTTTAAGTACGAAGGCAGCTTAAGTCTCTAAGCAATTGGGATAACTCATTGTCCTTTGGATCAGCAGTCTCTTCATGTTCATGTGGGGCTGGCTCAGTCTGGTTCTGCAAAGCTTTGTGAGATGGTGTAAATGCAGTGTGTTTAAATAAACTGATTCTGAGGGGAGAAATGTTTGAAAGGAAATAGTGTAGAGCTCTTAAAGTCATGATTGAAATGCAAGTAAATGAGAAGTAATAATTTTACTTTTTTCATGGTGTAAGAAATAGGGAATACCATTGGATATTCTCATAGGCCTGTGGGTGGACCATTAAACCCAGTGGTCCAGATGCAGTTCTGGGCTTGGGAATTGACCTCTGGGAAGTGTGGGGTCAGGGGCCAGAGGACGATGAAGGAATGACCTTTGCATACTACGCCCTTATGCTTCTTCCTAAGCATCTGCTAGTAGCTAGCCTTGTCTGGAGTCACCAGGTTATTGTTGAGTTATGTGTACATTTTGTTGTTGTTCTGTTTCTCCTGCTGACCTGGAAGGGCAACTGGATGGCTGCTCATCCCCAGAAGTCAATTTTGCCGTGCACCTTCCCCTTTTGAAATGCTCTTGGCAGTGTCAAGCCATGTTACTGTTGGCTACTTGGGTGCTTCTGAAAAGAAGCAGATGGAAGTGTCGGTAGCTTGTTGTAAGTTAACTCAGGTCTGCTTTAGGAAAAGGAAGACAGTGGCTTGATTAGGAGAAGCTTATTAAAACAGAAGACCTCCAGTTTGGTGATTGCCTAAGGCAGACTTCGGGCTCTTCATTTACCTTGTCTGAAATGAATAAAGATGGAGGTAGGAGGTGGTGGAGGGGAACACCAGTGGATATTATCTAGGCATTTTCACAGAGGAGGAGGTGATGCTGCAACTCTTAACCTGTCCTAAGTACCTGCAACAGTCCTCCTCAGCATTCTGAAGCCACAGATTGTCCTCAGTTGAATAGAAACTGGCAGGAGGACCTCTTCCACATCGTACAGAGCAGTTGTAACTCGTTGCGCTCACTGGAGGTCAGGCGTTTCTTCTGACTTCAAACCTTACCCCTCTGCTAATAAGCTGCAGAAGAGAGGCCAACAAACACCTCTTCTAATTGCAGGTCTGCTGTTTGTCTGGCAAGTATCCTGTAACAGTAGGAGCAGGTTGGCAGCTTTTTGACAGCTGCCTTTGGCTGGGCGGATAGCTTGGAGGCTAGAAGTGGCTTCCTTTTGAAGTCCTGCAAGCTGCTGAGCTCTGCTTTCATGAGTCAGTGTGCCTCAGCAGGCCTCTCCGACCTTCCTCTCTGAATGGCCTGGGGTTCCTGGCTGAGCAGTTTTAGGCCGTTGGTGCTGTGGTTGTGCAAGCCTTTTCGCTGGATACTAATGCCAGGGAAGTAAGTGGTCTTGCTTGTTCCTTTCCATGTGCTGTTCTTTTGCCCTTTCTGGCATCTCTGTGGCCATGTGGTGAACTGGATAAGGTGTTAATTTGGTTGAAACTTAGTCTGTGTTTGCCAGGTTAGTTCTAACCTGGATTAATTTCTAGTTTGCTTTTTCATGCTGGTGCTAAGGTGGGATCTCTGAGGGTATGAGTGGCAGGGCAGACATGGAGGACTGTGTGCTACCTCAACAACATGTTTGCGAAAACTGTTGCCTTGAGTGCATTGTGGGTGTGTTGAGTGTGGCCACGACCAAGGCTGTCTGCAGAGTGCCTTGGCCCAGTCTGTCGGTGCTGGAGCGGACCTGGTGTGATCCACTTCCCTGGAGGAGTTCCTGCAGGTTTCTTTGCTGCCTGCTTGCTCTTGGCCCCAGTTGTTACACCGGGGCGTGCTTAAACACACATTTTTTGAAAGTTCCGCATGCCATGGCTTTTGTGGCACAGCTCTAATGCCTGCCTGTCCTTCCTTCTTGTAAGGATTGTGACGAGCATGGCGGCCAGCCTGTCCTCTGTGAGATGCCGCACGTGATGGCAGATCTGCTTGTGTTACTCATCCCTTTAGGGGTGGATAATTTCCTACGATGTCAGTTAGTATTGAATTGGAGGTAGAAGAGACGAGATCTAAATCTCCCTAGGAACAAATGTAAAATTAAACAAAATGCGTGTTTGTATTAGTCAGCCTAAAACAGACTGTGCTATTTAGGGCTCTCCACTGCTATAAAGTTGGCTCTTGTGTTTGTGTGGGTGGACTGCAACAATTAAGTCATTTTAAGTCTGAATCTTAAAAGAGAAAATAAAATTAAAAGATAATGGTTCCATTTAGGAGAATAAATTAATTGTATCGTCTTACGTTAGAGAAAAGATAGATGGTACCTTGCAGGTTGTTTATTATTTGTAAAAATCATGTCCATGTTGCATGTTGAAACTCTTCTTGACTTCATAAGGAGTAATATTTCTGGGTTTTTATCTGTTAAATTACACTCTTTACTGATGCTTGAGTGTAACTGCCTGTTGAAGCTGCAGTTCTGTGTAGCAGCCTGCTAAAACATCCATTTTGATGGCATGGGCTGGACAAATCGCAGGCTGTAGGATGATTTGGCAATGGATTTTATGTGGCAGTCAATCTTGTATTATCATGATGTGTGCGACTCCTTATTTGCTATTGTCAGATTGGAAAGATATGTGACTTCTAGTGCACTAGTCTGCGTATTAAATTAGCTAATTCATATCTGCTTAGGAGTGGAATTGAAATAAGTTGTGCATTTTTAAAAAAGCTATTTCCAATTTGACTTTTAAATACTGGCTCGCCTCAAGTTAAATGATAATAAAAAGTATTTTAGATGTACTCTTGGCTCATGAAAAAAGTGCTGATGCTCATGAATTTAAAAAAACCAATGGTGGGGTGTGCTATTGGTGATTGTCATTTCGGTAGAAAAATAAAGTAAACATTTGGAAAACTTAGGCTGAAACTCTTTTTCCAGACATTGATTCTTATTGGGCATTGGTCTAAGTAATTTTTATTCCACTTGACCTGTATTTTTTGGACTGAACTGTAAAACCTGTGTACATTCGGAGTCTAAATGAAATGCTGATGGTAAAAAGATGCTTGCATGGCAATTTTCACTCTGCCCCCTTTTCATCTCAAGGGTAACTAGGCGTAAATGTGGTGTGGAACCATCTCTGCTTATCTTGAATCAGGAGCTGTTTTCACTGAAGAGGTAGCGTAGGGGCTTACTTTGATGTAGTTCTTTCTCTCTGTCTGGGCTGCAGTTTAGAAGCCCTTCCTGTCCCAAACACAAGGCTGTGTAAGAGCAGAGGTACACCTTTACCTTGTGGTTATGGTGAAGGTTAAATCGAGTATTGGCTACCCTCCAACATCTTTGTATAATTTGAACCCTTCTCTGTCTCGAAAGAAACCTGTGAGTTATTTCAAGTCACTGGGATAGAAGAAAAAGCTCCACCTAAAGATTGTGAAGAAACCTGGGATATGTTGCCCCGACCTGCAAATTCCTGCACCACGCATGTGCAGCAGTGGTAAAGGCGCAGCCTGGAGTACGGCTGGCGGCTTGCTGTTTTTCAGATGTTCCGTAACTTGGTCTGTCGTCCGTGTCTGTTCTCGTGGATCCTGCCCCTTGGCTGTTGTCGTTGGGACTATGCACTTACAAATTCTTGAACAAGTCCTTGGCTTTTCTTTTGCTATCTCTCTTAACCTCACATTAGTTGATTGTCAGTTAGGCCTTCACAAATGTGCCAGAAACGCCACGTAGACGCTTTTGTGTGTGCTTGTGGACCTGGCATATTTAAATCAGTCTTTAGTAGAGAATAATCTAAATGAGTAACATGTTCCAACTTGTCGAAACAATAGGGTGTTTTTTCTGTCCTTGTGTAGGCATTTTACACATTTGTAAGAGTCATGTCCATACCTCTGAAGAAAACTTGTGTATAATTGTTCTGCAAAACCTGTTCTAAAATCTGAAGCTATTTAGACCCTGCCTCCATACGTGTTCCCTAGGACACAAATAATATTTTGAAGAATGAGTGCATCAATATTACTGTTCCTAAATTATGGAAATAAAAACCTGAGCACCATTAAAATATGGTATTTCCACACCTTGTGCAAAAGTTGCATTTTTTTAAATGAGTGGAAAAGTCTTTGACTTCATCTTTTTAGTTGGGATTTGATCCTGGATATTGGTTAGACGTTCAAATAAAACATTTATTGGACTCCAGTGTACAAGAAAGTACAGGATTTTGAGGTAACTTTGTCTTGTTTCTCCATTAGGAAGGCCAAAATGGCATGTAGTTATGAGCCAGAAGACCAAACTAGCTTTTAGAAGCTGTCAGTTTTCTTATGCAGTTACTGGAGCCTCTGGTGAGAAATTGGTGTTTCTGAGTCTGCTGTGCAGTGTTATGCCTTCCTTAACAAAGGGTCTGCTAGGAGGAAAACTTGCTTTATTCCCAGTCTGGGGATTTGTAAAACTTTGATGTGTAGACCAATTATTACGTTGGTTTAGTTCCCAAAGTTGGATGCTCTTTATTCTAACAGAAGCCCCACTGCATGCAAACAAGAGTATTGAAGGCCCTGAAACGTTAGCATTTGAATAGTTTTGGCTTAGCTTTAAAATAAATATCTGCTGGATATAGAGTTCTGGGGAGTGGACTAAAGCAAATGGAAAAGGTGAATTAGCTGTAAGTTGTTCTGCAACGCTGGGTTAATAGAGACACGGCACGTCAACGCAGTGGCAGATAAAGACAAAAGGATATTGAGAGCTGGTTTCTGACCAGCCTCAAAACATAAGTGACGTAGATGCAGTTCAGAGGCTACTGTTTCTCTGCACAGTCCTCTGTTGCCACTCTTACTCTGCAGCATCAGTCCTTTTTTGGCCTAAGCAAATTTCCTGCAAGTGCCCACAAGGAATAGTGAGAAACATTCCTGGCTGTTTTCTGATGTAGGGAAGCCCTTAACCTGCAGCTTTTGAAAGGCTGTGGTGTTTGTCTTGTGGTATTGATGGTTCTTTTGAGACCTGGTTGAAGAAATCAACAGGTTCCCTCTTTGAAGAGAGAGTTTTCCAGTTTTTCCTGGCTGTGATGGAAAAATCTGGAAAGAGAAGCAAGCATGCTTCTTCAGGCATGTGTATGCCACAAGATGACCAAAAGCAAAACATATTGGCAACCCCTCCTTTTTCTGGGGAGGAAAGGTGCCTAACTCTAAGCTTTCAATTGCCTTTTGGTAGGAATGCTGGCGTTTGATAGCTCAGCGTGAGTGGAGAATGCTTCTCTTCTTGATGCTGCCTGGTTGAGAGTAGCACACAGTGCTTTCCTTAAAGAGTACTTTCTATGCCCTTTTGCTCCCGAAAGATTCATAACAGGATGGACTTCTTGGTAGGATTACGTGATTGTGGGGCTTCACACAGTTGGGGAAATTGGAGGACTTTTTGCTCTCCCAGGTTCTCCACAGGAGCCTCCTTCAAAAAGCTTTGGAGGAGACCTGAGGGAATATTAGGCAAGGAGGACCAGAGAATTTGGGTGTAAGTAACTGCCTGTAGAAGCGAGACCAGAACCAGCCTGAAGCTTGGAGAACCAAAGGGACCTGCTTTGTGTAGGGTCTTTAGCATAGAATTCAAGTGCCTGTGAACTGGAAGTGGCAAGACACAAGGTTTCCGGGGTGAAGAACTTGTGTGCTGGGAGTGAAGGTCTCCTCTTCTGTTGGGCCTCTTAAACGAGAGTTCTGGAGAGCTGAGATGGAGTTTGCCTCTTTTTACAGACACATGTAATTGGTGGGGGTAGAGGTGAAAGGGGGACACTCAGGCAGGCTTCATGGGACTCGTGTGTCACCATGGGAGGGGCTAATGGCAAAAGGCATGTGCCTGAGTATCACTAACAACATAGGTCACTGCTTATCAGCTGCTAACTGTTCAGCTCTGTGCATACACTTAGTGCTTTATGAACATGGGTAAAACAGTAGCTGAAAACATGTCACTGAGATTTCAGGTGGTGTGCCTTGTGCTTACCCTGCAGCTCCTGCACCTAGCTGATGCACTAGCCGGTATGCCCTGGTACCGTGGCACCAGGATAAGGCTCTTGGCAGCAACTCACAAGAAATGGAATTGGCATCGGAATGCGTCTTTGAGGCAGGAGTGTCTTACTTGAGCGGTTCCCAGTAGCACATGTAACATCTCACGGGGTGACGACTGTGGTTTTTGACAGCTCTTTGGTGGGAGGCGCGAGGGAGCTGCTGTGCTCCGTGTGAAGGCTTGGAGGCCTTGCCGGCTCCCTTGTGCCATCTGCACCGGCAATGACCCGCTGCAGGCTGAGCTTCAAGGTCCCTCAGAGGAGCGGGGCTGGGTGAGCATCTGCTACATTCTCGCATAGCAGTTAAGTGTGCATAGAAAAGGTTTCTTTCTAAAATGCTGACCAATGTGAAGAAAAAAAAAATACAACCTGAAACAAAACCACAAATGGAAGTGAACAACTAGCTGTAAAGTGAGATCTCTGAGGGTTTGGTGTGCCAGTGGTGTGAAAGGGTGCGAAATACACTTTTTTTCTCTCAAAATTCTGAAACGTTCTTCCAAAAATGTTAAGGCTTTTTTGAGATGATTGATCTTGTTTCAGTCCCACAGGTGTGTTTGGCTGTATATGAAGTGAGGGATTCTTCTGAAAATAAACATATTGCGATTGTAAAGGTTGGCAAACAAACGTAGTGTACTGAAAATGTGCCTGCGTATCCCTAGCGCTTGAAGGTGCTTGGAGAACAGTTCTTCCAGTTTCTCTGTAGCTCATCTTTTGGAGTTACAGGCTTCCTATACCAAGTGCATAAATAATGGTTCATTTTTTTAGTTTAATGTTTGTTTTAGCTTTATATTTAATGCCTGCTTGTCCTTTGTGCTGTGCTCCAGGTGGTTCCGCACAGAGTCGTGGAAGTGCCTTGGAGTGGCTTGTGCGCTCTGTTGGCACTGCTAAACATCCCATGAGGATGAAGAATGCCCCAGATTCACTTCGTAATTGCATATTAATGAAAAAATGAATGTTGGACAAGCAAAGATTATATTAATTTAACTCTCAATTTACATATCACAATGGTATGAAAAAGACATGTTAAATGTGTTACAGTTTTTACCCAGATTGTCTCAGGATTACAGCTGATACGCCATGATCTCTGGTTCTAACAACTGAAGGGAAGCCTGCGCTTTACATGTTGCCCTTGTTTTGGGCAACAGTTATTGGTCAGGAAGGCTACAGTAGCTACTGTGTCAAGAAGCAAACCAACACCAAAGGAAAGAAATCAGGCTTGTGTGGCTAACCATAAGTTCTAGCTTAGTGTTAAAGTGGGTTTTCTCACACAGTCAGAAAAAAGCACAGTGGGTTTTCTGACATAGTATTTGACCAGTTCCTTGAGACACTGAGGAAATACTTAAGTATCCAGATGTTAAAAGGAGATTCTGCTGATTTGCTCATCTTGAAAGGCCGCTTTTCTTACAAAACAAACAAAAAGCTCTGCTGCAAATAATTTAAAATGTTTAAATAAATGAACATAGCAAAGATTTTTCATGTAAAACATGAAAAAAAACAAAACAAAACCGACCCCAAACCACCCCAAACGTTTGATTTTACTCTGATTTGAGTTAAAAACTAGAAAGCTAAAACTTAGACCTCTGTGGAGGAATTTCAGGAAATGATGAGATTTTAATCCCGGAGCTGACCTGCTTCTCAAGCGATACTGAGGCTGAGCTCCTGAAGAACTAGGCTTCACCTTTGCTGTTGTGCTTTTGAAGTATAAAAGCTAAAATTGACAAAAAAATGAACTGTTTTGATTTTGTTTATATTTTTGTTTGCTTTTTTTTGTAACAGAGTACAGTAAATTCTAGATCAGGTTTATTAAATGCTCGCCCCAGCTGTGTAATGAAGATGACTTAAAGGTGATTAAGCACTCCCTCCTAATCTAGGACATTTCAGAGATTCCAAAAAAGTTCTTCAAGCCTTTCACTTCAAGACGGTGTGCAGGCTGATGGGGCTGGCTGCCAAGCATCCGCAGCCTGGTATGCGGGCGCTGGTCCTGCTGCCTGGCCGGCCGGGCGGCACCTCCGCCCGCGCTCCGCTGGGTGGATTCAGACCTGGGAAGTCACCTGGGACTTTGGAAAGCAGAAAAGCATGTTTTCATCTGATCTATGAACTGAGAAACAGGGCGATCTTATCCCACGCACAAACCCCCAGGTCACCCAGACAACAAGGTCAGCTGGCTGGTTTTGGTTAATTTAGTTCAGTAACTGCAGGTATGGTGTCCTTTGTCTGATAAATGGGCTTTAATAGCAAAATGTTTCAATAGTTTTTCTTGCATAATTAGCACAGTCAAGATATTGTAAGCCTTTTTTCCAATAAAAAACCTTCTGAAATATTTTACTTGTAAGAGAGTGAATAATCAAAATAAATGTATTGCTTTCTATTACGGTAAAACATGAACCTGCGTTCCTGTATATTAAAGTAGAGGCGTGGAGCTGCTTTGGTTAAGGCTTGGTTAGTGAAATGTGCCAAACGCAGTGTAAAGCAGACCTTCCTAAAGAGCTGTGACTTACAGCGCCCTTTCAAGTGAGCTGCCGTTTGTGCCCCCTCCTTCCCACGCTGTATGCTTCCCTCACAGCATGCTTGCTGTTTCTCTCTTGCTGTTAGTTACTCCATGCACTTTTTGCATTTCTTTTGCCTGAATTCTTGGCTGGTAAGCAAAGATTTTGCAGCAGTAGCTCTGGGGGCTGTCCCTCTCCAATAGCGCAAGCCAGCACAGCATGCTCTCAGTAATAGTCAAAAGTCATCATCTTCCCTCCCATCCCCTGTTATTCTTAGTTTTCCCTGGG
This sequence comes from Phalacrocorax carbo, assembly GCF_963921805.1. Classification (NCBI taxonomy): domain Eukaryota; kingdom Metazoa; phylum Chordata; class Aves; order Suliformes; family Phalacrocoracidae; genus Phalacrocorax; species Phalacrocorax carbo. Next base: position 699,296 of record NC_087517.1, read on the forward strand.
AAATGGTCTTTAAAGTCCGTATTTAGTTAGTCTTAACAATATGTTCATTTGTGTTGGTCAATAATTAACCTTTCTTTAGAAAAGAACAAAAAAAAATGTGCCAAATCAGAAGTAAAATAGCTTAAGTTGTGTCTCACCTTGGTAATTTAAATCACCTTGATCACCTTGGAAGTATTTAAATACATACCAAAATCTAAAATCAATATTCCACCTTTGCAAATGTAGAATGCTGGTTTGAAAATTTCAGAAAATCAGGTAAAATTCCAAATGGTGTGTGGTTTTTTGTTTTGTTTGTGGTTTTTTTAATCTTGAATTTTGCTTAGCTTTTCTTTGAGTCATTAGGCTCACACAATTCCTCAGTATGGTTTATTTTGCATTTCTGTAGCTATTTTTTCCTGGTAGTAGTCCAAAGAAGCTTCCATCTATGCATCTATCCTGAGTACAGAATTCCCTGTTCAAATAAAGTGGCTGCAGCAAAAGGGGGGAGCGTGGCTGCATTCAGGGGAGTTGGACGTTCATTCTGTGGATTTATCCAACGTGAGCGGAGAAGGGTTGGGGGTATGAAGTGCTTTGAAATAACGTTGCTGTCATTTTATGCATTGCTAAGAATAAGATTTTGAATTTGAGGGAGGAGACAGGAGGAAGGGGATAAGATGGAGTGGTCTTAAAGCAGCGTGGAAGGTCCAAAGAAACCTTTACCCTTCTATAAGAAAACTTCTCTAATGCCAGTGTGGCATAACACAGCCCCTAGAGCTGTGGTGCTCAGAACTGGAGCAGTCTGGGAAGGATGGAAATACTCTATATAGTGCTAAAATAATTCTGTGCAGTCTTACTTGCCTGAAGCAGCTTGTGCAGACTGGCTGGATTTTCAGGTGGCCAGAGATTTTCTCCTGGGGAGCAGTGCAGACCTGCAAACATCCCTAGCTTGTACAACCCTCCCCAGAATTGCTAGTTTGGCAACTCTGCCGCTAGGAAGTTTACCACAAAATTATTTTGAAGCTGTTTTGATTTCTTTGCAGTCCTGCCTGTGGGAATCTCGGTGTTTCGGGGCTTTGTCCTGTGGCTCGGTCTGCCTGTGCTGAGCTGGCCTTGCTGGTGCTTGGCTGCTGGTGCCTGTGTCGTGGTGCGATGGCAGCGTGGACTTTTGCATGGGCGATGACAGAGCTGTTCATACGTCTTTTAATCTTTTCTCCCGAGCTGGTGACAGGTGAGCTCAGGCTGCATTGGTGTGGTCAAATACAGACCATCGAGCAGAGCCTTTGCTCAGAATTCATGTCCCCAGCAGTCTGTAGACAAGAACTGCCTTATGCTCTCTGGCTTGCATGCGATGCGAATAGGAGATTGTCTTCCTCTGGTCATACAGAGGTATAACAGTTGCAGGACTTTAAAGAAAAAAGCAAACTGAGTGCAGCAATGAGATGTATAGTTTAATTGTTGCTTGAGGAGAACTTGGAAGGTAATGTACAGTTGCAGGTCCAGCAATACATGGCCCTGTAATCAGCTGCAGGTAAGAAGTCATCTCTCATAAGGGCTCTTGTTTAAAGATCTGTTGTTAGTGGTTATGTTTCTTTCAGCAGTGTTTTTATATCTGTGGACAAGTGTTAACATGGGTCCAGCAACACTTGTCTTCACCAAAACCCTGATGCTGTTTTGTTGACCGTTTGGTGTAATTGCTAAAGATCACGGCTGACTGGCACCCAGGCTGTGCCCTTCAGAACCCGAGAGGGTAAAAGGAAACAAAAAAGGTGTTGATCCCAGCTAGGAAAAAATAAGTTGAGATCATGCATTGCCTTCAGTTATAAAATTACTTAAAAAAAAAAAAAGAAAGTGTGGGGTTGGCAGAGGCAGTCAATTGTCTCTCGTCAGAGCCCTCTGCTGCTGAGGTGTCCTGAGTGAGATTGACCCCAGGCTCCACATTCCTGCCAGCTACATGGCTGAAGGAGGAAATATTTCAGGTGCCGCTTGTTATTACCTCCCTTAGCTTCTTCCTTTGACGTAAGCACAAATTCGGAAAACTATCTGCTGTATCGTATAGGTGCAGCAGTTCTAGTGCAGAAGATAGCGGGAAGAAGAGGGGGCCAAAAGAGTGCATGGACTGGAAGACAGATGTCAAGGTGAAGGATAGGGGAGGTTTAGAAAATGGAGTGAAAATTATTGCTTTGAAGGACCTGGAGTAAGTGAAAATGATCATGGTGTTAGTAAGGGAGCAGAAAAAGAGGAGAAATCAAAGTTCTTTCCTTAGTTAAATGACTTGCGCCATGTAACTTTTGTAGGTAGCTAAATTTCAGTTTTATGTATTTTAACGAACTAGGTACTAAGAAAATGCTGTGTTGCTCTTCTAATTCAGGAAACTTCTAGGCAGGATGAATATTTTCTTTGATTGTATAAATGGCTCTTGGAGAAAAACAAACCTGACCAACAAGCAACTTCATGCAGTAGCGGTTTGCTGCTTTGTTAGTTTCAAACTCTGCTAGCCCTGGTCTTGATTATCTTTGCTCTGGCAACCCTTGAGGAATACAAGATGATCTTTTCTGAAAATAGTGAGCAGGACAAGAAGGAAGTCCCTTCCGTCAGACAACGGTGAGACAGTTCAAGCCCAAAGCTGTAGCACAAACGGATGCGGTCTTACCCACGTCCATGGTGGACGTTGCACAAACAAAGGGCGAATGGTTGTTGCACAGATCAGTAGGGGTGGCTTTTATTTTTACTAGCTCAAGCTGTCAAGTAAGTTCATATTAGTCTATTCTGGGAGTTTTGGAGAGGTTTTAGTAATTCCTGTGTTTGTCTAATCTGCTTGTTTGCTCGCCGGTGCTTAGTGTTGTTTGGAGTGCCAGGCTGCCTGTGATGTGGATTGGAGACCTGCAGTGGCAGGGGGCACCGGGTGGTGACACAGTCCTGCCGTTAGAGCTGGATGTGCGGGGAGGCTATTGCCATGTCAGTGCTTCTGAGCACTACTGCTTTCAGTTAATCCTCCTTTTCAAAAAGGAAATAGCTAATAAGTTAGTGGATGCCTTGGGAATAGGCAACAGCTGGGTATAAAGCAAAAATCTGCTAAAACAGTAGTAATTTCTGAAGTGTTGCGTAGAGGGGTTTTTGTATGTGTTCAGTAGCAAATTACCATTTGTGCTTTTGTTGTTGTTGCTTCCCTGAAGTTGGCATGAAGGGTCTATTTGAAGCTGATCGTCATTGCTGTGAGACTTCGTTAGAACAGTTGTACAATGTAGTGGTTGGCACTCTGTCCTTACACTTGTAACACAATGGATTCTGTTCAACAGGAACTATTTTAATTGGTTTCCACTCTGTGTTATGTTAAAACTCTTCTGCTAGATGTAGAAACCTGTGACATGTGTTTTGTTTGTTCCTGAAAACATACACTTTATTCTGCTTTGGTCATTCAAATTCGTTTCACTTGATTGTCAGCTGAAAAAAACATGCATTTGGCAGCACTTCAGCAGCCAGGCAGCTTCCTGTGGCCCAGGACTATAAACTGTATAATTTGTCCAGGGGGGGCTGTGCGTTACAGAAATGAAAATTCCTTCTCCGACAGCATTCATTGCTTAGCACCCAGCAGCGTGGCTCTCGGAAACGGCTGGCATGGTGGGGAGGGATGGGAGGCAGCACTGGCTCAACGTGCCTGCCGCTGCGAGGACCAGGGACGGGTTTCATGGCAGCACCGTGCTCTGGGAGCCCCGGGCTTGGGTGGTGAGTGCCGCTGGTGAGCGGCGGGTGGAAAACATCTCTGCCACGATCGCCCGGCTCCGCTTTCCCAGAGAGCCCGGTTCTGCTGAACGTGTGCCCCTGGCGGGGAGCTGTGTGTTGGGCTGGAAGCCAGCTCTCCGTCAAGGTTAGGTGTGCTGTCTCTTGGGAGAAGGCAGACAAACAAGTGGGAGAGTTATTTCTTTGGTGGTGAGCCTTAAATTCGTAGCTCTTCATTGTGATAGCTGGTTAGAAAATAACCAGTAGTCATGACTTCTGTTAATTAACTACTAAGAGTTAAATAAATGTTGTTGGAAAAACTAGTCTGTGTTTATTCGACATGTCTTTTTTCCAGAAGAGGCTGGTGCTAGTTGGTACATGCTCGATTTCTGTGCATGTCTACAGCACGGGTTATGTTTTTTCCTCTGTATTGATTTTCATGATTCATTGAACATGATCTAAGCAAAAAGCACACTTAAATGACACTGGAGACAGCTGTCTGTTAAAGTGGGACACTTATGTATGCTGAAATGGCGCCAGTTTTTTTCCATTACTTTATCAAGTAACACACACCAGTAATATTTCTTTGTTTAATTTCCTTTTCTAGGTCACTGGTATATCACCTTTTCTTTGTTTAAAGAGCTATGGTAAATTCTTACTCTAAACTTTGGTATCAGTTCTGTTCCTGTTATTTTTCTGATAATCCTTTTTGAGGTTTGAAGTGGAAAGAGCTTTACATTGTGTTTGGGAGCCTGTATGAGTGACTCTCTTTTTTTTTTTTATTTTTTCCCCTTCTCTCCCAGTAGAGCTGTTTTGGAAGGTACATGTGGGAAATTTGGATAAGAGCAGAAACGTATAAAGCTCTGGAAGCCGATGTGTAGCTTTTTCCAGTTTTAATCTGTCTCTCTTCTTTGTATGGCAAGCTGAAGTTCCAGATGTTGTTTTGGCTTGGAGATAGTGAATAGGGGAAAAATAAGCATTCTTAATGTTAACAGAGTCAGACTGGCTGGTTCTGTACTGACAGGAAAATGGAGAGATAAAACCTCCATTAATGGTGCATGTGCTGCCTAAGTAGCCAATAAAACAATGCCGTCTTCACTGGAAATAAGTCCCAGATTGGCAATGATCAGTGCCAACTGCAAGAGGAGACAGCTGCAGAGGCTGAGAAGTGTTAAAGTAAAACTAAACATTAACTTACTTAGATAGCAATGGGGTTTTTCAGGTGTGCAAATCCCCCCTCCTTTTTCAGTTAAAAGTTAATTCTTAGGTCCCTTTCCCCCCATCTCAGAGTCCTGCTTGCTTACTTTCAGTAGCTGACGATGGAGGTCGGGTGGCTGTGCAAAGCTGGGGTGAAGGGATGTCAGTAAAACGTGCTTTCAGGGTCAAATGTCTTTATGACTCTTAACTACATCGGTGTTGTCTCTTTGAGCACCAGTGTGGTTTTTGAAGCTCACCCCCCTGATGAGCTCCCATTATTATGAGTTGCAGAACGGTTTGGACATGCATATGCTGGATTCCTTCTGGAGGAAACTAAGCTGCAAGCTCTGTTCCTGGTGTGTAGCAAATGTGCTGCATCACAAAATGTGGGCGTAAAGGTCTCGGCTTCTTCTGGACAGCTTTGGGGCACATGTGGTAGCGGCAACGTCCAGTAAAGGGACCAGGGTAAATCCACTCTGAAGCAAAACTGCTGAAATGCTTGTTAGGCCTATATATGGTGGCCAGGAATGCAATTTCCTGTATTGGTCTATAGGTTATATGCATAATAGCCTATCCATTGTCCATGTCATATTTTATTAAATAAATAAATATGCTGTGTCCTGTGTCTCTTCCTGACCTGTTCCTCCTGACATGCTTATTTCTAAAATGTATGAACAGTTTATTTTTAAACAATTGCTGCCTTTCTGCTTATTTCCTCCTTAATCTTTTTTTTCCCTTTTCCATTGTTGAGACTAGGAAGTGGCAGGTTCTGATCAGTGGTCTGCTTCCCCGTTGCCCATCCCTTCCAGTGTGCTGTAGGTGTCCTCCAGGGTTTTTCGACCTCGATGAGCAGTTCTTGTAAGAATGCTCAGTTTGCTGGCCTTGTTTAATACTATAAAACTAGGAGTTAATAGTGCTGGCCCTGACCCATCTAAGTTACAGAGGAGCCAAGCATTACAGCTCTTCTGTTATCTGAAGTCTTGTCTGTTTGCTGCTTGGAGTTGGGATAAACTTGTCCAAATCACGATTTGTGTGATTTATTGAAAAAAGGGTTTGGCTTTGTGTTTTGGATGGGTGGGAGGGAATTGGTGTGTGTTGGTGTAACAGAGTAAGAGGTACTTGGAGTGTGTACAGCCTTAGCCAGTTGGAAGAGCATGTCGACGTAGGCTAGGATTGGAATGAGTTAACCCCTGTTGCCTTGTTTTTGCCAGAGGTGGGAGTACATGCCTGGAGCTGGCTGGCTGGCCAACTGCGGTTGTGTAAGCATTGCCTGATGCCCCAGAAACACCATCCTTAGAAATCCTACCCCAGGACTGGGCTGTAGGAAAAACTTCAGAATAAATGGGCTGTTGCATATGTTTGCTGGAGGAAGATGCAGGAAGAAAACCTGGGTGTAGGAGACTCCCACAGCCTACCTTTGTGCTGCTCTGCATTCCTTTGCTCTGCTGCCCAGAGGCAGCAGTGGGGTGTCTTGCTCATGTGGTTCATGATTCAAGCCAAGCCCAGATGTTTTCATGCCCAGTCTGGCCTATTTTCTGAGAATAATTCTGGATGCCTCAGTCCATTTTATTGTGGTTTCCTTAGTGTCTAGTCCAGTTGAAGCTAAGATGATTGCTGGCCTAATTGAATGCTCATAGGCAGACATGGCAGCTTCTGCTTTACCTCTGCAACCATGTTCCTGCAAACTTCAGAGCACTCAAAATTAGATCCACACTGGTGAGAACTTGAGGTTGTTTTTTGTTGCTGTTTTTCTTTGAGTGGGAAGCATATTCGCTTCTTTAACTTGTGCATTCTTATCTCAGAGGAAAATCGCTTTATGACGAACACTTCCTGACATTGGGAAAAAAAGTGGTGTGGTCACCTATTCTGTATGAACAAGAGCTGTCTCTTGTATCCTATTGGGAATGGTCTCTTACTCCATCACTTCCCATTAGTGAGGAGGGCTCTTGACCCAAAGCGTATTGGGTGAAGGTTATCTATGACTTGTCTTCGGTCTGTTATATATAACAATCATGGCTGGATCTTCTCTGTGGAGATGTTGAACTTTGGAAATCGCCGGTGGATCTATGTCATAAGCTCACTTTGATCAAGAGAGTACGGTTTTGTTTCTACATGATCGTAGATGAGTTGCTCTTAGGTGGTCCTTTGTGCAGAGACCCAAAGCTAGACTTGTCTGTAAAGAGAATTTTAGGTTGCATTTTACTCCTAGCTGCAAACTGCAAACATGAAGTATGTGCAAGGTCAGCCATGGTAATTTAGCTGTTAAACAGTAATCTGATTGCTTTTGGCATCTGTAACAGCAATTAAAAAAAAGTCTGGATAAATATATGGAACAGTTTTCTGAAGATAAAGTACAGTCAGGTTTGGCAAGGCCATGTGAGGTGCATGAATTTGAAAGCTTACAGCTAAACAGGTGGAAAGGGACCACTTACAACAGCTTTGGAAAGAAGTGTCAGAATTGTGTATATTTGGTGTAAATTTGGCATAGGGAGAGGTGACAAAATGCCCAATTATTAGGCTGAGTTGCATGGTATGGCAACGATGAACGTTGGTGGTGACTGAAAGGGTGATTCCGTTAGCAGGAGGGATCCAGATGTTTGCCTGTCAGATCAAGATAGACACGGCTGAAATGGCAGCTAAGGAATATCAGGACAGAGTGATTTGGAAAGAAAGATCTCCAGCTGTTTTAGCGTACAGGTTTGAATGTTGGCTGGATTAGTGTTGGCAAGCGAGGCTGCCACAGGTAAGACGTGAGTGGAAGAGGCACTTGTGGTGGAGGCTGCGGAGCCTCACGAAGCCTCAGGTGGGAAAGGAGGACAGCTTGCAGGATGCACTGAGGGAGCTGGAGCAGAGCGGGGGGAAAGGATCGTGGTGGAGGGTGGGAACAGAGGGTAAAGCTCTGGCGTGAACAGCAGTACAGGGAACTTTGAGGTTAGTGTCGCTGGTGTCGGGGGGACAGAAAGATCATTGGAGAGTTCTAAGGTGGAGAAAAACCCCAACTGTTCTTTACCTTGCTATCTCCTTAGACTCAGCTTTGAGTTAATTTATCTTAAAGCAATGACTGGCCTTCTGATGTTATGTTTTCTAGATTTAATGAGGTTCTATATGCCTCTGCACTGTAGTGTCCAATTTGCATAACGTCAGCAGAAGAAAGGTTGTGGACCACCATGCCTGTAATAAACTTGGTTTTGTCTGTGCTTTGTATTTAAGAACAGAATAATACGGCTCTGGCCTGTCCAAACAGGCAAGACCAAATTGTACAACAATATTGTTAAAATTCTGTGGTGGTGTAATATAATCCCCGAAGAATTTTACTTTCTTGTGCAGCAGGGTGTTTCCTTCTCTTCTGGATTGCTAATTGCATTCAGCTTTTTGGACTCCAAAGTAACAGTTAATGAAAGAAACTGAAGAGATGAAAGGCTTTTCAGTGACACGTGCCTATGGAGTGTTAGGAACTTCTGTTCTCAGTCTGATTTGTTCTAAAAATGTTTTGTTAATTTGTATCTAGCTTCCTTTGGCTCGCTGATGTTCGGGAGCAGTTAAGCTTTAAGTGTGTGCAAAATGAATACCTGACTTTTTTGTGTCCCTTAACCTTTCCTAATTTGTAGCAGCCCATCGCTCCTGAAGAATGCTGTTCTAACCCCAGCGTGATCCGTGAGCGACGAGCCGGAGGTGTAAAGCCGGGCCCTCCCAGAGCGCCCTCCCTCCGCCGTGCCCCTCGCCACTGAGCGGTGGTCTTGCGTGGTGGGGCTGCGCCGCAGCAGCCCCCTCCCGCCTGCCAGCTGCCGTCTGTGGTTCCTCTGTGCGTCCCACTCTCCCGTCCTGCTCATTTCTATGGGTTTTGTGCCTTTATTTTAGGGGACAGCTGCATTTTTGCTGTGTCATGCAGCAGTTATATTATTCTGCCAATGCAATGAAATGGATTAAAAAATTTTTAGCTTATTTGTATCAAAACACCACAAGTGGCATTCTGGTTAGGATGCTTAGACTAAGGGGTGCAAGCACAGTATTCTTGTGGTAACAACCCTGTGAAAATAATTGTTCAGATGTACCCAGGCAGGCAAAATCCCGCTGGGATTACTGGTGTGCACATGAGGGTCCTCACTGGTGGTGAAATACCGAACCAGATCAGGGGCCACCCAAACCAGAATCCTGTGGCAGTGAGGGAGCTTCCAGCAGCTAATTCCACTCACTCGCTGAGTTTGGTTCTGAATGATCCGGCCTGATAACATCAGGAGCTGAAAATAAAAAGTGTTTGAACCTCTTAAGGTCCCTGCGTGTGTGAAAACACAGAACTAGACTGTAGTGAGACACTGCTTAATTAATACATTTCTAGGAACTAGACTACATTTTTATCTTTGGCCAGGGCTTGTCAGACTGAGTTAGTCTTTAAATGCTGTTCACGTCATGTGAACAGACCCTAGCTTCTCTGCTAAAAGGAAAAAACCCCAAAACTCATGAAAACAACCCAAGGTGAAGAAATGAGTATTTCAAACTTGTGTAAAGAAAAAAAGAGGGCAAAGCCAGAAAAAAAAATTGAACTTTTTTGCAGAAAAAACCCAGCACTCTTGTTGGTGAGACTGAAACTAAAGATTTGTTTTCAGGAATGTTTGTTTTGTGTTGGCTGAAGTGCTCAGTGAGAAATGTTTAACAGGCAATCTCTGTAATGTTTAAATAGTTAATAAAAAGCATTTAAAAATCCTGATCTTAGATTACGGTCTAGATGAGATCAATGACTACTAACTTCAACAGTCTAAGTGTTTTGTTAAGATTATGGTGTGGCTCTCTGGAAGAGTTAAAGCAAACCGTAGGACAGGGCTGTGTGGGGATAGTTGGTGTCTCAGCAGTGTACACAAACCGTGGCACAGCCTTGGACTTCTGCAGGGCTTGACAAAGTGGTTCTGATACCTGGTTTGAGTCCCATGTGATGATGTAACACATCTGTACGTCTGGTGAAGTTGCAGTGTGGAGGCATCTTCTATCATCCTGTCTTGCAGGCCACCCTCTGAAACTTTCCCGAGGTTGGCCGGGGTGTTTAGGTTTTCAAAAGCAAAATATTATTTGGGAACTTACCAGCAGTTTCTCTTAAGTGGTCTCATGCAATGGTGAGGACCAGCTTGCCAGGGGGGCTGTTTGCTGAACCACGCCTGTTCAGGAGGGGGAGCTGGCAATTGCTTGATGAAAGGCAACTGAAAGTGAGTAATAAAAATGGGAGCTTTGTTTTAGACTAAAAACAAAACAAAAAACCTAGAGGAATGTTCTAACGAAAATATATCTGTACTTGGCAGATTGTTAGGATTCTGCTTTAAAAACTATATTTTATTTGGAGAGGTGGGGGGGCAGTTGTTACAACCCTGCTGTCACGCTAATTCTCTTGTAGGGACTGAGGGGATGTGTTCACTGTGGTATTTTGTTTGTTTGGGTGTGGGTTGGTTGTTTTTTTTAAAGCAACCTAAGATTTTGCTGCTGCTGAAGGGATGCCCGCCTCCGAGATCAGCTGTGTTCCCGCCACCTCTCCTGTGCCAGCCCTGGCAACGCTGCACCGCTGGGCTGAGCTTCACATGTTTAGTCACTGTGAGGACTAAACAGTGTGTGGTCTGATCAGTGGCCTGATCCGGCTTACCCCGTGGCCTTGCGATCACCGCAGCCAAGAGGAGGGGCAAGAGCCTGCTTAGAGTGATGGCAGTGAGCTGCGGACACAGCTGGACAGACAGTTTTGGCACTGCTGTGTCTCACATTGGTCCAAACTGGTTGTGAAAGCATACCCTGATAAAACTTGACTCTGACCCTGTCAGTCTATGTGCCCTTTCTGTGCAGATGTGAATTAAGATCAGTATTTCTGCCCATACTTCTTGTTTTTTATCACCTGTCAAGACAGATGCACTCAGGCTGTGATACAGGCCGTGCCTGGTAAGCAATTTTGCAAGCCATGAAAGTGTGTTCCTCCCTGAACTCCTTCGTCACATACTGCACAGATAAAATCTTTAATAAAGTATTGCTAACTGGATGAAAGCAGGCCAAGTCTCAAAGAGGGTAGACTTTAAATTAAAAGTAAGTAGCCATTACTGTGTGCATTTTGGGTTTGTGTGGTTATTTTGTTTTTCCGAAAGAATGCAGAAACAGCTTTTACAGGCAATTTCTGATAATTTGTCAGTTGAAAACGTGTGTTTGGGTCTTACAGCTGGTGGATAAATCCAGGTTTTCTGTTTAGAGGGAGTTTACATCTTCATTGGAAGTTCTGTGCTGAGATCTGACAGCAGATACTGACTTCTGAGGGAACAATTCTAGGGGAAAAAGTACCATGTCTGGCAGCAGGATTTGAAAGGGTATTTTGCTTGCCTCTTATGCCCAAGGCCCCAGCACAAATTAAGTCTCCAGCTGTTAATAGAGATTGTCTCCACTTTGTGCGGGCCCCTGGAACGGCCTTAGCAAAGTGAGTGGTACCCAAGGTTGTCTGCAACTCCGAATTGCTTCTAATAGGGAAAATGCCCAAGAAACTTTATGTTGCAGCTGTGCAATGGAGCCTTTTTCATGGCCTTTTCAGAATGCAGTGTTCCCCTCTGGTAGGAACTGTCTGTGTGCCATGTAGTAATACCTGTGTAGCAATAAAATGTATGTAGTGTGATAAAATAACATCTTTGTTTATATGTGAAATATGTGAGAAGCCACAGTAATTCATGTATATCTAAGAGTGTCTTGACTGATACTTACTCGATGCCTCAGGCACAGGTAGTGTAAGGTGAAGCTACTGCATGCCTGACTGTCTCATGAAACTGCTTGCAAATTCGTATCTGTTCATTTGCCCCCATAAGTGAAACCATGTGTAGTTCGTTCTTTGCACATGCGGCATTGCACTAACTTTCAAGATGCTCACAGCGATGACACGATCAGCAAGCCATACGCAGTAACTTACTGAACGAGCGTTTTTAAGGAATGTTTCTGTGCGCAAGCTCTGCAGAGGAAAGCTGTTCCATGGTGCAGTGTTAATCCTTGATAGTTGCCTCCTGGTGAATTAATTTACCCTGCAAGGCAATAAATGATATGGAAATATACGCATGTGCCTTCAAAGGCACCAGGAAGTTGCAATAGATATTGGGATTTTCAGATCAATTAAAAAATGTCTGTGCTTGCTTCATCGTCTGAGTAAGCCATCCACGGCTGGGTTGCCTAAGACACCTGTACTGATGCAATACCTACACACAACCCGAACCTTTACACTTGGGCTTTCTAATGACAAGCCGCTTCTGTCTCTTTCAACCACAGACAGAAGTTCTCCTGCCCTCACGCAAGGTCGCGCGGGTCCACCTGCTTGCCGGCTGACCTGCATGGGGAAGCTAGCATTATTTTTGGTCTCTTCTGTGCCCCCTGTGCATGCCGTGCCTCAGCCGCTCTGCTTGTTCTCCAGGGATTACCCCTGTTCTGGGCACGAGAGAGCCCTCCCTTCCCCTCCGTTAGAGGAGAGGCTGTAGGTGCGCGAGTCGTGCCGTCCCTGTCCTGCTCCGGAAGGGGCTGGTGCTGCTTCTGGCTCACTCTGCCAAGGTAGGATTTTTGTCCTCTCTTGGGTAAGTGGTTGTGTTGTACCTCCATGTCGTCACGTGCCTGCCCCCCCACCCCGACGCCGTGAGTGTTACTGATTTGTTGTGCCGTGCAGTGCCGCTTCTGCAGTTGGTGTGTCAGCTGGAGCCTTCGGGTGACAGCATAGGCAATAAATGGATTCTTACTTGCATGTGCCGGGAGCGAGACCAAACAGGACTTTAAGTGATATTCGTACTTTGTTACCTCCTCCTTTTCTTATAAGAACTTAGGGAGTGGCTCTTCATGGCCATAATCAGAGTTGTTAACCTCATAAGGAGTAACTTTCTTGACATCTTACATTGTATAGCTTGTTTTTGTCACGGTGGCTTTTATTCTTACTCAGCAGTATCGTGATTTTGCTTTGTATATGAGGAGTACAGGAGAACGAGTATCTTGCACGCTTCACACTCTCTGGTTTTGTGGTTATTGGAACCTGAGACATTAAGCCTTTCACGGTGGCATCTTCTGCGAGTTTTCTTGAGCTGAAGTCTGTTGGTGTGTGCCTTGTGCGCTTGCGCCAGCCCCAGTCTCCAGTTGGCATCCGCCGTGCTGAATTCTGGCAACAAAGTTGATGCTTTAAGAAAGGAATACCCAAGGCTGCCGTTCTCTGATGTCCTAACATCATGCCTTTGTGTGTGCTCTTCTGAGGTTGTTTAGTTAGTGTGAGTTTTTCAATGTAAAAAAACCCAAACAATCAAAACTGCGAATTATTGCTTTTAAACACACATCTTTCCTTCTAAAGACACAGCTGTTGATGAATTTCGCTTGTGTGTGGCTATTGTGGATGGTAGAATTACAATCTGGTATTATTGATGTTTTCTTCTGATACAAATCTGGTGAGGTACATGCAAAATATGTACAGCCCTTGGGCTCTTGGCGGGTTGCCACCAGGACTGTCAGTGATAGTGTGGGTGTTTCTGATCTCATCAGAAAAGTCTGAACGCCTCTAATGGTTTGTGTTCCCATGTCTGTGTCATATTAAGATGAAGTGTAATCTTAAGTTTCTTCACTAATTGGACTTGCTCTTTTGTCTGGCGTGGTCTTTGCTCTGTATCAGGGTGGTGGCATCGGAGACTAAACCAGCCTGTGCTGGTGTCAGTGTGGTGTTTCATGTTGTCTTTACTCCTGGTTCCTCTCTCCCCTGTAGCTTGTGGCAGCAGCGATCTTGACAGTCCCAGCTATGGATCCGAGGTCTCCCTCACCCCCGTTCTTCTGTCAGGCCATAAAGGAATGATTTGGCAAGAGACAAAGTTTTCTTAGGAAGAAAAGAGAAAGCAACTTTTATTTCCTGTGAAAGTAAAAAAGGTATTGGGGGTTTTCAGGATAGATTCTTTGAAGTGTTGGGACTTTATGAATACAGACCCGAAGAATTCTATCGATTCTTTTACCTAAACAATTAGTTGTGCATGTGTATGCAAAGCTGGGTATCCTAACCAAGTGTTGCACCTGCCATGTGATATGCCTGTGATCGTTCATTTGGGCTTCTGCAAACAGTTTAATTGATTCTTTCTCTGGAATCCAGAGCTGGCATCAGTGTAGGTACCAGCCTGCTCTGGAGCTAGGTTCACTTTGTCATCCGCACTTCGCAACAGATTTGTTTGGAATTCTGTTAGCTGAGACTTTCCCATCCTGACCTAGAGCAAGTTTCGTGTTTTCTAATTAAATGCTTTTGTAGGGAAAAGTTAAAACCAAATGATCTTCTCGCTGTATGTGGATGAAATTTGCAGACACTGTATCCTGTCTCCAGCTCCGCCATACGGCCTCCGACATCGGGGTGTATGAGGCTTGGCACGGAGCAGGAAGAACCCAGGTGCTCATGTTCTGAATGCCCTCTAGTGGCTCCTGCAGCTCTGGTGGCTCTCCTGGAGGACGTGGTGAAGAGTTGCAGTCAGACAGTGGTGAAGATTGGTGTGTCTAGAAAGGAAAATCAATTTTGTGCATGATTTGCTGGTTGCTTTCTAGTTCCTCTTTCTTTATCTGGATTAAATCCCAATCCTCCCCTTTGGAAAAAGTTCGTGTGAATCCCAGCACCAGATGGGAACTGGATGTCTTGCTGATCTCTAGATCCATAGCAACTTGCTGTGCAGTTTTATTAAAGAATTTTTAGTTCTTTACATTAAAACCTGTATTTTCTTTCTCTCTAAACAAGCAGTAAATGGAAAAGACATGCATGCTGGTGTCACTAGGACCAGATTTTAGTTCTTATGTATGTGTATTATTAATTGCCTTTTAAAAAAAAAAAGGGTAATTTTTTTAAGCAGTGGAAACAGGACTTTTAAACTTGTCCACTGCTGTTTCTTCAGTTTGCACTGGGATCACCTGAAAGTGAAACAGAGCAAAAGCCTGGCCGCAGTGTTGCGTGTGGGTGTTGTGCCCCCACTTGAAAGGGTAGTGGGGGACGCAGAGCACCACTTTGGAGCTGCAGGCCGCCGCAGCTCCATCCCTGCCCCAGCACCTGCGGTGGCCGAGTGGGGCTGGTGCCTGGTGGGATCCCTGGAGAGGGGCTTCCCGGCCCCCCCGGCCCCGTGTCCCGCAGCTGCCTTGCACGCGGCGCGCTCTCAGGCTTATTTTTAACCGCTGATTTAACAGGCGCGCGGCAGATACGGCATACCGCGAGCAAAATGGCAACCGGCAAGGGATCGTGACACCTCTTCCGAGGCGCTGGCAGGATTTCAGCTGTCTAAACGGCGCATCGGCTGGCACTGGGTAACAGCGTGGGCTGAGAGCAGACCTCGCCCGATCCCACCTGAAATGCTCTCTTGTCTTAGAGCAGGGATTAAGGACTCAGTATGGCTTTAATATAGTGAACAGTTTTGTCATTTTTAATTTTTAGAGTGGACGCACTTGCTCTCAAATAATTTTTGAAGGAAAACAAAATCAGTATTTTGCAAAGGTCAGAGGTTCCCTCCCGACTCCTTCCCTCCCTCCTCCGGTCTCCCAGCCCCAGCAGGTCCAGTTGAGGTGGTGTAACTGGGCTGTGCTATGCTGAGAGCTGCGTGGGCAGCTGGCCAAAGCCCGAGAGCTGTACCGACTCTGCGCATACATGGCACAGGGCTTTAATTGGTGATAAGTACACGCAGGGTGGGTTTATTTTATAGGTGGTTGTAAGTATGCACTTCTCAGCAAAAGCAGACAAAATATTCTTAGAGGCTTTTGGGAAAATGAATGTCTATAGGAACAAAGTTTCATAGAAGCAGGGTTTAAATTCATAGTATTTGGCTTTTTTCTTTGAGAGGACCACGCATGCTCTGAAATGCATGAAGTCTGTTAATAGTCTGATTTTGTCATTGTTGGTATTTATAACAGGAAAAGTCTATTCATAACTGTAACGCTACCAAAGGGGCTGGCACAAATAGTTGCTTGCTATCAAGGGCTGGATGCGGGTCATTCAGCCGGCCCTTCTGGAGGTGCTGGCCTGTGGGACCGGGGTCCGGCCCGAGCAGCCTCTGAGCCAGCTCCTGCCCGTCCCTGCCGGCGCCCGCCCAGTCGCCGCGGTGGCTTCGCATCAGTGCGCGCACCTCTCCTGCAGCGGGGAAGCAGGGGAAGCCTGCCAGCTTTTCTGTTAGGTGCTTAAATGCACTTAAAATTCGGTGTAATTTGGGTATGTTACTCAATGAAGTCATCCTTGGGCTGTGTTGAAGAGGAACCTCGATTTAGTGTTTTGGATGAGGGATCAAGAATGACTGTTATTATGGTTTCATGACTTCCCCCCCATATTTCATCCCTGTGGTGAGGACTGGTAAAAATCCCCACACCTGTTGACGAATTACTGTCTGTCTCAACCCGTGGCTTTGTCCTGAAGCAGGGATGTGGGGTGGGGATGTGGGGGCATGTGGAATCAGAGGATGGAGAGATGATTTTAGCACCCTGAGTGTGTTATTACGACTCCCCTCCTCGAGATGGGAAGCAGTTGCTGTGGGCCAGCTCCTGTGGGAGGTTGTTTGCCTCTTTGGGGTGGGGGGTGCAGTTTGGATTTCCTTCCTCCTCCTCTTCCCCCTGAGAAATACAGGGCAGGGGCCTGTGCCTGTGTGCGTGTGTATATATATATTTTTTTAAATTGAAATAAGCTGTTTGAAGAGAAAAAACAGACGCATGCAACTTGCAGAGTTTTCCTGGTTTCCATACTGTGGTCTGCTTCCTGTATCTTAAATTCCTTCGCTCTAGCCAGCTCACGTTTCTTGTGCTCAGCCTCCTTTCCTGGCAGAACGGAGCTGAGCTCCTTGCGGGTTCCTCTGCTGCTCTCCCCGCTTCAGCCAGGTTTGGCAGGCAGAGGGGCTGAGAGGGCCGCGGCGGGGGGACTTGCAGGTGGCGGGTGGCCGGGAGGAGGGGGTGAGGCTGCAGCGTGTGTGGGTCTCTGAGCCGACAGCAGTGTCAGAGCCCATGTGGGAGCTCCCTGCCAGCAGAAAGCAACCGTTGTCGCTTTAACTGGGCTCAGAGGATGCGATGGTGAAATATAGATCTGTATAAAACCTGGCAACTGCTCTGCGTGTCGGCAGCGTGCTGCTGTTTAATGTCTTAATCCACCCTGTGTTGTTAAATCCATTTTTGTCCCTTGTCACGCCCCGTTGCTGGTGCTCGGTGCTCCCGCTGTCCGAGGGGCTCTGGGCGGAGCGGCCGCCTGTTCCCGCCAGGCTCACCCCAAGCGCTCCCCTCGCCCGGCAGCCCCCCGGCGGCTGGCTCGCCCCGCGCTGCTGCGGCTGCAGGCCGGCATCATTAAAAACACAGTTTTCTGCCTCTGCTCTTTGAACCATTGGTGTGTTGAAAGAAGGAGGGCACGTCTCATGCGCCACCTTTGTCTAGACTTGCAGGGAGTTACCCGGGTGCAGTGCCGAGAAAAGCGCTGGTGTCAGCAGTTCAGCCAAAGGAAGCGCGTGGTGGCTCAGGAGGACGGTATTGCCCTCGCGTCCTGCAGCCGCCCCCCCTTCGGAGCGACGGACCCCTTTGAGCTGGTCCGGAGCATTAAGTAATTGTTCCCTGCGATAGCTTTCTTCTGCTTTAAATTTCCAGTAGTGCGTTGCTCAGTGATCATGCTACGAATGGCTTTATTTCATCCTGTTTCTAGCGTGATGGTTGAAGGTTAAATACTGGCATGTATTAAGGATGCACTGGCGTGTATCAAGAACGAGGAAGGCCAAGTTCCTTGGTGAGTGGATGTTTGACAGTGAGTTTAACTCCTGGAGGTTAAGTGGTGAGTGCTGCCTGATCCTTTCTGTAAGGAAGAAAATTCCGAATACTTGGCTTCAGAAGTATTTAATCATCTTAACTGACAGTGAAGCAATTACCGAAATGTTTCTCCTATTCGGCAAAATAAATCCATGTCAGGAAATAAATACAGAAGTAAACGGCTTGGCTTTTGTCACCAAGTACTTAAGCGGCCTGCTAATGATTTGAAAAGGCAGCAACAGAAGATACCTGAAAGAAAAATGGCAATATCAGATTTATTTTCAAGTTTCGTCTGCTTTACTAGAATTAAATCTGAAAAATGAGGATACAAACGTAAGAATAATGGTAACGGCTCAGTGCCTTGGTCAAGGAGAGTAACTTTGTTTTGCACTTACTACTTACTGCTGCTTTTGACTGAAATCTTATGGCATATGATTACACCGGAGAGCCTCTGTAGGAACCAAGTAGCACAGGACAGGCGAGCCCTTTGGAGTCATCCAGCCCTGCTTGTTGGGTTAAATCCCAATAAAGATCAATTCTAGTTAAGCACTATTCCTTAGTAACAGTGATCATTTAAATGCAGAGTTTAAGAAACTGCAGAAAAGTTCCTTTCAGAAGCCTGTTAAATCTTTCTTCATAGTAAAAAGTGGAGCTTTATTTTCTTGTAAAGACCAAGTGTCCTGGAAAAGATTTGAAATACGCAAGAGAATTCACTCCTTTATTTACTGGTTTAGAGGGAGTGCGTGCCCCTCTACTGATAATGCTGGAAACAGCCTGAGTTTCACACAAGGTGTAGTTATGTGTCTTCAACAGCTGGAAAATGGAGCTGGCCCATTGAAAGGAAAACTCTTGGAAAAGCATCTTAAACTGGGAAATTACTCTTGTGAGAATGGTGTCCCCCTTAAATACATATTGCTTGTTTTCTTGCCATCTAGCAGTGGTTTCTGCTGGTTAACGAGAGTGATTCTGAGTTTTCTGGCTGAGATCTTCTCTGTTTCCCCTCGAAGCCCAAATAATACACAGTTCTACAGGCCTTCTTATCAGTTCATAATAGTTTAACTTTATAATACCTGTTTGAAAGAGCTTATCTTCTATTTTATGTGCCTGCTTGGTACTGAAAGGGTTCATGTTTTCCTACCAGCATGCTTCTAAATACGCACTGTAGTGGCACATGAAGTTTCTATGACTCTAAAAAAATTCAGATTTTACAAACTGCGATAAACTATCAATTTTATAAATTAAGGAGATGTCTTGTTTCTTAAGTCACAATAAAAAGGAGATCAATCAACCTTGGTTGTTCTGCATTTTGTATAGGAATTGATGAAAGATGTTGCTAAGCACTGATTTTGGGGTGGTTATGTTTTAAGACAACAGTGGAAGTGTACACAGCTCTCATGTCTCTTCTCTTTCTGCAGCTCTACAATGGTAGAAGGAGTTATGATTTTTCCTGTGCTGATCATGATGGCGTTTCCCTCCCCGAGCTGGCAAGGTGAGTGCCGTGCGTGGTGGTGCAGTAGCCATCCGCTGCTGGAGGAGCCGGCTCAACGCTCGCTTCACGAGCTGACAGCATGGGCACGTTCCTCTCGGGAGTGAGATGCTTGCTCTCCCATTTCAAGTGGCATCAAAGGATATTTGTTGCCTCTTTACGTGTAAAATTTATAGCGTGTGCGATTGGCATAGGTCTTGCCAGGGCCTGGGGAGGGAAATGGGGAACCTTATTTGAATGGCAAATTACTGAGCTATCTAGCGAGTAGGCCTTTCTAGCCCATGGGCTGAGGCGCAGCTGTCGCTTGCAAAAGCGACGATTTTCTCTCTGGGAAAGCTCTTTGGGGTATTTAGTATGGTGTTAGGTAACTTTTCCATGATTGCTTCAGTAAGGTCTTTGGATATGGAAAGTGACTTTTTCATAAATTGTTTATGCCGCTGTGTGCACATAATGGTTTCACGATGTGCAGTGAATTCAAGATTTGCCTCACCCTTCTCCGATTTTGCTATTTCTATTGCTGTGGAGAGGCACGAATAGTTCATTTGAAGGTCTTCTGGATGTTTTGGGAGATGCCCTCCTGGGAGATGCATACTTGCTACTTTGCAAACAGCCTTTTAAAAACCTTGAATAAAGGGTTTCTGTGAGTAGCTTGGTATTCTCAGTTTTAAAATTTAAGTGACTCTAGAGGTGTTTCTAGTGTTTGTTATGGCATATCCGTGTTCTTTTGTATTTACCTTGTGAAATCTTTCTGAAATACTCTGCTGAAATGCATTTATTTTCAAATGCTGATGCAAATAATAAAAGGCAGAGCATATTAAGTGGAATGTTAGGATGGATGGGGGAAGGTGAAGATTAAAAATGCACAGAGGTCTAGTGGTTGACTTTCATCATGTTTATGAATAGGAAATCGAGACTAAATTTAAAAAGGGAGGAGTGCTGGACAAATGTTGGTGGAAATACATTAAACTGCTAATGTTATTGATAGAATAGTATCTTGAAATAGGGTTTGGTAGCAGTTATCACACTCTACCTTCTTATCATTCTTGAAGTGCAGCGCTCTGCTTCTCAAACATTTTTTTTTCAGCTTTTGGAGCTGCTTATATTAAAGAAACCCTTAAAGTTAAACCACCTCCTTTCACATCCTTAACCTGAAGAGCAGCAGATGAAGAAGAGAAACACATGGGAAAAGATGCACGTTAAAGTCTGAGGTTCTGGTTAATTTCCCTCGTACGAAGTGTGGAATCGGACACTTGCACTGCCTGTGTAGTACAACCTACAGGGCGGCATTATCAACCCACTCTAGCTGCCGAAGCCGCCCTACAGGTGTTCAAATATTCATTATTTGACCTGACTCCACCTAAAAAAGGCAAGTAGGTTCTAGGGCTTAGAACGATATCTTCTTGTTGAAAAGGTGCCGGTGAGTGGTCAGTAAGAGAAGAGTTACTAAATCCATGCCAAGACATTTTCTTTCTTTCCCTGGATGTCTGCATTACTAAGACTGGAGGTACAGGATCGTGCCTCGCTGGGGGCAAAGGCAGAGCTGGACCAGATGCGCGTCTGGAATGGGCTCTGGGCAGAGCTTGCGTGGGGGCAGGAGCGTCTGCGCAGAGACGTGCAGATGTTGCGTTCCTGCTGTCCGTCTGCCTGTGCCAGCTGGACATCTGCGGAGAGCCGTTCCCCGTGCGTGACGTGGAGCTGCCGTGCCGAGGGAGAGCTTGTCCCATAGTACTTCTTAAAGAACTCTGCTTGGGCCTGCATTTCTCTCCCACGGTGAGAGAGCTCCTGTGAAAGACTTTGTAGAATGGACATGATAATCTTGCTTTGCTTTTCTTGCTTTATTCCTTCCCTTGCCCTCCCCTCGTACTTTCTTTTTCTGTGAGCAACTACTTGTCTAATGCACTTTAATACTGTTCCTCCCTCTTTCCATGTTTGCCAATGGTAACGCTGTTCTGTTCCTTTTGGATGTAGTTTCCTACTTCCAAAGCTGGTCATAGAGGAGTGTTTGGGGAGGCAGAACACCTAGTGGACCCCTCAGCAAATTTTCATTCACACCTCCTCATCTAGGTTTTGGCCTCTTCACTAACCAGACACGTCACAGCAATGGGAGAACTCACCACGCTGTTCCCTGAGCGCCTGAGTGAGGCAGCAGCCGATGCGAGGGCTAAGGTGGTAAGGCCAGAAGCGCAGGCTTGTATTTGGAGTCTTTTTCAAGGGGGAATGTGCCTTTGCAGACAGATCCTTTGAGGGAATGGAAGTTGATCCTCTGCTGCCTGCTAACAGGCCATGGAGACGGGTCTGGTGTACCTTGTCCAGCATGCTCTCCCAGGTACTTTTTCTCAATTTATTAAAAAGCTGATGTTTTGGGGGAGAACAGTTATTTTTTAAATTTTGTGCGCAAAGGGAAGACAAAAAGTTCAAAGCCTTCTGATTTCCACCCCGCACTTCCCCCCATTGTATTTTATCACAGATCAGTCTGTTTCCTTTCTCTGGGATTTAGACTAGTGTTTTTCATTTTTGATGAGTCAAAAATGTCTGGGCATATCTTTGGGTAGCATTTAGGGGCAAACTCTAATTACTTCTGCACTGCCACCAGGCTTCAGAAGATGAGATTAAGCATGATTTTTTTTTTTTTTAAAAAAAGCAACCTCACAACCCAACCCAAAAAATCAAACACTGTGTAGAATTCTAAGTGCAGAAACACATCTCTTCCCTGCCTGAGTGTCCAGAAAATACTTCAATTCTGAATGTTTATTACAGTGCTTGGTTCTGTGTTACTCCTGTATTAGCCCTGTAAAGTGGGGGAAGAGGCTTTTCTTTGTTTCCCAAGAAGCTAAACCCTGACTAAATAACATAATGCCTATGCTTGACAGTGTGAGGTTTTTTCGCTTACTAGCGACTGTACACGAATGCCATCCCGATGGCAGTGTTAGGAGCAGGGTGTGTGAAATGCTGCTGATGCTCCTGCCCTCTGTAATGACGGGGGAAGGCGTCCGGGCCGTGCTCTGGCCGCTGCAGCCTCTCTCCGAGCGGGGCAGGCGGGACGGGGTCTTGTGTCGCGCTGCGGCCCAGAAGCGTTCGGGGGCTACTGAGCCTCCAGAAACTACTGTCGGTGAGCTGGAAGCTGGCGCTGGGAACAGCCCGACCCTGTCTCTGGCTGTGGGGAGGCTGCCCCTCTGCAGAGCGAGGCATCTCTGCCTGCCCTCGGAGCCCCCCGAGTCACTCTCGGTGGCCGTAGCCCTGTGCCTTTTCTGCTTGGGGGTTTTTTAGTAATATGGAGAACAATAGTAAGGTTAAAGAGCTGTTCCTTAGTGCTAGAAAATTCAAAGGCTTTTCTTAAATTAATAAATCCTATATAAAATGAATTATTATAGGCTGCCCAGGGATGTGGTGGAGTCACCATTCCTGGAGGTATTTAAAGGATGTGTAGATGTGGAGCCTGGGGACATGGTTTAGTGGTGGGCTTGGCAGTGTTAGTTTTATGGTTGGACTTGATGATTCTAAGAGTCTTTTCCAACCTGAACGATTCTGTGACTATTATTATGGCTGTTGTATGATGCTTGATACTGTATGCATTGAGGAAAGAGAAGATCAAACGCTAAATGGAGTAGTCATCTCTACAAGCTTATTTTCTGTTTCTCTGAAATGGCTAAGGATCATAAAGGGGAGCTAACCACTAAAGAGAGCTGTCTGATATACGATTAAATGGACTCTTAACGAGATGTTAATTTTTCCAAGTCTGCTTTCCTTCATCTTCAATTCATTATGATATGAAGCCCTAGCAGATCCCACGTCTTACCCCAATCCTAGTCATTTAAAAACAAAAAGAATATTGCAGTTTTGAAATATTCTGGCCTTCGAGTGTGAAGTCCCTTTCATTCTACTAGAGACTCCGGCAACTCCGTGGCTTCCAAGAACTCTGAAATAAGCTTTGCCTGTGACTTGTAAGCTGTCTGGGTTGATTGCAAGGCTTTCCACTTGGAAAGAGCGATCCCGCTTAGCAGGTGCTCCCGCTCGAAGCCGAGCAGCAGGCCTACAAAGGGGAGAACAACTGTAGCATGGCTCCGAGGGGTCTCGCGTTGGAAAGCCAGAGCCCCGCGGCTCTGAGGGCTGGGATCGGCCGCGCGTGCCCGAGGTTAGCCGATGACTGCAGTGTCTGTGCATGTTCAGTATGCGGCTGCAGAGGCACGCGCCTTCCCGCTGCACAGCTGCGGGCTGGGCTGGAGGAGAGCTCCTGGGCGGATCTCCTCTGCCCCCTCGCTGGGGGCTGAAGGTGTCACTGCTTTTTGCTTAGCCTCGCTGCTCAGTAGAGAAGAGTCAGATGGAGTTGTGCCTCCTAGGCTGTTACAAAGTCATGTCTTGGTGAGCGGAGGACTAGTTCCTCTGAGGCTTGTTTACCTCTGCCCATTCTTGGCCACCTGGCTTTTTGCCCCGGCCACATCTTTAGAGGTGTTGTGCCAAGTAGGTTATCCCTCCGAACGCTCGCTCGCGTGCGTGTACTATGGATTTATGTTATAGCTGTGTAATAAGATGTACTGGGTTTTATCTACAAGGTGAATTTTTGAAGGGGAGGCATGTGGTGGTGGTGCCTTGCTGGAAGGAAATTGTTTGATATTGTTAAAGCCTGTCTTCGAAATGTACATGTAATAGTCTGTATCTTTAAAAAGAAAATTGAGACTCTTATGACGTATTTATTTACTACTTATGCTTCTGAAAATTATTTCAGTTCAGCGTGTGCTGACTACATCACATAGTTAACATAGGCATTTTTTCAAGTTGGAGGTAGCTGAAGAAACTGTTGCTGTAGTGCTGATAAGAAAAAGTGGCCGAGTGCCTATTGTACTAGCTGTCTCAATGGAAAAGGAATTACTCTTCTAAATATGAAGAGATCACTTCAAAATTAAGTTGCGTTGCCAGAAACGTATGTAGGGTGTTTCTCCTGGGACAGAAGTAGTTTGGCGTTCTCCCAAACAGTTAAGTGTTTACAGTCCAGGAACTGGATATAAAATAAGAAAAAAACCTGTCTGGATTGGTAACTGGTTGTGTGAAATAAACTTTGCATAGAAGGTAAATAACTTCTCTTGTTTCCCTGCATCTATATTTTTCTGTTGTTCCCTGCGTTCTCGGAGTCCGGCAGTTTGGTGCCCTGTGGATTGGGGCTGGGGCTCCGTGCTGGCACGCGAGCGCTGCGCCCAGCAGAACGTGTCCTGTGCCGTCAGGAACGGGGTAAAACACTGGACCTTCCAGTTTGCTGATTGAAATGTGGAGTGTGGTGGTTCTTGTTCTCTTGAAATACCCGGTTAATTAGAGTCAGCACCCCTTAATTGTTGACTTTCACAAAGTGAATAAACAAACAAAACAAGAGCTTCAATTTTGACACTTTCATAATATTGAACTAATAACTAGTTAATGAGAAGTTAAGGCAAGTCTCTGGATCTTTGTGTGGCAAGTCAGATTTGTGTGTATGCACAATATATATGGGCCAGAAGTGCAATGAGTCTCTTTATTATGAAATAAAAATATGTAGTGAACATGTTTAGGTAATGGAAGTATTTTTAAGCTTGGCTTCGTGCCTGCCTGCTACATACATAGCTGGCCTGACAGCCTTCCGCGCCTGGAGCTGTTGTTGAGCAGATGCTTACCTCTGAGCGCGTGTGTTTGGGGGAGCTGATCTGCTTCAGCCATAACCTCTCGATTGCAACTGGCCTGCGGCATTTGCTGGTCACGGCCGTCCCGGAGGGGTTTGCACAGCGATGCTCGGGGAGCGATGGGGAAGTACCACCCAGTCCAGCTCTGCCTCTGCTGTGGATGCAACAAACCTGTGCTTTGCAAGTGCAGCTGGTTTCACTTTGGGGAAATACAGCTAGAATATCCAGCCCTTTGTAGCTGGCTTTGTGCACGGGAGAGTGCTTTTTGGGTGTAGTACAGTGTTGAGCTTGTATGTGTTCGCTGAAGCATCGCCCCATCTGCTCTCAGGCTTCTGACCTGCAGCTCTGTCTTAGCTGGTGGCCTAAAGAGGCAGGAGTGGGAGGACACGGTCCGTGCTTTGGCTGGTTCTGCAGCCTGAATAAGCCTTCCTGTTCGGGTAAAGCTCAACCTATTTTTTTGAGTGTGTCGCTGCAGGGGCATTAATGAGGGACAGGCTGGCTGGCGCATGGTAATACACCATGCGTGGAGTTGGAAAACCAACTAAGTAAAGAAGGGAGCAGTTTGGGCATAAGGAATTGTAACAGTCACAAAGGAGAATGCCTCTATTTCCAACCCAGGAGTTCTTCACCAGAAACATTTCATTTTTTGCAGCAGATAACTGATCTGTATTGGTCTGTGGACACACCAGGATCTGCAGCAGTTCACATGGATTCAGTCAGTGTTACTCTGTCTTCATGCTCTATTAAATGGATTCACAGCCCACGTGCCATGTTAGATCACTCATCCTGCCTTCAGACTGGAGCAGTGTTTTCAAAAGAGAGGGAGTGTGTTTGGAGTTGCAATGCCTTAGTTCATTGCTTGTAAGGGATGTCAGATTTGCTCTACATGAGCTGATTAACTGCCCTGTGGCTCTGCAGTTGCTTCCTGGCCTGTCTTGGGATTGCAGAGCTCCTCCAAGAGGCGGCGCGCCAGAGGAGGTGGTTTTCTGCCACAACTGCTCCTCTGGCTTGCACGAGGTTTGCTCAGTCTCGAAGGGTCCTTGGGTCAAGCGAAGCATTAGGCTGGATCAGGCTGCTGGCTGGATGAATTTTCTTTCTGAACTTGGCGTGGCTCTCAGGTAGTAGGCTGGTTGTCTTACTCCGTACAGCAGCTATTTCTGATGTTCCGCAAACTTCCTCAGCTGTCCTCACTGGCCAGCGTTTGTCAGCGACAACAGAAGCATCTCGCTTGCTGGGAGGCACTGAAATCCTTGCTGTGAAAGGGCTGTCTGGGGAGGGCTGTCCCTGCCAAAGGTGCAGATCTTGTGCTCTTCCAGGCAGGTTGTGACCATGCCTTGCGAGGACGTCCCTCGTAGGTCTCGGGCTTTGAATGCCTTTGGCAGTTCCAGCTGGACAAACCAAGATTGAGGGCTTGTGTGTTACAATAGCAGTTGCATTTCACTGCTGCTCTTGTGGCAGAAGGAACAGAACTTTAATTATAGGAATGCCTGGCATTTTCTTCTTCTTTTTTCCAAAAAGTTATGCAAAATCAGTGAAGTTATTGCTTGGTACATGTATGACTGGGATTGTGTGTACCAGGACTTGAAATCAATGTGACAGACACTGTCTGATTTCAGGATTCTTTCCTTAATTTAGCTTTTGTTAGTGGTTCAAAAATGGAAAGTTGTATTTGTGTATTTGCTCATTGTGGGAGGAGGGGAGGAAAACAAAGCGGAAAACAAACGGAGTTATATTTCCAGTGGGCAGACTCTAATGATAGGCTTGAAAAAGTCCCAACACGTGGTATGCTCAGCTGCTGTTTTAGGAGCATCCGCTGTATTTGTGGCTGGAAATTATTCTTGTGTGTGAGAACTGAAAAAGAGAATGTAAATATGAGTTAAGTCACCATAAATGCGTGTGTGTTTGTATGCACGGGATGTGCGTAAGGGAGAGCAGTGGCTTGTTGTGTCCTTCACAGCTGTGCCTCCTTTCTCAGCCATCTGTGAGTGCCCATGGCTGTTTACCACCACGGGCACCTGTATTTTCCAGGAAACTGAAGAGCTTCCAGTGTTCTCTTTGAGCTAGTCGAGAGTGGTGTCCTCTCCTGCAGAGACTGGAGCGACCGGTACTGTGTGTTTAAAGGCACGTGCCATTCGTGAGAGCGACAGCATGTGTGGCTCTACAGGGTGGGGTTTTCCCAGCTAGGGATCTCTGTATGCTTTGAGGATACTTATAAGTTCAGTTTCTTACTCTATATGTTCCTTCTACTTAGCAGAAGCATCTGGAGTTGGAAGGGGAGGTGGTGTCCTGCTGACAGTGTGTGCTGGTTCTCGCTTTACTACTTATCTCTCTGGTTGCTCAGACTCACAAGATACTCCTCAAAGGCTTGTCTTCCTGGGAGAGTCAGTCCAGATCTACTTTTCAAGCAAGATAGTTACACCTGCAAAATCCTGTGTGGCTGCGTCCACTGCAAATTTAAATGGCCTTAGTTTGATTTGAAGTCACTTCCGGAATGCTCGAGAATAACTATTTCCATATAGAAATATAATGTGGTTTATCAAATCTATGTTAAATTTACACTTTGTTAGTGTGTTTTTCTTCTTCTGCTGAGTGTCCCTGTGTAGGTGACCCATGTTGTATACCCGCAGCAGTGGATGTGCGAGAGGTGACGTAAAATGTCACTGAACTCTTGAAATTTGAGTACTTGGAGTGGGCAGATATGACTGGTATTTCTCTGGTGCAAGCTCGTATCTTTGTCTTGCCGAAACGGCTAAATTAGTATCGTTAGCTCCTACTTGGTGGTTCTTCACTATCTGCAAGTAATTTTTCTTCCCTTAAACAGAAGGTTTTATTGTCTAATGATTTCGTTATCTCTGTATAACTGAAGCTGTTAAGAATACAATGGTGGTTTTTCCTCAATTCTGCCCTTCTACAGACGATGAACTGAAGCTAAATATGGTCCACCACTACGAATGCGTGTGTGAAGGCATGTCCTGTGGGAATGGAGATCGTTGCCAAGGCCAGCAATGTTTTGCTTCCCTGAGCATTAACGATGGTGCTAAGGTTTACCAGAAAGGCTGCTTCCAAGTCTACGAACAAGGGAAAATGACCTGCAAAACACCTCCGTCTCCTGACCAAGCTGTTGAGTGCTGCCAAGGGTACCTGTGCAACATGAATATCACTGCGCAGTTGCCCTCTTCTAAAGGTGAGAGGTTAATTAATAAATGGAGAATTCTGAGGGGGGAAAAAAGGTTCAGCTTTCATCTGATATGAGGGGAGCGAGACGGCTTCAGTGCTAGCAGCAGTGAGGGTTTAATCAACACAGTTAGGCCCTTTCTACTTTGTTCCCCGGCCGGGGGCCCACTGGCACACATCTGATGTCCACAGGTTGAATGATCTCTATTGCTGAATGAATGACGGGTTGAAGGGTGCAGTCAGGGTCAGGACTGAGTGAATTGCAGAGTCACGCGTGGGGTTTGTTCTGAAGGGCTGGGGTTGTTCGGGCAGCTCTGCAGGGGGTTGCTGCCACAGCATCCTCCCTGTGAGTACACGCTCATAGTTCAGGCTGTGTCACGGCCTCTCTTTCAGACTAGGTGGCTACCAAGTTAGATGTCGGTGTCAGCGCTACTGGTTTTACAGACTTTCTCTGGGAATTTGCAAATTTATTTTTTCTTTTTCTTTCCCCCCCGCCCTCCTCTCCCCTCTCCTTTCCAAGGGCAAACCTTTCAAGGAGAAGCTGCAGGTTACAGCGTGGAAACACTAATCATTGTTATACTGGCTCCTGTGATAGTTTTGGTAGTTTTTTCTGCAGTAGCTGTGCTGATCATCCGGAGAATACAGAAAAACCATATGGAGAGGCTCAATTCTAGAGATGCAGAATATGGCACAATTGAGGGACTCATTGCATCAAATGTTGGAGACAGCACGTTGGCAGTAAGTAACTTGTGTGCGTGGTGGAAATTTGCATGAGCTTTTTTCACTTCTGACCTCCCCTCTTGTGCCCTCCAGACTTGGCCACATCAGTAACAGGACCTTTTGCTGCCAAGTTTAAATGAAATTTAACCAAAAGATAGCTTTTGTAAGTATAGTTCCTTTGACACGGAGAATTGCTATAAACTGTGGTCAAACCGTTTATGTTCCTAGAAGCAGTGTCTGAACAGCAGAACAGAGTATGCCTGGTTGTTGGGTAGCCTGGAGTGATACGAAAGGTGTAAAAATGTACTGTGTCTTTGATAGACAAAAGACAGTCTGAAGGGTTGGAGAAGATGTGATGCTAGTGAAGAAGGAAATACTGATATTCTTAACTTTCAAAAAAACTTCAAACGTGACTCCCGTGGTCGTAGCAGAAAAGCTCTTGGATGAGGAAATCTGAAATTTTGCTGACAGAAGAACGGTAGGAATTGTGAGGAATGAGAACCACTTACTCAAAACTCAGGTTTTTAAAATACATTCTTGTTCACCCAGTCCCTGGCAAATAAAATGACATGGGGAAATGTTTCCTTTTTAAAGACTTAATGTATCTTACCCTTCCACTTGAGGCCTGGAAAAAGCGTTCCCATGCTTTATCGAAACTGAGCAAGTAAGGCTTCAGAGGCAGCTTGAGTGTTTGTTTCTGAAACTAGTGCGAAGAGAAGTTTTCTACTCCTTGTATTTCTGAGATCAAATCTCAACATGAAGAGGTTGGAAAATGTTTTCCATTTTAGTGCTTTCCCACCATAATGTGCTTTCACTGCAGGGTTGAAAAGTGGCTAAAGAAAAAGGATCTAAAACACAAATAACTTTAATAATACGCTACTAAATACATTGAGTGGGTAGGTTTTTTCCCCCCTGTTTCTCTCTGTAGGAGAAACTGAAATGGGTATCTCTTTAAATAAGGAGTAACCTTTGATATTGTCCTTAGTGTTGTCTGCCACCAACTAGGGAAGCAGTTTTAACTGTACCCCAAATAAATACCCCAGAAAACTGTTGCCGCCTCATCTGAAAGCTGGCAACCACTTTGCAGGCCCAGCTATGGGAATTTATTAAAAGAAATATCTCTGGGACCACTCAAAAAATGAAACTATTTTGGGGAGCTGGGAACTATTTCTTGGATCTCTTTGTTTTGAGGCAGAGATGTTTCCATAAAATACTGCTTGAGTAAGTGTTGGAAGAGTCACATAGGAAACCCTTCTGTTCACAAGACAGTATGTCCTGACAAGTAAGTTTTCAGGGTTTGAGGTGGCCAGTAAAAGATACCATTGGAGCAGGGAAGAGTTGTCTTGAAGGAAGAATAGGTTAAAATGGAGTAATCAGGCTCCTAGTCATCTGGATGCCCTAATATGTACTCTTGAAACAGCCTGTGTGGGAGACACATGATGGAGACACACAACACGGCAAGGGGTAACTGAGAGGACAGACACAGTCAGTTGTTCGCCTTCTGTGGGACAGTAACGGGGAGGCATCAAAACTAGCAAGTAAGAGCAAGGATAAAAGTAAGGAAGGTGGTTCTCAGCACAACGGTAATTGAACCGGTAGAACTCCTTGCCTGACGATTTGTCTAGGTGCTGCAGGTTTGTATACATCCAAAGAGCAATGGGGTGAGAAGACTGTAGGTTGTTAAGCATTTTAAAAAAGAACAACAACAAAAAAATCCGGCTAAGGAAATCCTTGAGCTGAGTGTGCCCTGGGGCTGGGAGAGCATTAAAGGAAAGTATCATGTGTGTTAAAGTAAGCCCATATTCACTTCTAATTCATTCTACTTTTAGTACCCCAATATTCTAATACCCCAATGCCCTTACACACTTCTGTACTAATACTCCTATATGTCTGGTTCCCCAATTCACTCCACCTGTAACACCCTAATAAAGGGCGTTGCTTCTGGGTGTGGGCAGAGGTGACAGCGATCCAGAGGGACCTTAGGGTGGCTGCTCTGGTAAGAGTCCTAGCTTTTAAATGCTAGCTTCCTTGGTAAGATGGGGCAATGGAAACTGCCTCCCGCTTAGAGCTGGAGATGTCTAGGCACTTCATGTACCGGCAGGGTCAAGCGTGGTGCAAACTGCAGCGGCTTTCCACTGCTGCCCTGCTGCTTCGCTTCAGCTTGCCCCTACAGAAACTACACTTGGTAATCTTTTTTTTTAATGCCTTTGGATCTCTTTAATTAGCCTGGAAGGCTTGATTCTGTGTTACTGTTTTAAAACAGCCAGTTCTGATAAGTTTACCGTGGGCTAGGCATGCATGCAGCTGGTTATCTCTCTTCAAGCACTGACTTCCAGCTTTTACCAGCTCTTGTCTCTTATCAGCTCAAGACCATTTTCATTCCATTTGCAAACCTTTCGCACTTCAAGTCCTTGGAAACGGTGATAAAACCTGAGAAGAAGAAATCAAAATTCTTTTTAAAAGAAATTGGAGAAGTAGCTAACTGTAAAGGCTTGGTCTAATGGAGCTGTTTTGTTCTCTGCTGTCAGACCTCTAGCTTTGTGATTGCAGCGCCTCTGGTGTGCCTCTTGAGTGTTGGCGATGTAAAAAAAAATTGATAGTTCCTTGTTTCTAAATGTTCATCCTAGCAGTAAGTCTTTAAATTCCAGATTTTTCTTCTCTACTCTGTGTTTTAAATCGCTGGTTTGTTATACATCAGATTAGTTTACATTCAGGATTAGTCTCCATAGTGTAGCAAATGCTTAAAGCCCTGCACTTCCTAATGGGGAGTGGGAAGAGCTGGGGCCTCTTCAAAGCTCGTTTTTACAGTTGCTGCAGATAAGTTTGGGTGGTTTTGCCTCTGACAGAAGCAGGAAGGAAAATGAACTCTCAGTTCATCGTAAAGCAAAATAGCAGTCTCCTGTCAGATTATCTTTCTTGAGCACTCATTAAAATGGTTAAGAGAAGTGAGATTTCATTGGATCTGGTTAAGGCCCAGGAGTGCAGTTTGCTGAAAATATCAGAAAGTTGATTATGGTTATGGTTTTTTATCCTGTTTTCCTTTGTAAAGGGAAAAAGAAGTCCAATAATACAGTTGAAATCCTTTGAACTATTATGGAAGTCCTAGCCATAAAAGTAGCTGGGTATTAGTGCTTTAAAAGGCTAATAGGATTTTAATATTAAATTAGAATCTCAGTCTTGATTTTTTTTTTTATGAGCTTACTGTTTGAAGTCTGGTTTCCATGCACTAAAAATACTAGAAACTGATAAAAAACTTCTAAGAAAGACTTGTCATGGAAAACTTTCTGGACTATCAATGACATCTAGCGTAGGCGATACAGGTAATAGTCCTATCACTTCGTCTATTTTAAAATTGTTTTCAGTTTTAAATAAGCGTACCAAACTTGAATAGTTTGGGTCAAAAGTTCCCATGACTGTTACCTACCGCAGAATAACTGGTGTTTGGTTTTCTGAGGGACTGTTCATCTAGCGTGGTGCAGCCACTTTAGGGAGGGAGACTTAGAATAAATTATTTGGGTGTTGTCTTTTAAATAAGTTCTGATTTGGGGCAGGGACTTGAAATTTATCAGAGAAACCCCTGTGGTGCCAGACATGCTTGTGGCTGTTGTTCTCGGGGCTCTCTCTTTTGAGCCACTGCAAAAGCTTGTGGTTTAAAAGGTCCGTGCATAGAAACGCGAGTCCTCCGCATGGAGACAGGGCATGTTTCTTCCCCAAGCCAAGGCACCTTTGCTGTGTGTCTGGTTGCAGGGCCAAGCTGGAGAAGAGGAGGGTGTGCAGCACGTGCGGCTCTGGGGAGCGGGCAGCGGAGGGGGAGACGGTCACCGACCGTACGGGGCTGAGGGAACAAGGGCAGCAACGGGAGCTGGGCTGGGGAACAGGCAAGGTGTGTATGGGAAAGCAGTTGGGGAAGGACGGTTTGCACTACGATGGAGGGAAGAGACAAAAATGTAATGGAGGAAAAGGACAGAAAACTGGATGGGGGAAGGATCAGGGATGAGCTAAGAGCCGGTACTGGACAACTATTCCCAAACTATCTCAATTTTCTGTGTAGTGCATGTGAAATAAACTCTAACCAGAGCATGGATCTGTCCCCTTCCGAAGGTAACGGGCTTCTGGAGCTAGAAGGTGTTGCCATACTGCAGGGGATGCATCTACAAACCCTGCTCTCGCAGATAACCTGCATCACAGCCAAGTATTGCATGATTTGGTTTATCTTCACTGTTACTAAATCAATTTTTAGCACTTATTTTTGGGATTTGATTGCTAAACCAGAGGTATCTGGTGACATTAAGGCGCTGTGTAGTTTTTAGGGTACCTGTGTGAGTCTGACGGGTGTGATACAGGACACAGTGGATACCTATTCTTCTCTGGGGCTGTGTCTGCAGGTCAGTGAGATAGATTAGGACATCCCAAATAGTACCGGGTTAACCACCAGTTAGCCAGTGGTTCCTGCTCTGAAAAGCAAAGTGGGACACACAGGAGCAAGGCAGTGAAGATGGCTGCAGCAGCCTTCCTCCTGCTCTGTTACAGCTGAAGCACCGCTTTGCGGGGCCATGCAGTTTTACAAATTCACACTCAGACCCAAACGCGGGGAGCGTGGTGCGTGGGTGATGGGGGCTGGGGCTGCTGTGCAAAACCACCCGCTGGTTCAGCCCTTCCAGGAGGGTTTGGCTTTGGGGGTCTCACCTGCTCCACCTCCCAGAGCACGCTTCACGGGGGGTGCTCGGTGGGAGAGCGGAGCAGCAAAGCAAGCCTCTAGCCCCAGTGAAGTCAGTGGCCCTAAATGTGTGATGGAAAGTGTCTGTAGGAGTGTTCAGCAAAACTGACACCTGTCCCCATGTTACTTCAGACGAAGCGGTCAGCTGAGCACAGATTGTGCACAGGCCACCGATTTAAAAGGTGTTGAAAAAGCAAGATGTACCACAGGAATGTGTTGGGTTTATGTCTTAGCCTTTCAATTAGAAACTGTCAGCTGAGGCTGTGTCTAGAGTCTGTATATATTAATAAAAAGAAGTTCAGAGTTCTGAATGTCTCTTACTAATACATGTTTCTTCATAGGGAATTGTGAAATAGATTTTGAGTGTCCGATACCACAGGTCGGTGGGGCTGGGATGCAACCGTAGTTCTAATTAGTGAAAATGCTTTTGTGTTGCTGTGCCCTTCTGGTCATGTTTACTAGGAAGAAACCACAAGTAACTGGAAGAATGGGAAAAGGCTGCTTGAATGTTCAAAAGTAAATGCTGTTTTTCTTTTGGCTAACTGTATAGGGGTGAAGGCTTTGGGTATAGGAGAAATCGGAGAACATGAGTTTATCTCTTATTGGGGTGGCTCAGATTGTGGCAAGGCATAAAAAATTTGGGGAAAAAACCTGTTGATATTAACCTTTTTGAAATAGGTGACAGATACAGAATTGGGAGAGCATAAGCTAAGGGAGCAACTAAGTGTTGAAAAAGGGTGGAATTTCACTCCAGAGGATGGCTTGTAGGCTGTGAGTGAGCTTCCAGGTTCACAGGCAGTAAATCTGTTGTCACTTAGGTATTAAACAAAATTATTTATTGATTAAACAAAATGATACTCTAATGCCAAATCAAAGATAAGAGACAGAATAAGAAATGATGCTTTATTTGTGTGCCATTTGTTGTTGTGTTGTGGGTAAAATTTCCCACAGAAAGTGATTACGCATCGGTTACGGCTCCCCTGCCAGTCCCTTCTGTGCCCGGGGTGTTCTTTGAAGTGGTAGAATCTCACAAAGACCATTCTGTGCCCACCTGTACGGTGGTGGCAGCAGTATGTCGTGATCCTGAGTGACTGAATGGCATCACCAGAGCCATTGTGATACCAATGAGCTTTAACTTAACCGATCCTGTGAAGCGGTGTGCCTTCGTGTATTTACATGGGGGAAAAATGTAGTTTCTCATAGGGTATAAACTTCTCCGTTTCCTTTTGAACAGGATTTATTGGATCATTCCTGCACATCTGGAAGTGGTTCTGGACTTCCTTTCTTGGTGCAAAGGACGGTGGCTCGACAGATCACGCTTGTCGAGTGTGTAGGTTAGTATAAATCTTGTTCGCATCTAGTGCCAAGTCTTGGTAACAAATGAGGCGAGAAAGCTTTATCTCCCGTTCTAATTATCTGGTTTTCCTCAGTAGCTTATATATTATATGAAACTTTTCAGGCTTCAGCTTGCAGAACATAGTTGGTTTTAGGAAGTGAAGTGAAAAAATTCCTTTCAGATCTATGCAGGAGAAAGGGTCAAGTATCATCCTTGCTTTACAACTGAAAAAATGTAAGCTTTGTTCAGTAAGGTGATGTTAGAAAACTCAGTCTGGGCTTGTTTGGGTACTTTGTAAGTGAAATAGACAATGTTTTTAGAAAAGCAAGCTCAGTTTCAAGTTTGGAACTGTTAAACTGCGAAACAAGCATTTGTTCCTTAAATGGTGTTCAATTAAAAAGCTTTAGAGTTAGAAAAGGATCATCTGGATTTGAGGTCTGGTGTTGAAGCATTGAGCAAAGTGGCTAAAGCGGTGTTTAAAAAATAAGTGATTTTGTGCTGTTGGAACAGTAACATGAATGTTTGGTAGCTTGCTTGCTGCGCGCTGTTGCTTTGGGACCGTGCAGGCCATGATGTACTGTTGCTGCTCTTTTCCCCCTCGAAAGAGAGAATCTCCCTTTCTGGGACTTCAGGGGTTTTTTAATGACTTCAGTGTTAATGTTAAGGATCTATTCAATTTTTCTTCAGCATATGTGTATTACTAATTGAATAGCATTAAATTTGAATGTAGTAATTTTAGGAAGCATTTTGGTCAAAGTTATTCCGAGGCAGAGACATTGAGCCAAGATGCCATACTGGCACTAAAGAGGTAAGGAAGGCATGATAATGATAAATTCTATTAGGGAATAAAAAGACTGTTTAAAATATGTCTGATACTACTCCTTCAGTGATTTGAACTAGAAGGGGTTAACACCTTCCTGTAAGTCACTATAACTCATGTGGTGTGAATTTGGGGTGTCCTGTGCAGGGACTGGAGTCGGACTCGATGATCCTTGCGGGTCCCAACTCAGGACATTCTATGATTCTACTATCGGGGTGTTAAATCAAGCCCCAGACTACGAGGGGTGAATCTGTAGGGACTGGGCCTGCATTTCACCAGTGTTCCTTTGCTTCTGGCTTATTGTATGTACTGAGTAGGCACAAACGCGCATGCTTGCATTAAATCCAAGTGTGCGTCCTCTGATGCTCTGCAATTTCTCTTCATCAGAAATCGTAGAGTAAGATCTGTGTGATGATTTTGCCTGCCATATAGACGTATCTTTTTGTGCATGTATATACATGGGGATAAGTGTGTCTCTGGAATGATGCCTACTCCCAAGTTAACTCAGGCTGGCACTATTTCCAGAGAACGTGTTTTAGGCTGCATAGCAGAACCAGAGGAAGGTGCTTGTGCAGGAAGTCTCTCCTGGGTGACAGCATCGAGGCCTTGGTGTTGGGTATCTCCATTTGGTAATACCTGCTGCCGATTCATACGTGCCTCCCAAGAGCGCCGCATGGCAGAGCAACGAAGGGCAGAATTTGGATATTTATTGCTGTCAAATCCAGCGTAATTCACTGCGCGAAGTCTGAGGCTATCGTATTCAGGCTGCAGTGAATATGGCAACAATCAGAACTTTTCCATGTGCCTTCTCCAGGATGTTGAGTTGCTCTTGGGCACTTGATAATTTCATACATTCGTCAAAACTATTTGGGTAAAAAGCTTGGCATACAGACGGTCTTCTCTGGTCTCCACAGGGCAAAGGTAGCGTTTTTTTAAATTTTTTGAGTTGTCATTCTCAGTTTGTGTGTCTGGCTGTGCTAATTGTTTCTGCAACGGCTGGTGATGCAATAGAAGCGTAAGGGCTGTACCCCCAGCGTTAAATACTCTTCCTGTCCTCCTAACTTAATAATTCATAGATTTCTTTGTATTGCGTACACTGGCCTTGTAGTGTGTTGCCCAAGTTGCTTAAGCTGCAAAAGTGCTTTCATTGCTGGTGGTTGAGTAATTACACCGGGCCAGTACAAACAGTCTGTATCCGGTACCCCCCTGCGAGGAGGAGAGATCCATGCTCCTGGAGCTTGCAGCTGAAACAAACAGGAAGAGCTAAGGGACAGTGGAGCACAGCATGGCTGTAAAAGTGGTAGAAAGTGTGTACGGGTGTGATCAGAGTACATCAGTGTGACATTTGGGCCATAACTGGTGAGTTTCTACCCTATTAGCTAATTCTGGCTTTCTGCCCTATGAAGATTGTTAGTTGACAACTTTTACTCTGTTTTTTCCCCCCCACCAGGAAAGGGCCGTTACGGAGAAGTTTGGAGGGGTCAGTGGCAAGGAGAAAATGTTGCTGTGAAGATCTTCTCTTCTAGGGATGAAAAGTCCTGGTTCAGGGAAACTGAATTGTACAACACTGTATTGCTGCGGCATGAAAATATTTTAGGTAAGTAGAATGACCGTGTTTCCTAGTGTAGCTGGCGTGAAGGTGAGTTAACCGAAGTTATCTTGCAAAGCACTGCGGATTTGCTGGATGTCTGGCAATCTTTGAGATCAGGCTCTGGTGTTTTTGATAAACAGCTGAAGGGAGGTTTTAAGGGGGAGACTCACAGGAGGGTGCTGAAGTCTGTCTCAACCGTAGAAAGTGTTGCAGCAACCACGAATCAGGAGGACAAGCCTGCAGAAACGTTCTAGCAAGAAGCAGTGAAGCGGATTAATCAACTGCTGGCAGCACAGGGCGTAGAGAAGAGTGGAGGTGCCGCCGACTCGCATGCTAAGAATTTGGCCTTGCAGCTCATGTTGCAGGGCAGCCAAATGGCAAAGAGGGTATTGCGCAGTGTGTTAGGTGGAGAAGTTTTAGTGAATCTAGGGTTTTTGTAACTTCAGTTTACCTGGGAGAAGGTGTGGGGAGAAGTTTATAATGAGATTTAAATATTTGACTACTTTACCTTGTGCCTCAATAAACTGTAGTATGAATCCATTATTTTCTTCTGCTTAACTGTTCTGCTCAGGGTCAAACTAAGCTCCTCTGGTGTTTAAAACTTCAACTATCATTGCCCCTTTGATGTATCTCATTTCCCTGTAAACATGAACGTATGATGATTTTGAATCTTCTGCATCCCCTGTACCTTGTGTGCTCCGATCTGAGAGCTTAGAAAATGGCTCTTCTGTGTCATGAGCTGTGGCTGAAGTTTAAGCAGCCCTTTTGATTCCTAGCAGACATAACCTTCTCTCACTGGTGTGCCACCTTCACAAATAAAAGCAGCAGCATGTTTTCTGTGTGCTGACATTACCTCACCTACAATCTGTCTGTCTTCAATCAGTTTTACTTGGGCTCCTTACTCGTTTCCTGTCAGAGAATATTCCCTGGCTCCGTAGCTCACCCTGCTAGACGTTTGTCTCATGTTTCCTGAAGCAGTTCCTTTGTTACTACAAAAAGAATTTGGTGCCCTCCTGAGATGTGAATTATTGAACTTTCCTTCCCAAGAGAGCAAGTAACTTGGCTGAAATTACATTACCTATTTCCCATGTTCCTCTGTTTGTGTTTAGTCTTTCTTGATAACTGTCAAATTTGTTGGTTATTTTATAGAGGTTTTTTTAGATGCAATATTAAACAATATCACAGATTACAAAAGTGTCACACTGTGCAGAATCCTGACTTCAGGAGGGAAAGCAGTGGGTCTTCTTTCTGATAAATGTCATATGCAGGCTTTAAATAAACATGATTTGTTCCTCTAACTTGGGAATAAAACTTTGGTGCTTCCCAGCTAAAGCCATTGAGATTGGTTTGCTGATACACAATCAATTCAGAGGTAACAGGAGGGGAACTACTCCACAATTTTGGGTTCAGTTCTACGGGCCACATGTTTGAAAGCAGTTCTTGAGGTTCATGGGTTTCAAAGAGAAATTTTTTCCTATTCCTTTGTAGAAAATCATTGTGAGATACAGCTATGATGCATAAAGGCGCTCTGCCTTACTTCACCGTGGAAGTAAGTTGTGCACCTGTTGAATCGTCTGGTATTTAAAGTAGAAGAATTACTATTCTTTGCTTTTTGATGTGCTAATCTTCTGGTGCTGCCACACTTTTCTTAGCTGTCTGCCCCTCTTTGATCCCGTGGCTCCGTTGCAAGCTGGTGTACAGTCCAGAAGGTCAGGCATTTGGAGCCTACAGTGGTTTAGAGCAGTCCCAGAGGTCTGACAGTTTATCAGGCTGCAGCAATCCCTCTGCAGCCTTTTAAGCAAATGCTATCATTGGAGAGCAAGTTGTTGCTGTGGTGACGTGCTTTTTTTCAATCTATATTTGGTCAGAAGGGTGTGAGGTTTCCTGTGGGGACAGCAAGCTTTTGGCATGCCAAGGTTGATTGTTGACATGCTCCAAACAGACCTACCTTGGATGTAAATGTGAAGCTGGCAGCTTCAGAACAATGTATGTTGTCTGTTTATTGGGATGTGATATGTACATGAAACACGTTTAACCCTTTTCTGAGCAGCCTGCGCTGCCTGCTTGTTGTCCTTAAAAGTGGAAATGATTACTTAGGGCTTGTCTCTTTGACGTATTGCTTCTCCCCAGTGTAATCCTGTTGAGTGGACAGCAGCAAATGTGCTATGAGCCGGTGGTCTTTTTGTTTAACTGGAAACTTCCCTGCCCCAAGTCCTTCAAAAAGAAGGAAAAAAAATTTAAAAATAACAAAGTATGTGGTCCTAACAAATAGGTGTGTTTGTGACTGACAAAATGCATAAACATGTTCTTGTGAATAGACTTGAGTTAGAGTTCCAGAATATGTCAGCTCTTTTTCCATCGTGGTAGTACCTGCGGTCTGTTATCTGTGCAGTACGAACATGGAAAACCTTTAATGAAAGAGTTTTAAATTGGAAGAGGGGCCTAGTAGTACTGAATTTTTTTTTTCTTGGGGGAGTCTTGAAGGAGCTCTGTCACTTTACTTCATTGTTTCTCCTTTTTGTCTTCCTCTCCTTCTAGGTTTTATTGCATCTGATATGACTTCCAGAAACTCTAGTACCCAGTTGTGGTTAATTACCCACTACCATGAAATGGGGTCTCTGTATGACTATCTACAGCTCACTACCCTGGACACTGTCAGCTGCCTGCGCATAGTACTGTCCATAGCTAGTGGTCTTGCACATTTGCACATAGAGATATTTGGAACCCAGGGGAAGCCTGCTATTTCTCATCGGGACTTGAAGAGCAAAAATATCCTCGTGAAGAAAAACGGACAGTGCTGCATAGCGGATTTAGGTGAGTTCATTTGGATGCTGATATACTCGGTGCGTTCCTGGAGAAATCAAATATATCAGAAAACTCCCAACTGTAAAAGCCTTAACGTAACCTTAAAATAACCTTACCAAGATCTGATATTACCCAGAAGACTTACGACAGCCACTAGATGGCACTTACAACTTAAAAATGACACTGCTGCTGAGGAGGCCTGGTGTGGCCTCTGCGTTGAGGAGCAGATCTAACATTTTGGACTTCTCTTGGGTTTTCATTGTTAAATTCCATTCATGGATCCCAGAAGGTGGCAGTTATTAGGCTTCAGCTCATTTCTGAACTAATAAATGTCCTTCCACTTACAGTCTACGAGCTATGTGCTTGCTGTCCCAAGCTCTGTAGGTCCATCCAGCTTGAGTTGTTTGCCAGATAATTCAGTGACCCACAGCTAGGTTGTCAGTGACCAACTGGTTTTAGACTTTAAGCTGGTAGGATGCTGAGGAACAGTTTGCAGCAGTATGGCTCGTTCACACCTCGGGGGTATGTCTGACTATTGGTTTTTTCTTTTCTCTGAAGACAAGGCAGCAAGTAGCGGTAGAGCAGTAGTATTGGAGTTGTTGGCTAGACAAAAAGTGTACTGGGAGGTGGGATTTTTGTTCTTTTTCAAGAATAATTCCACTGCATAGTTCCTATCCCTTTTGCCTGAGGGACGAGATACACACAGGGAAAACGTGAAAGCCACACACCTGAGCCTATCTAAATTTGCAGAGGGAATAGTAAGTAAACAGTGGAGCAGTAAGTTGAAAATACAGAACTTCAGAGACTGGCTTTTAAATAAATTTGTAGTTCATGCTGAGGAGGAGGCAGCACATACTGGCATTGACTCACTGATGAAGTGAAATCTACTACATTATTTATCTCGAGGCTTCAGATATTTGAGAGATTTTCTCAAGCACAGTAATAAACATTTCCCAGTTAGTTTTTATGGCAGTAAAATAGCTATTTCCTTATGTGAAATCCTCAGGCATGATTCTGACATGTCCTTCATTTGTTCCTGCTCTGTGAAGGAGAGTTACCAGAGTTTGCTTGTTTCTGCCCTGTATTCATGCCCTGTCTTCCTGTGTAGCTTTGTTTTTGGTTTGTTGTTTTTTTCCCCCCCCCCCCTCTGGGCACCTTCTCTGTTTCAACACGTGAACCATACAATTACAATGGCACTTAGAGAGCGGTAAGTGTGAGCGGGTGGAAAGAGTCTCTACAGCTGCCTAGAGCAAAGCTGGGCTTGGGCTTGGGCTCAGTCGGTCACAGCAGGTTCTGGACTTGCAACGTACCCATTAAGAGTAGGTGTCAGCTCTAAAAACGAAGAGGAATAAAATGGCTTTGATGCGTACCTTGTAACTGCCTGTTTAGCTGGCAGCCTGGGTGCCGCACGCCCGAGCGCTGCGTAGCTTGGTGTTCGTTGCCATTCAGTCCTAGTCCTTCTGGCTGGCACGAGCACAAGAGCTTTGTGAATTGGCCGCTTGTCCTTCAGCCAGCGTGCTGGAAACCGACGTCCCGACCAGCAACCCAGGCACCCAGAGCTGCAGTTACAAAACTGGCTGTTTCAAATGCATTCTCGCTAAGCGGGAACTGTGTGATAAGGTCCGAGGATGGATGTCAGTCTTGCTTCAGCACTGTGGAAAAGTTCTGTCCTTCTACTTCTGAAGCAGTTCACGTGTATGGTAATAGGTCTTAGCCCAGCAACTTCACAGAATTAGGCAGAACGATGCTTATACAGAAAGAAGAAAAAGCCCAACCCTCCTCTTACTCCCTCCTTCCCCTTGCCCATCCATACAGAGTAGTGAATGTCTGTTTGAAACAAACCCTGCTATTTGTAAGGAAGGTGCAAAGAAAGCTAACAAAATATATTTGCCCAATTCTTGTTTCTAGCAGATACTCCAGTATACTGAAGAGGATTTTTTTGGTGTCTTGAAAACCAGTGTTTTTCATCAATTCATATTCCTGTCAAGCTTTTTAAAGAATTAGTGTCTTGCAGTAAGAGCTTCTCTGCCAAGCACTTATGCACCCTTAAGTTAAATGTGCATTGAGATCTCCTGAGGTGAAAAGAAACTGAAGCAGTGCAATATCTGCCTCCTAACCCTCACGAACAGCACAGATGGCACCGTGATGAGAACCTGATTACAACATTGTTGTCCCCTGACCTTATTGCAACACTTTCTTAGTTTGTAGTGTGTGGGATGCTGACTTGCATCCCTCAGCCTTAAACCTTTGACCTGCCAATCTAGTGAATCAGTTTTGCCCAATTTGAATGGAATATTACGATTTTTATCAGAGCATTCTCCAAAGTCCTGATGTCTTCGGAGTCTGCCAGGAAACTTGTTTTGTAACCTTTGTTTCCAGTGTGCAAATCTTTGTTTTGTTTTTGAAATATTATAACCCATACATATTGTATAATTTATATTTATATAAACAAATGCATGCATGTATAAGTGTGTGTATAAATGTGTCCTCTGTGTGTGTGTGTGTGTGTATATATATATATGTAAAAAAATATTTTTATTGGGAGAGCAGGCTTTCCAAATTACTGTCTCAGCAGTCATGGGTTGGATTTTTGTTACGGTGAAGTACAGACTGGGTTTTGGAAAGAAGGAAAAAAGATCCAGTGATATTTTAATTTTTTGTGGGGCTGAGTTAGAAAGCTTGTTAAGTTTCATCTAAAATAAACTCAGGTTAAATGTAAAGAGTATATGTTATTCTTACAAGAGTTGTTGAGGAAATTAAGGGAGAGTTTGTGTCATCTTTTGTATTGCTTAGTTATGTCATGCACCTGTTGCTGTTCAATTTGCAGTGCTCTGTTTACCATGGCAAAATAAGTACTCTGTGTGTTTCCAAATTTACAGTAATTTAGTCCCTCACATAATGTTCTTTGCTTAAATGCTTAGTAATTAGCAGAAACCAGGTAGAGTGGTTTTGACTGGCTCATTTTAGATCAACTTGAGGATGTTTATTTTTCAAGCTACTGCAAATATGGTGTTTTTTATTTTCCAGCTTTATTTTTTAACTTGTGTATATCCATCATGCAGTGTTTTTCTTCTCTCTTCCCCACAGTTCAGATATATCCACCTACCCAAAAGTTCTATAAATAAATTTGAATGCTGGGTAAAATTGTTTTCTTCCAAGTAACAGATGCTTGTCCTTCTGCGTATACGTGCCTAGAGCGCTGGTGACATCCAGCGGCTGCAAAACACTTAATGACAACATTTTGCAACAGTGCAATAACATGCTTAGTGGTAATCCCTGAGGGGATAATTGGTCCAAGTCTACGGACACAGTGGCTGTTTTTGATAGCCAGTTTGGAGCTGACCCAGTTGGTCTTCGGACAGTTGGACTCTCAGCTCTTTTTTAAGAAATTGTCTGATGGGTGTCACTGCACACAAATAATTTTAAATGTATGCTGCTATAGTCTTAAAGGGGCCTTAACAGTGATTGATTGATTTTTTTTTTTCCCCCTGTCCCTTCAGGCCTTGCCGTAATGCACTCCCAAAGCACGAATCAGTTGGATGTGGGGAACAATCCCCGTGTGGGTACCAAGCGCTACATGGCTCCAGAAGTCTTGGATGAGACTATCCAGGCAGACTGCTTTGACTCATATAAAAGGGTCGATATCTGGGCCTTTGGGCTGGTCCTTTGGGAAGTAGCAAGACGCATGGTTAGCAATGGTAAGTATTTGGGACCACTTTACTTGCTTTTAGAAGGGGTTAAGCAAATGGGAATTCATGGCAAAGCACCTGCCACCAAAATGGATAGGATGAGCGGGAAAAT
Organism: Phalacrocorax carbo; assembly: GCF_963921805.1. NCBI lineage: Eukaryota > Metazoa > Chordata > Aves > Suliformes > Phalacrocoracidae > Phalacrocorax > Phalacrocorax carbo. The sequence continues at coordinate 743,022 of NC_087517.1, forward strand.
ACTGGACCTCCAAAGTATTTTGATTGCTGACACTTTGCTGCCTGTGAAGTTGTTGGCATGTTGGGTGCTGAGTATTGATGTCATTTCTGTTAAGGCCGAGAAGGAGGGTCCCCTGCCACATCCTATATTGTGATGAGATGTAATTCATACCAGTTAGTCAGTTAAGTTAAAATTTCATATTATAAAGTCTCTAAACTTTTTCCATATGTCATTAAGCCGTAGTGAATACTTTTAGGTGGCTGTTTCTTGTGACAAAGCCTAAGGAACAGAAGGAGAACACGTGGGAAGCAAAGAAGTGAAGTGATCACAAGTCAGGGGTGCACTTGCTTTACCAGGTTAAATGCACTTGCAAAGCAGGCCTTGGTCCAAGTACAGTTCTGCCTGGGAGAAGTGCCACTGCAGCCCTGCCTTGTAGCACACAGCGTTGCTTCATGTTTCCTTGGCAAAGGAGTCTCAGTTTAAGAGCCTTTAAGCTGGGTATTTGTTGGTGCTATTTCTTGTGTGTGTAATTCAGAAGTCCTCTCTAACTTCTGGACCTCAGGTTGTGCTCTCCGGACCCAAGTTTGAGTCAGAGTGGCTCAAACTGAAGAATTGAAGGCCCCTTTTTTGGTGGGAACTGTTTCAAGTGAGAATCTGAGGGAAGACTTTGGAGGAAAGGATTAAGATAGCTTTAGAGATGTTCTCAAAAAGCAGCTGTTGAGAGCCAAAGGAGGGAGCATGAGTGGTGGTGTGGAGAGAGGAGCAGTGAGTGGACAGGGTTAGGCTGCAATATGGTATGACAGTGAAGGCATGTGGTAGCTGGTACAGAGTAACAAAGCCTGACTCAAATTCTAGTGGAAGTTAGGGGGTACTTGCCTCATTATTTCTCATGCATTATCTCTTCTCCATTCTCTGAGCCCAGTGGAAATCCTGTGCAAGTGGTGTTGTACTGGGCTACGGGGAGTGGGGAGAGAGGACAGGTGAATATGCAGCAGCTCTAGAAACAAATATTTAATTCTATTAAAGTACAGGACTTTGAACTACGAACCTTGTATTTCATCTGTTACCTGTTGTGGCCAAAACAATTTAACTGTGAGTAAAAAAAAAGGTATTGCTCCCTTGTTCAGGGTAATTCTCAGCACAGCAGCTGCAGGCAGCTAGTTGTCTCCAGAAACACTGCAGTGAGGCTTGTTATGAGAAGGCTGCTGGAAGGTGGCACTTCTGAGAAGATTTGCAGACTTTCCAAGCTTGCTGTGAGATTCCCTGGGGCCTGGAGCACTGTCCAAAGCCCCCGTTTTCTCTAGGATGCTTACAGGGTGCTTAAAGAAAGCTGACTTGGAGGTAGCAAAATGCATCAGGTAGGCTCAGGTGGCTAATTTAAGTTTCCTTACAAGCCTGAGAGCTTGCTTTCGTAGCTCTGAAGAGAACCATAATGGATTTTTGTCTGTGATGGAGAGCAGGGCTATCTGTGTGGGTGGACAGCTGTTGTGGTGCAATTTAACTTGCAGGGTCTATGATGAGCAGCTCCTGTTTCGCTGGGAGCCGGCAGCAGCCACAGGACTTACTGCAGGAGCAGAAGGGAGCTTGCGCAGGCTTTCTGCGGGGTGGCAGAGCGGAGCTCCTGACCTTGCCTGCTTCCCCGTCAGAGGTGTCGCTTGAAGACGCACGCAGCAAAAGGAATAGCTATTGTTCTGGTACAAGAACGTACGTCACCTGCATCACAAAGTGTGATGATGATCTCAGGCGAAGGTTTATGTGGTTAATTCGAGGAAGGAGGAGAGTCCTGTGAATGCATGGTGTTAATTTTCCTTATGATGTACTCTGTTTATTGGCAAATGTATGTCGTAGGCAGTTAGGAAGACACTCATTGCATTTCCCAACATTTGGAGACCTCTGGGTTGCAGTTCATGTCAGTGTGAGCGCCTTGAGAATTTAAGCTGTAACGTCATTGTTTTCAGTGCAGTTTTATGTTCTGCACTTTGTCCGTCTCAGCGATCTGCGAGCACTGTAGTTTACCAGTTGCCATAACATGATGGTCTTGCTGGGCAGGGGTTGATCAATTCACTGTGTGATAGGCAATGCTCGCTGCCGTGGGAAGGGAAGCCAGCGCGTGAGGAGGCAGTCGGTCTTCCCCACGCTGCCCGCAGAGGGGCTGTGCCCGTAGCTGTGGGTGGTGGGACCAGCAGCGCTTACATGTAGGCACCGTGCGGAGTACTGTCGTCTGAATGTAGCAGTTGGCCTGTGTGATGATGAAACGTCACGTGTAATCTTGATAAGTTTATTTTTACTGCCAGTCTTGGATTTTGAGTAGTTCATCTGGAATCTGTCTTGCAACAGTGCTGTTCTGGAAGCTGGTAATCCTTTGTGGAATATTGGATGTCTTGCTCTCTGTATATGAATATACATTTATACTTATTTCTGTGTGTGTATACTGTATGTAATATATTTAAACACACACAGTCTTATGTAGTTACCTCTTGCAATTAAAACTCCAGGAAATGATATCTATTATTTAAATATTCCCGTGCTGAAGTTTTGATACATACGTATTGCTGCAGTAACTGCAGTTCACAGCCAACTTACCTGAGCCACTTTTGAACTAGTGAGCTTAGATCGTGCTGGCAGCTTCACCAAGATGGTATGAAACTCAGCGTGCACTGCAGACCAGCCAGTGATGATAGGTAAGTGCTTCAGGGATTTGATGTCTGCTGAGCTCAGTGCCACTCTGGAAGCACTTTTCACAGTAATGCAGACACGTCATGATATTGGTCATGTCACTAAAGTCTTAAGTTTAAGACAACAGTGATACCAATTCCACAGTACTTACTTCCAGCTGCTCAGTATTTCTGCCCGTTGCTGTAAGTAATTACACTTCCTTGCGCTGGTTTGAAATGGAGTAAATATTTTCTCTCAAATCCAAGTGTTTAGCTGTGTGGAAATCATTATTTCATCAGGTGATCGCTCAGATAACCCTGTTTGAGTTGTAGTAAGACGCCAGCACTGGGAGCGAGCATGCTGAGGTCAAGGCAGCGAGGTCAAGGCAGCATGCTTATGTGAGCCAGGTGACGGTGTGTCTCGGGTGGGCTGGAGGCACTCGCCAGTTGTGTGTGCGCTAGGGATTTTTGCTGCTGTCCCATGCTGATGGACACGCGTCACCTCTCATCTACTGGGTGGAAATGCAGAGTCTATTCCAGTGAGTCAGCCTGGTTTAGTGCTTCGTTTGTGGAACTGAAGTTCCTGTCATCTGGCTAAAAGTTTGATATTTTTTTAAAAACTTAAAGTTTATTTTCAAATTTTTAATTTTTTAAAGGTTTATTTTTACTTTTGAGATTTTAAAATATTTTAAATTTTTTTTAAGCTTATCTAATGGTCCTGGAGGTGACACGGTGATTCTCAGTACTTTTGTGTGGCTTAGTGTAAGGCGGAAACTGTGGTAGGAAACTCCTTCGACACAACCATGAGTACTTGGTAATCGTCTTTGTGCTGTAGCAGGAGCCACTCAGCATTTCTCTCTGTACTTGAAAAATGCGATTTAAGACCCCAAGTCAGCATTTAACTCATTCAGAGAGAGCAGTGCTTGTTCCTTGTGGAGTGGTGCTTCACCGCTTTTGAGTGCGCTGCCTTCTAGCGTGCAGCGCCCGGCATCCGTCCTTACCTGCCTCCTGGCACTTAGTTCTGTTCCTTGTTGTCTTCGCTGTCATTCCCAGTATTGTGGTCCTGTTCAGTTCTAAAGCAGTGTGAGCAGCTGAAAGACGGTTACTGCTCAGAGCCGCCCCAGTGCGCGGTCGTCACCTCTGCAGCGCCGTCTCTGTTGCCTAGGCGTTCGCTTTGCTCCGGCGTGAGATTTGAGCACGTGTAGGACGAGCTGACATTGAAGGAACGAGGAATAAAGGTGAACAAAACCGCTGCTCTGTGTGTGAGTTCCACTTCATTTGAGTAGCAAAAAGCCAGCAACCCCAGGGAGAGAAAATACAGTGTATCGTAAATTACAGAAGTCACCCTAAAACTGTCCGGAAAGCGGGGAGCTGTAGCCCGTGCCGCGCGCCTCTCGGGCCGCCCTCGTCACGAGCGGCCGGCTCGCTTCCCCGGGGCAGTGGGCGAGGGAAGCGTGTCACAGGTCAGCGACAGTTTTGCGAGCGGAGCGGTGTGGGCTAGAGGTTGCAGCGCCTCGCTGGCACCGCTGGCGGGCTGCGGCAGAGCCCGCGGCGCTCCCGCGGGACCTCTGACGCACAGGCCGGAGTACTCCGGAATCGCTCCAATGGAGTAAAGGCTAGACACACTTCGCTTCGTGTTTGTTACTCTGTCTTATCTGAAAGAGCTGCTCTGTACCCTATACTTTGCAAAGACCACATGAAAATAGTAAATTAGAGCCAGTGTTTCTCTTTTAGGGATAAAGTTCATCTGTAATATCCTAATGACCCTGGAAACGTTTTCAGAGCTCTGTGAAGTAGCTCTGCAGTTCTGTATTTGGCTAATACGACGCCACTACTTTCTCTGAAATGGAAATATGAATAGCGCGGATACACAGGAGGTTTTTTGTATTGCTGAATTCTCACAATAAATGTTGTTCTGTGTTCTGGGGGGAAGCAGGAGGAGCGCGAAGATGAGCGTGGCCCTGTAGGTGATGTTTGGTGGATGCAGTTACGAGTCAAAGGAGGAGGGTGGGTGATGCTTCTTTACGCAGCGTGTACTATAGTCTGGCCTTCTGCCCCCGTGTCAGAATAGCGCAGGGTGATCCCTGCAGTCTGCTGTGACTTTGTGGTAACTCGCTTGGGTCGCCAGATCTTTGACCTGTCCTGCTATTTCTGAAGGGAGCTGTAACTTCCTGAACACCATTTCCCCTTTTGACTAGCCATCACAGATGGGTGTTTAGATTTTTACAGAGGATCTATGGGATTTTGGTCTTAATCTCTAATAAAATAAAAAAAAACTAAATCCCAACCACTGTAGCAAAGTTTGAGAACCTCTTTTCAACTTAAGTATATCCAGTGCAACAGAAATTCTCCTGGATTTCATGACCGTGGGACAGCTGCCAGTCTGCTAAAAAGCAGTTTTAAGACTGTCCTGCCTATGCTTCCACTGGACACAGAGGGCCTCGTTTGCTTGGTGTTTTTCCAAGCTGCCGACCCAAATGCCTGTCTCGAACACCAGTCTTTAAATTGGCTTCTGGAGAAAGTTGAGCTCCCTGTAGATGACTTGTGAGCTTAACCCACCGATGAAACAGCAGTGCTGCATGCAGGCCTTACACAGCAGGCACAAGGCTTTTTAGCCTGCCAGTTTTATGTGAGCTGGGTGACAAGTTGTGAGAGCCGACAGACAAACTCATTTTTCCGTGTGGAGTCCTAGAAGATACATTCAGACACTGGGTGCCATGGGCTCGCGGGTGGTCGGCTTTGTGACGGCATGTGGTGCCGATTACCCTAGGTATTTTCCTGTTTTAATAACAAGAGATGGAATTATTGGAAGCACCAGCGTGAGGGTCTGTAGATGCTGACATGATTATTGTCCTCTTTCAGGAACCATAAAACCATGCCAAGTGTGTGGTACGCCTACTAAAAACCACAACGCAGGCCTGAAATTTTTTACATCAGCTGGCAGAAATCCCAGTTTTGTGGTTGTCAGTAAAGCTCCATGCATTATAAAAGATGGCCTTTTGGCAAGCGTATTTATTTCTCACCATTTCAGCTCAAGCATCCGCAAAATGGGTATAGTTCTTACGTTGTGGAGTTGTAATATGAGCCAATTAATTAACATTCTGGATAGAAAAAGCTGTTCCTATGATAGTAAATGCTATTCTGTTGTTTAATGGCTGCTTGATACTGTGGTGTTAACTTTTAAAAGATTTTTGTGCTTATTATAGAATTATTAAGGTTGGAAAAGACCTCTAGGATCATCAAGTCCTACCGTCAACCCACCACTACCATGCCTCCTACACCGTGCCCTGAAGTGCTGCATCTACACGTCTTTTAAATACCTCCAGGGATGGCAAAGAATCATTTTAGACAGCTAGGTCATCTGTTCTCCCTTTCTGTGCAGTCATTAAATAACGCCTCTCTTGTGTCTCACTAGGTATTGTGGAAGACTATAAACCACCGTTTTATGACTTGGTTCCAAACGATCCCAGTTTTGAAGACATGAGAAAAGTGGTCTGTGTAGATCAGCAAAGGCCGAACATTCCCAACAGATGGTTCTCAGACCCTGTAAGTGAGCGCGCCGGTGGGTGGTTTGCAGAAGATACAAACTCACCTTTCTTCTTTTGAAATAGTCGTGGAAGTTATTTTCAGTGATCACCTGAAATGGAAGTGGTCTCGGTGCCGCTTCTCGGGAGCGTTACCTGCAAAGATTTCAGAAGCGTGCTGGCGTGCGTGATGAACCTGTGTCTCGGAGCAGGAGGAAAACACCACGAGCAAACTGAAGATTCTGAAGTCTGAGCTATTCACAGATTAGTCTTTTAGCAGCACGATTTAACAATAAGTAGTTTAAAGCTGCTCTTCCTATGTTGTTCTCTCTCTAAGGGGAGCTTTCTTTGAGGGCAGGGTAGCCTGCCTAGGCCTTTCAGCGGCTTATAAGCAGGCAGATTTAGAACCGAATTTTGGTCTCTCTCCTGTGTACAGGATAAGGGACTGTTCCTTTTGAAAGGCTAGTGCTGAAGTTGATTTTTCATCATCAGAATCGGTCTGGACTCTTCGGGTTGAACAGCTGGTTTGTTACCGAAGCTGTGGAGATCTGTTTGGATCTGTATGGCGGGTAGGGCCAGCCAGGATGAGAAGTCCCGTCTGCGTGCTTTGGGTTGCAGAGCCGCGCTGTGCTGCCGCACGAGCCAGCTGTGAATCCCAGCCGTTTAAAGCTGCGCTGGACATGATGAAATCACAGGCAGAAAATCTCTACCTTCTCTGGCTTCCTTCGCTGATCTTGCAGTCAGTTTCATTGAAAAGAGATTCTGTGGAGTGTTTTCTTAATTAGAAAAAAACCTCAAACTCCATTGTTTAAAATTGCGGTAGCTTGTCACTCCAGTCGGCCATCGATTAGTTATTCTCTTGGTTTAACCATTTTATCTAACTTGCTTGTTCGGTTTTTTCCCCAGCACGTGAAAGCTGTATATTTGATAGATAAATAATAAGCTCTGTGGACTTCTGAAAATCAAGTATTAATAAGGCAATAAAACTTTATTGTGTTAGTGCCGATCCCAGTCTAGTGGTTTCTTGGCTTGTGATTTGTGTACTTATGTTGTGTGTTGTTTTTTATTCTTTTCCCAGACATTAACATCTCTTGCCAAGCTGATGAAAGAATGCTGGTATCAAAATCCATCAGCGAGACTAACAGCCCTGCGAATCAAAAAGACTTTGACCAAAATTGATAATTCCTTAGATAAACTGAAAGCTGACTGTTGACCTTCTTCTCGTGGTGCTCTCCTGATAGGAAGGCATTTGTCTGGTTCAGAAGTAGTCTGGCCAGACGGTTTATACGATTGGTCCCCATGTGGCTACTTACAGAGGCAGAAGTTCTTACCAAGCCCACCTGTTTGGGAGACATCGGAACCGTATGGACTTTGCTCAGTGACTACAATGGGCATTTCACAAATGGTCAAGCTATAAGGACTCAACGCTGGATGTACTGTTGCAAAGGTAGTGGCCTGAAGGAAGACAGAGAAATCCTAAGACAAGATCAGGGCATTAAATAATGGCTTTGAACAGCTTTTTCTTTTTTTTTTTTTTTTTTTAATTCTCCTAATCACTCCCAGGGTGAACACATGGAAGTGGTAAATTTTAATCAGCAATATTGCCTGTGCTTCTCTTCTTTATTGCACTAGGAATTCTTTGCATTCCTTACTTGCACTGTCACTGTTAATTTTAATGACATGACTTGCCAAAAATATGATTGGCTGTATACTACATTGATCTATGCCTGAGTAATAGGAAATGAATTTGGTAAACTGAAAATGTAACTGTCAGATTTTAGCTGCATTTTACACGTGTACTGATGTTTACAATAATGCTGAACATTAGGAATTTCTCGTTTATACAAAACTTGCAAATTATTTATTACTAGTGCACTTGCCAGTTTTTTAAACTGTAAAATAAGTGCATAAAGTTAAAGCTTATTTTTATGTGGCCTCTTTCATGATTTCTTACACAGACGTTTTTGTAACACAATATAACCTGAAACATAAATTGTTTTCTGTATTATCATATTACAACCCGATAGTCACATTTTAAGTGCTTCACATTTGTAAGTGTGTGGTCTGTAACATATTTTCAGTTCAAATACGGAACATATATATAGCCATTACCCACATGACGTTGTGTCTAGTATCTTACTGATCTAGAAGAGGAAAGCAGTGGAGGAATTAACTAGAATTTTAGGTCATGAATGCTGTGGGGAAAATGCATTTTATTTCTTCTAAGCTATATAATATGCATTTAAACTCTGCCAGAAAAAATAACTATTTTGTTTTAATCTACTTTTTCTATTTAGTAGTTATTTGTATAAATTAAATAGAATGTTTTCAAGTCAAACAAAAGAGTGTTTTAGTTCTCTTACTGCCTGTTAGTGCAAAGGTATACTAATGCAGCAGTGGGTCTCTCCAGTCATACGTGCGCAGGTGGATAGAGCTGGTCCAGGTCAATACTGGGTGGAACACCAAGGTACGGAGGCTGTTAACGGTTGTTTGTCTGGCTGTGTTTTTCCTCTGCTGAACTGGATCCCAAAATAGTACAGCAGGGAGCTGGTGTACGCTCTTTGGACGTGACGCCAACCATGTCCACGCAGACCTCCGGGAGCGTGTCTTGCAGAAGAGGTGTGTTATCCCCTAGCCCTGTGGGGAAGGATTCAGCTTTGTACCCAGAGAACTGTTTTCTCTGCCTGTACCTCTTGATACTCTCATCTTACTCGTTATGCCAAGTGGAAGAGTAACTAGGAAGCGACAGTGCCCTTTCATCCTTGGAAAAAAACTCCTTTATTCATGGGCTTGAAATCCTCCAGGAAATCTAAGGACCTGGATAGTAATTAGCCATTTGGACATGTTTCCTCTCTGGCTTAAAAAATTTCTCTGAGATTCCCTTCTGTGCTTTAAGTCTGACGGATTCTGCTCTCCTGTTTCTCTGACTCTTCCTTCTCAGCCCCGGTCTTCCTTGCCCTACTCCGGCCAAGTGGCCTGCCTTTTTTTTTTTCCACATTTCTAGTGTAGAGATTAGCAGCCAGGCTTGTGGGACAGGCGCTGCGTGGGGCCGAGAGACTGTAGGGTACAATAGCTCTGCAGAGCAGGCTGGGTTGGTACCAGTTGGTAGGTCTCTTAATTACACTTGATGAGAATCTGAGCCGATCCAGTACTGCAAAAAGCATAAGAAAAGTGGGATCTGGTTAATATTTATTGTTAGTTTTTATTAGGAAGTCAAAGGCTCAGTTGCCTGAATGCATTCTGGTTTGCTTTAAACTGGCTTGTGTACGTGAAGCTCGCTGGGGTAAGTTAAACAGCTGCAGCCCAGGAGGGACAGTGTTTCAGCAGCGACGCGAGCAGATCGGTCTGTTGGACTGAGACGCTGTACGAGTGCGAGGAGGTACTGACGGTTACAGCTGCAAGACAAGTAGCTGTGCTAGCGATAATTTCCTGATAGAGCACTGCCTGAAGTTCTGTAGTTCTAGGTGCCTGGTGCACGCACGCAAATGCGTGTTTCTTTGTGTTTGTGTGATGAAACAGGCATCGGTATTTAAAACAACTGGGAAGCGAGGCAGCCTGCTTTCAGAGGTCCCAGGCTGCCGCAGTGCTTGGGGGCGAGGGCAGCTGGGGGCGTCTGGGCAGCGGAGGGGAGGGGGAGGTAGCTCTACCGACAGGGTCAGAGCCGGAGGAGACAGCTCAGTGCACAGGGTGAGTCTGGAGTGGATGGTTAGGTTTTTTACTTTGGGTTTCCACAGCTCCAGCATTTTTCAGTGCAGGTGTTGGAGAAGAGAGACAATCTGTCATGCTGATGATTAATAACAATTCTGCCGTGTTGGCTGAATTTAGCTCAAATGCGAACATGCTGAGTCACAGCATCTTGCTAGGTACTAGGGAAGACGGTCACGCTTAATACTTGATCCATCTCTTCTTTGCACTGTAGCATGTTCTGACAAGTACTGTGTATGTAGAACAACCACATGACTTAAGGTTGGAAACAGCTCTGTGTACTCCACAGCGGTTTATTCTGTCTCTGAAGATCTGTGTTTTCTGACCGCTCTGCTGGGACTGGTTGGCATCCCACAGGATGCGGGGCTTGCAGCAAGGGGGTGCACAGTTCTCCAGGGCGCTCTTCCGGGCTCCGGGAACTGCTGGGCCCCTCTTAGCTGGGATACAGATTTGGCTGAGGAACTCTAGCATTAATTAAAACTGGAGTCTTGGCTCTCCATGTCTATAAAGCAGGGAAAACCAGCTAAAGGATAAAAGCACAAACTCTAAAAACACCCCATGATATCCCATTTATCCCGTGTTAGGTAAAGAAGATTATCCAAGCAAGCTACTGACAGGGTAAAAAAAAGTCTGCCCAGTGCTGGGACTCCTGGGCTCTCATCGATGTGCTAGCCAGGGGCATTTTGGTTGGTGCTGCTCTCGTAGCTTCCTCTTGCCTATCAAAACATCCAGGGATTATTTCAAACCAAATTCACATTCATGCTCTGCTAATGAAGTATTTTTGGTCCAGGCTTTGACTGAACTATTTGAAATGCTAACTCATTTTTTTTTTTTTAATTAGGTGAGTATTTGGCAAACTTCAATCAGGAAAATTGAGTGGAAAATAATCATAAGATGTAATTTCTTATTTCTTGACTGAGGGATAAGTCATTCAGGACTGTGCTTTTCTAATGTATAATTGCTGCTGAGGGTAGTCAGGGTCCACGCTTTCAAAAATGAGCAGAAGTAGCAGCATTCTTGGGAACTAGAGGGTGGTGCACCTGGGAGCAGAGAAGGAGAAGCTCAGTGATAGTCAGTGAGGGATTATCTGTGGTCTGTGTTAATTAACCTCATTTTCAAGTGTCTGGGCAGTCAGAGGTGAAAATCTGTTGCTGCTTTTCCCCTCAAGGTGTCCAGGCTTGGGCAGTGGGGGAGAGTTTGCAAGTGATGTACGTGAAGGTAACACCCCCCACCTCCCACGCTGTTTTTCCAGCATGTTTATTAATTGACTTTCATCTAGTACACCCATAAAATCTAATCTTCTAAAGAGATTTGGAATGCTTATATATAATCCGCTGCATTAAGGGAGTCACTGCATTTATTACTATGGAGATGGCACAAGCAGTTCTATAGGTGAAGTTGAATTATACATGAGTCTGGCAGATTTGCACTGTACACAGCCAGTATGGGTCTGGGGTGCTGTCACCCGAAATGGGCCTGGCCGTGTGTCAGAGCCCTAGTAAGGGGAGGCCCTGCGTGTAAGATAGATAAATAAAATGGTGCATCGGCGCACGAGTAGCGCTGTGGCTGCGCTATCCTGTCGATAGGTGGGACCACCTGTGGCTGTAGGAGGAAGGCCGGGCAAAAACCAGGGGTACTTTAGATTTGGGGGGGTTGTTGCTTTGTGTTTGGATTTCTCTCTTTTCCCCCCTGTGCAGAAGGCTTGTTTATTATGGGTTAGGAGTACGTTGCACTTCGGGTGTCCTGGGAACAGCTGCCTAAAGCAGCCCGTGGCCAGCAACTCATGTTAGTGTCGCTGTAGCGAAGTCACTGAAGGCTTCCTCCCACTTGTCTGTAACTTCCCTTGTGGGCCTTCTGTGCTAGAATTTTCCATGAAAAATCCATATCAAGCCTTCCAGAATTTTTCTGTTCACCTGGACTAAACTATTTTGGTAGGGAGGGACAAGGAGCAATTCTCTTCCCTGTGGGGTGAAATGTCTGCTGTGCAACAAGATCAGCCATGGCGCAGCGGTTGGCGTTGGAGAAGGGAAACAAAGGTGTTACCGGTGCGGTTCCTTGTATATAGAGAGAAGTTTAACTTTTTCTCAAACACATTTTTACATTTTAAAACTCAGATTGGTGTGGGAAAAGTAAGCATTTTATCAAATGTGGAGTTAATGATGTACTGTGACAGATGCCCTCAGCTGGGAATAGCACATCTGCTTTATCCCCAGTTAGAAGGAAAAAACCCACCACCCTTCCAGTGCCTGAACCAAGAAACCATGCCAAGACAGAAGCCAAAGCATGCCAGGAAAAACGAAGCACAGCCGTACGTGGTTCACGTCAGTCTCCGCCCGTTACGGTGGAAGAGGGGCTGCGAGAGGAACCTCGTGCTCATGGGGGAGAAGCTGGGACCTCGGCGCAAAGTGCAGCTTCTCACTGATAATGGGCTCGTTTCACTACCTACAGATCCTGCGTGGTGGAAAGCCGTGTGAAGTCTGCCGAAGGGATCTTCCCAAGGGGTACGGGACATGTGCTTGCTGTTCTGTACCAGCCAGACTGCTTCGAGGTCCGGGAACGTGATCCTCCTGGGGATGGTGGCCTGTAACACGATACACCAAAGTGCCTGCCAGATCTCAGACTTGGGAGACCTAGTTTTCTAATGTGGGTTTGTTTTTTGGGGTTTTTTTGGGGTTTGTTTGGTTTTTTTTAAAAAAACTGTCCCCTTTTCCACCACAGTCGTTGCCATGTGTTGTTCTGTGTGTAGTGGAATGTGTCCCAGCAGCATGTCTAAAGCTGGGGCAGAGCATCACGAGAGCTGGTGTGCACACACCCTGTCCTCCACTCTGGCGTAGCTCCTCAGGACTCTATTTATACTTACAGATCTAATAAATATCTTCGCTTGTTCTCAACCAAAACGTTCCTACCTCCCATCCATGGCCAGCGGACGGTGCTGTGCAGCCCTGTCAGGCTGCGCTTTCCCCCTGCCCTGGCACGAGGCAGGGTTACACCAGAGAGGGAGGCAGGCGGCGGCCGCTGCGCTGCTGGGGGGCACGGGCCGAGCGCTCGCCGTGGGCCGAGCGTGTCCCGGACGGGGAGCGGGGAAGCACCCTGCGGCTCCCTCCCCCCGCCGGGCGCTCGCCCGTCGGTGGGGCGTCAGCGCACACCTCAAAGCATGCTGAGGGTTTGTACCGGGGTTTTCCATCTTTGTGGACTGCACAAGCGATGAAGCAGCAGGTGATGCGAGGTGGATTTTTAAAATTGCCTAATATTAAGGTTGGACTAGATGATCCCTGAGGTCCCTTCCAACCTGTGATTCTGTGATTAATAATTACTAACTTGCCTTTCCAGCTGCAGTCCCCACCAAAACACTGACCACCTTTCCCAGTGCAATAGCTGTCACAGAAGCCCTGAACTCCTAAAATCAACAACATTCAGGTAGTAGCGTCAGTTTTAGCAAGTCCGTGGGTTTGTTACTATGCTACAATCTATTCCTTTCAAAAAACAAAAAGCTGATGCTGTGTTCAGCTTCAACACCTGTATTTTTTTTCTTGTAGGCATCTTGGAAAGCTTAATTTTTGTTTTTTGGGTGGCTTTCACAGCATATAGAAGGAGCCAGCACACTCTGACCTCATGAGGCAAGAGGAAGAGGCAGAGCGCACTGGTAGCACTGCACTGCTGTCAGGTCAGTTCCGAAGCTAATGCTGCGCTCTGTAGTTGCATCTTCCTAATGATTTAAAAACATGGGAGTGCCTTAGTGGAGCAAGGCTGCAATCTTCATCTCTTGTCAGTCTACAAGTGAGAAATGGAGATCTAACCCTGGGAGTCACTTGAGGATTTTACCTGGTTTCCATGCTTTTCTAACCATGTAACTCCGGCAAGAGCTTGTAAACGTGCTGTGACAGCTCACCAGGGTGTGGGACATCTGAGAGCCGCGCTGCTCGTCGGGCTCGGTGTGCCAGTGTGCCTTTGGTCTGGGTGTTCGTGCACGCAACCCTGGGAGCTTCATTGCCGTGGCTGGAGATCTGGTGGAAGTCACAGGTTACGGGGTTTCTCAAAGGCAACGATTATACGGGTGTCTCCGCAGCCCTGGGAAGCCCTGCTGGGCGTTCTGCGTGCTCGTTCCCGCAGCAGCCAGCCTGCGTGGCCTTGCAGGTGTCACACTGGTTATTGAAGGATGGATGGTGTCCCGCAGCGCTGAGCCCCCGCTGGGCCCGCGGTCTGTGGGGCGGGTGCCTCGCCCCTTCGCAGGGCTGCGCCAGTGCCCGTCCTGCCCCGCTCCCCTCCGGCCCCATCCCTGCCCAGTCCTTCCCTCCGCGCCGGCCCTGGCTGTGCTGGAGCCCCGCCTGCCGCCGCTTCCACCTCCTCGTTCCCAAACTCCCCCTCTGCCCCTTCCTCACCCGCTTGTCCCGGCGGAGGGACAGCTTCTTCTCAAGGGCAGCGCCCCAGGCCGTGCCCACCTTCCTCTCACCGCTGTGAACCGCTCCTCTTCCTCTGGGGTCAGAGACAAGCTGCGCGCCAGCTGTGCTAGAAGGAGATCGGGCTCAGCTAGGCCAGGGACGTTTTTGGTAGGAGATGTTAAAACCTGCAGTCAATTTCTTCTCATCGTAAAAGATCATGACACACTCGGCTGACGCTTGATGGCTGTCGCTAAGTGGATCTAAGGACTTTGTAGCATGCCGATCTCTTCCCCTATAGGTCTCTGCAGCAGCGTTCTCCATTTTTCACCATCCAAAAAACCCCAAATATTATAAATATTTCAGCTTCATGGCATAGATCTTTTTCATTCTTGGAACGTTCTTCTGGAAAACCTGGAGCCTTAAAATGTGGCACCTACCAAAGGCGGTGGGGGATAGCGAACTGATGGATGCTAGCCAGGAATTTTATTCTAAAAATCTGCAAAAATAGCTATTGCGTTACGTTGTGTACCTCCAATAAAGAGAACGTACGTTTAACGTAAGTGTTAAAAAGAAGGAAATAGAAGGGTCTCAAAGGAAGTTTGTAAGAATTGTGGAACTGCTTGCAAAGGAAAACTTAGCATAGCTCGGTATGCAAAGAAGTTGCAAAATGAGGGAAAAATCATGCCTTTTGTCTGCCCATTTATCCTTGTCTGGTTATTTGCTGTATGTGGATCTTGCAATCTTTAATGCATGGAGTTAAAAATAGCTTAATGTTTGTCAGACGCTCGAGCTGTTTAAGAAACGTGGAACACAAGCAGTGGTGTTCTGTGGCAGGAGTTCAAGCACTGAACGTCCGCTTTAGACGATGCCGTGCCTAAGCCCTGCAGCGGGCGATTGATACCATGGCTAGAGTTCGAACGATTGTATTGAAAACAAGCTGGTAACTGTGACAAATTTACCATGACAAAACTCTTGTAATGAAGTTCTGTGTGAATTTAAAATACATGACTACCAAGTTCATTGGGAGAAAAAACATTAACAGTAAAAAAAAAAAAAAGGTGTTTTACTGTTTCTAATTGCCCACTGAAACGAGATAATCTTAAACTGTGTTTTTTCTGCAAGCACCTTTCTTAAAAATTGCCTGAGAAATGTTCTTAGTGTCTCCTGCTCTGGTTTGTGAGGATCTCGGTTACAGTGGAAGCCTTTAGGGAAAGGGCCCTTTCCTTTACTCCTGCCCTTGGTTTCTTTGGCTGTTTCCAGCAGTTACCAGCGGATGGTTCAGTCTTCCTTTTGCTGTTCCTGGTGAATCTCTTCTCATCTCGCCCCCCCAGGAGATGGCTCCGACACGGGCCACCAGGAACTCCCCGTCGGAAGCACTGAACAAGCCCTGACGGC
The DNA here is from genome assembly GCF_963921805.1 of Phalacrocorax carbo. Taxonomy (NCBI): domain Eukaryota; kingdom Metazoa; phylum Chordata; class Aves; order Suliformes; family Phalacrocoracidae; genus Phalacrocorax; species Phalacrocorax carbo. The sequence continues at coordinate 758,658 of NC_087517.1, forward strand.
TCAGGCACCCCGCCCTGATCCAGAGCCCGGGACTGCTGTTATCAAAGGGGTGGGAAGAGCAAAACGGTGCGTTCTTGTCCACGCCAGTATAGAAACGACTGGCGAGGGCGCCGTTTCAGGAGGTCTCTAGCAACTGTCACCCTCCGAGCAGTGCGCGCTCTGCCTCTGGTAGTTAATGGATGTCAGGTCAAGCCCTCGCTGCGTTAGGTCAGGCACAAAGCAGAACATAAGCTAAACATCTGGCCTGGGCTTAGTTTGCGTCGTGCTTAACGCTGCAGGAGGCAACAAAGAGGAGCCCAGACCAAGCACCTGAGTCGGCAGCTTCGTCCCGCGCGGGCTCAGCCGCTGTCTCAGCGCTGGCAGCACCGCGAGGAGGAGGAAGGCAGGGGCCGGTGAGAAGGCGGCGCCGGCAGCGCTGGGATGGCGGGAGGAGGGCAGTGCCCGTGATGCCGAGAACGGAGGTAGGGAGCAGAGGGACAGTCCCAGTGAACTGCGTTTTTTAATTACACTAATGCTCACTCTTGGACACTCCTTATGTCTGGATGATGCTAAAAAATTCCAAGTTCCATTGTTACCCTCCTCACCAAAAAGGCGCCTGCTTTTATTAATGTGAACTCTTCAGTAGATGTGTGGGCTACTGTTTAGCAGATCTCAGAGCTGTAGAAAGCAGCCTGGCAGGGTGTGTGTGGGGGGGTGTGACTAAGGAATTGTAAAATGGTTCTTGGAACAGTTTGGGAATTTTTCAACTCTTTCTAACTGCCATAGTCAACATAATTCTGATGGCAATTTATGGAAGGTTTCATAAGCATTTCGGGATGAAGAGAGTGGGAGACAGACTACAAGACAGCTCTGTAGTTAGGACACTGAACTGGGACGCCGAGGACCAAGGTGAGGGGTAGTTACTGACCTGCTGGCCATTCTGGGATGCCCACGTACTTCGATTTGTTTTGCTTGCACAAAATTTCAGTAGGTCTTAGTTTTGTCCTGATGTGGAGCAAAACGAATTACAAAACAAAATTCTTGTTTTCCAGCCAACCCTAGAAGTACTTCCAGTTGGCAAACGTTTTTATGGTGCTACCCATTTCCAAAGACTCTTAAATCCCCAGGATATGCTATTTCTGTCCTACTATGAACCATGCCATGCAAGCATCTAACTTGGGAGCATGTTTGCCTCACAATAGCCTCAAAGTGTGGTGGGTTTTTTCCACTATCCCTTGTTTTGTTGCTCTTATTTTTCACTGGCATTTGGTGTGTCAAAGGCCTGATGAGGATCAGAGACAAAGGGTGAAAGATCAGTGATCACGGATAACTGGGGGCCCAAGCCTGCAAACCATGGAATGCTCTACAGACACAGTAAGATGTGGGTGACTGGATCCCCTCTGCCCTTACGTGTGCTTTTTAGTGGTTCCTGAAGTGCTGGGCAGTTTCAACCCATGGCCCGTTAGTGCAGACTTCTGCCTCAACTCAGATATTTTCAGCAGGAGCTGCTGCTAGCGCCTGCGCTAGGGATCCGCGACCGCTGGCGCTGGGAGGTGGCGGGGGGAGGCAGGGCACTCGCTGCTGTTCTTTCTCATTCTGTACTAATTAGCACAGAGTTCTGCTTTTGAGTTACAGAAGTCCAATTTAAATTCAGGCTATTGTATTTTCTACTCCTATTGCATCTCAGAGAGTTCACCAAATTCATGGCTGTATAGTTAAGCAAAGTTGGTAATCTTTGAAAAACAAAAAAAGGCCAATGTTCGGAGCGTGAGCTTTGTGAAAAGGCATTTAAGCCTGTATGTTGTTGCTTTAGCGATGGGCTTTATTACGTATTGTAGCAACCTTAGGTACTTCCTAAACAGTGGTAGAGGTTGAGGACTGGAGGCAAACCACTACAAAGAACCAAGTGGAGAGAAGGGTTGAGGGAATCCAGTTGGGTTCCTTGGTTTGGGGTAGGTTTTTTGGTTTTAAACTCAAGTTTCAAAACAACTTTAAAATGTAAGCAGCTTGTAATTCTGTATCAATAACAGTTATGACGTTTATTTACATGAAACCTATTGAAGTAGGAGGTTAAGACCTGGCAGACAATTTGAAATGTGTTGTTCCAGATTTCACAGGCACCATATAATACAAAACGTGATAGCATATGAAGTGCCCAGACCATTAGTTTTTAACGGCCTAGAGGGAAACAAAAGGTCTCAAGTGTGTTTCGGAGACACACAGTATTACCAGTATTAAATCATGCGAATGGGGCCTTGTTTGAAATAGATAACGTGGACAGCGTCGCCATGTGAGGTATGAAAAGGCTGGGTAGTGAATTTGACCTGATAGGTGTGATAGAGCAATATGATTAGTGTTCTGACATGCTACTTTTATTTCATAAACATAAATGAGGGGGGGAACAGAAAAACTTGTCAGATATTTAAATATACTGCCAATATCCATATTCTAAGTGATACGGGCTGGTTTGTGTCAACAAGCCTTAAAATTTCTGTTTTCCAATAGATGTGTATTCAGGCCCCAAATAAACTTCTCCAGCTTTGGCATGCAGGTCTCTACAACATCACTTTTCATCAACAAGTCTTCAGTCATGTGAATTATTCAGTCTATCGGTCCTTTACCCTACTAGGGTTCTCTGAAGCTTTCTAGAACTGAAATTCCAAATGATGAGGAGCCACTTTGAGTCATGTATTTATATACAGGGCTTGTGTCTCCGAAGTGGTAACTAGCTGGTGTTTAAACTTGTCTTTTATTGATGAAACATTTGTTCAAAACCATGGAACAAGTGTTGTCCGGACCGGCGGGGCAGGCTCGTGCCTGTCGCCAGCGTTAGAGAGGACTTTCCCACCCTGTGGTTCTCCTTCACGTCATCCCTGCAGTCAGGAGGGTCCGGCCTCCTGCCCCAGACAAGATTCTTACCTGGGACAAAAGTACTGGTTATTTTCCAGTTTTTGGGTGTCTGGCATATTTTCCTGAGGTCAGCAGAGATGGCGTCATTTTAGAAGAGATTTGCTGAAGTCCCTGAGCGCTGGCTGGATGCAGCCAGCCTTTGGCAAAGCGGTGGTCCCTGGTCACTGAAGGGCTTGAAATCCCTCAGGATGGGCTGCGCTAATTAACAGGTGCATCGGTTTTGTCATGATATTTCTTCACTCCCAATGTTCACGATATGAATAAATCCAAAGGTTTCAAAATATCTCTCTAGGTCTGTTGGTGCGGTTTGGATAGATGCAACATATCTTCCTACTTGTTCAAACCGGTGGATGCGACATCCAGATGGATGAATTATCTTCTATTTTGCTTTAGTGGAAGAAGATCTTAAGTATATATATTTCACTGAAACTTTCTTGCCTTGATGCATAATCAGTTATCTACTGTAACTTAACCAAAAAACAAAAGTCTGGTTGCTTTGCCCACCAACAACCCCCCCCACAAGTCTATGTAATATTTTAATGTTTTTTCATGTAATTTAATTCAGCAGTGTATTAAAGCTAATCTACCGCCTCTTATGCGGGGTTCCACAGCACTGATGTTATAGAGGTTACCTTGGAACAAAGCTGGTATCGCAACAGGAGAGGAAATATTCCTCGTGAACAGTTCTCCCTGGCAAATTTTTCAGCTTTTTGCATCCTTGACTGTAGTTAGCGATAACCCCCACTACACGAGCTCTGTGAGCTCTGAGGCGCTTGGAAGGAAGATGCAGCACCCCTTCACATTCAGCAGGCTCTGATGGAGGAGGAATACTGCTGGGGGCGAGGGGCAGAGGAGGGGGCCGAGGAAGGGGCTTCTCAAACAGTTACACCCCCCATGCTCTGCCACAAAACCTGCTGCAGAGCAGCGTGGAAGGGCTGGCGTGGTGGGGCGTGTCGGTGGGGCGTGCCTGGGCTATTCAGGGGTGGGTTTTGTTTTGTGTTTTTTTTTAAAAAAATGTTTGCAGGCCATAAAGTTCCAATTTTACTGTAAGTGGGATTTCTTCTGCAAGCACTTCCTTTTAAAAATTATTTTGGTTTTAGTAATTGTCCACATGTGCCTGCTGCTCCTGATGCAAATCTGCCCATCCAGGTCTCGTCAAGATGTGAAGATAAAAATGTCCTGAAACGGAGTATATTCAGGTGAGAGAGAGTTTTCTGTGAATCTCCTCACCCTAAAAATGTTATATGGAACTGGGGATAGGAGATTGCTGGGGAAAAGGGAAAACGTTGAGATGAGAACTGTCATAGAAAATAGGAAGCCTGGAGGCGGTAAGGGTCCGACTCATCACCTTCAATTTCAGGCAAGCTTGTGCTGCTCAAGAATTGTGTCCTGTGTTCACTCTTCCCTGAAATGACCGGGAGGGTAGCGTTGCCCTGGTTAGGGGTAGGGCCTGTGAAGTCAGAACAACAGCGCTTGCGTGCGTTTGCTGTTTTTCTTTCAGCTCTGCTGCTCTTCAGTTGTCCCATTGCATCAGCAGCAGCTGCTGTTCCTGCGGTGACAGACCACGTACTAGTGTGACTTCCTTTGCTGGATGCAAACAATCCCTCGGGATTTCCATGTAGGCTATTGTGTCTCTATGGCAAGAGTACAAGGGTATAAAGTTAGAGATTCCTCGCAGCCTAAGTACAAAGGGAATAATCCAAACAAGGGTAAAAGTGGATTGGATTTAAAAACTGGCATGAGACAAAGAGCATCTCTCACACCACCCCGCACCCCCAAATCCCTGAGCAAACCCAAGAAACCCTCCTTCTACACACAAACAAGGTACTCGATGAGAATGAAGCTGCTGCCCTTTATACTGACTTATTGGGTTTACAGTAGTGGGATACCGCGTTAGCCGTGTAGGTCCTCATCAGTAATAAACCATGCACAGACTGTTTCACTGAGGTATTTGGAAAACAATCCTGTGATCTTTGTGCATCATCTCAGCCTGACGTTTTTGGTTAGATTTTGTCCAAACAAGAAATAAAGTTATTGATAGAGGTTGCCATCGGATTTATAAAGGTGAAGTCAGGTAGCACTTGGCAGCTGAATAACACACCAAAACTCTGTAGTAAGAAGCCACTTCATACCCTTATCTCGGTGACTAAGAGTGCCACAACCAAAACCACAGCCTGGTTGCAATTAATTTAGATATAATAATATATATAAAAATTAATTTTATTCTTTATGAGTTTCTAGGGTGCTCATGGGACACCCCCGGCTGACAGAGCTGCGGCTCTTCCTGGGGCAAATCCAGGTGGTCCCCAGGCTTTGTGCACCAGAGTTGCCGAACAGATCCCTTCTGGCTGAAGCCAGCGGTGTCGAGGACCCCTGCACAGTTTGGGGACAACCTGATTTACCCACACCTGCACGGCCAAAGCCCGTTCGCTCTCCCTGTTCCTCTGCCTCTGGTGGAGACCGGCTTTTAGCGCTGATGCGGTTCTGTCACCTGCTCTAACGTGCTGCTGGGAGCTGCGTAAGGGGCGCAGGCGGGCTGCCTGCTTCCAGGGCATCCAGCCCGTGGGTGACCTTGAGCCACGCTGCTCCAGAAGAGACAGACCAGTAAAGCAAACCACGCGCGGTACGCAAGAACGTCAGTGGGTGATCGGACGGGTTTCCACACACAGGGAACTCGTATGCCAGCAGTATCGGGGTCTCACTGAAATTATCTGTCCCAGGTACACCTGGCCAGGCTGAGTATGTGTTTTTAAAGATTTCACCAGCCCTCTCCAGCATTCAGGTACCAACTGCAACGTTCTCGTCGTTGGGGAAGGGATGAGTTTGGCTCTATCGCCTGCTTGAGAGTAAGCTTACACAACTGGGTTTTCCAAAGGCTACGCGGTATAGACGAAGGGTACATAGAGAGAAAGGCTATAGAGTAAATCCCGAGGCTCTGCTCCATTATTACACTGGAAGGGAGAAAGTACAGAACATTCTTCCTGCTGGACCCCTTTAACTCTTAATGAAAATGGAAAATTTTAGAATAAAAGCCTTTTCCTTTTATTTATGTAGTGAGATAAAAAGTAAGTTTGGGGATGTTACTAAAATAAATTGCTAACCATTTTTAATCATTAATATTTATTTAAAAACAGGATGGATGTTTTATTAAGAACTATTTTTTTGCAAGTATGCGTGCTGCAAACTTCTTTCTACAAACTTTGATTCTTGTTCTTGACAAGCATAGGAGATACTGTTTTCTTCATCAGTTCTGTAAAATGTGAGCACCTGTGTTACATAGGTTTTTTTTTTACAGCTGAAGAATAGCCTTAACTACCTTAATTACATAATTCATACATGCCTTCCTTCAAACAAAAAAGGGGGCTGGAGTGAGGTGGGGCTTGGTCTCTTCTCCCATGTAACAAGCGATAGGAGGAGGGGAAACAGCCTCAAGCTGCATCAGGGGAGGTTTAGGTTGGATATCAGGAAACATTTCTTTATCGAAAGGGTTGTCAAGCACTGGCACAGGCTGCCCAGGGAAGTGGGGGAGTCACTGTCCCTGGGGGTATTTAAAAGCTGTGTAGATGTGGTGCCTGGGGATGTGGTTTAGGGGTGGGCTTGGCAGGGCTGGGTTAATGGTGGTGATCTTAAAGGTCTTTTCCAACCGAAGCGATTCTGTGATTCACTGGGCAAATAAAACTATTTGTAAGTCTTCAAAAGCAAAAAAGAAAACATGGATTTGGCAAGAACCGGTGTTATGTTTGTCTGATTTTTTTGTCAAATGAGCAGTAGCTAGATGTTGGTGAGGATTTTGTCATTCCTTCATGGCATTCCCACGAGCAAGCTAGGATCTATGTGAAAGTAACATAGGGCTTAACAGGTATTTGGCAAACTAGTCAGAGAGCGGTTACTAACCCTATGGTTTCAGAAGGGAAGGAGTTGCAAATTTTTCCTCTATTTTATTGCTTTAACACCCAAACCTGCATTTTTTTTTTTTATTAGAACTTGGTGTGTATTTTCTATTCACTTTCCATTACTTATTGTGCTGGTTTTGGCTGGGGTAGAGTTAATTTCCTTCACAGTAGCTAGTGTGGGGCTGTGGCTTGGGTTTGGGCTGGAAACAGTGTTGGTAACACAGGGATGTGTTAGTTATTGCTGAGCTGTGCTTGCACAGCCTCGAGGGCTGTTCTGCTCCTCACCCTGCCTGGCCAGCGAGGGGCTGGGGGGGCACAGGGAGCTGGGAAGGGCATGGCCGGGGCAGTGGCCCCCACTGACCCCAGCGATGTCCCACACCGTATGGCGTTGAAGGAAGGGGGGGGACGCTGGCAGGGATGGCGTTTGCTGTCCCCAGCCACTGTTGGGCGCGATGGAGCCCTGCTGCCCTGGGGATGGCTGAGCACCCCCTGCCCGAGGGGAGGAGGGGAAGGGATTCCTTGGTTTGCTCTGCTCGTGTGCGCGGCTTTTGCTTTACCTGTTACGCTGTCTTTGTCTCAGCCCACGAGTTTTCTCACTTACCCTTCTGATTCTCTCCCCCATCCTGCCGAGGGTGAGGAGAGCGAGGGGCTGCGTGGGGCTGAGTTGCTGGTTGGGGTTAGACCATGACTTTTATAAAGCCATTTATAAAGAAATTCATAAAGACATGTATGTATGTCTTGGTTAGACCAAGACATATTATAAAGGTGTATAATATGCTGCTGTGTTATATTTCAGTATGATATTACATATAGCTATAGTGTTCAGTATGATATTGTATATACCTATAGTGTTTGCTGTGAAATAGTCAATGTGTTGGACTCAACTGTAATAAGATGTTTTAATTCTCATTGCATTTAACTGATGATGGGGTGACATGGACGTCCTGAATATATTCTCTGGATATATTTGGATGACAATTTAAAAAAAAAAAAGTGTAGAAAAGCAGCATTTCTTTTTTTTTTTTGGTCTTACTTAATGACTACTTAATCCTAGACTACTTGGATTTCATCTTTGCCGTATTCATATCTTGGTATAGGCTAATTAATTTTTGTTCTAAAACTATTTAGCTAAGTGACTTTTTGCTTGTGAAAAAGTAATGCAAAAACACATATCAAGTAATATTTATTGGAGCACATTAGTTCAGATAAACACATAAGAAAATTACCAGAACAAACCCACAACACTGAAACAAACAGAAAACCATGCTGAGTGTGGTTTACTGGATTGTGAGGTGGGTGTTTTTAAGCTGGCAGCTCTTGTCCTTTGGGTCAGCACTGAGCGAAGAACGGTGCTCTCAGAGGAGAGGAAGGGAAGAGAAGACCACACGCCTCTGCAGCCGGGCGGACAAGGGGGCGCTGGGGCTTTTGCCCCTCTACCCAGGTAATTTCCCTCTGGTCTATGTCTGAGTGCACGTGTAGCTGGAAAGGAAGGCGGTGGTACTCCTCTCACTGCATGGGTGTTGTGGTGTTCTCTTCCTTTCTTGCTCCCTGGAAGGCACCGCTCGTGGATGCACTTTCATACCGGAGTACAGCGAGCCCTCAGCGGCTCCACGCTCTTCCCTGGGAGCTGGAATAGCATCTTCAGCTGCAGAGGGAATCAAGCTTCCTCACTTCCCAGGTGAAGGCTTCCATCACTGATTCTGTTTCTACACAGCTGGGCGCTCCTCCTCTGGGATACTTTAAAAGAATTTAGTTAGATCTGCTTAATTTTCAAAAGCAGGTTACGAAGGAGGATCTGGATCCCCAGTCAGCGGGGGGATGCCTCGCTGTGGTGCCGAAGCTCCGAGGGATGGAGCGGGAGCGTCAGCACGTCCGTGCGCTCAGCGTTTACTGTCGGCAAGTTTTCGTTCAGGTTATTGGGGTCTCCATTTCACAGCCTGAGACTCTTAATTAAACTGAGTCCTAAATTAATTTTCTAATGTTAGCAGCAAGGCATGGGAATGCATTTGAAATCCCAGGACCTTGTTGAAACTCCTTGACTCTAACTGCCTCGGAAAAGGCATTTGGAACAACACCGGCTCAAATGGTGCGTGGAGGCAGCCTGGCGAGCGAGCCAGAGCGGAGGCTCCGCCGCCACCCTACAGCAGGGACATGTCGGGGTTAGGAGCTAGTAACGACCTGGTAGATATGGCCCGTGTTGTAACCCTGACTAAATACTTAAGGAAAATTACACCAATAAGATCAACAGGCAGTGATAATTTTTTTTTGAGGTATTTTGATACAATTATGGAACCTCTGCCAGCGCGTTTTGAAATATCAGGTAGAACAAGGTAGGCTGCAAAAGGCTGGTTTGACAAATGTCACTAACTTCAGTATTCAGAAAACTGGAAATTACTGCTGGGAAATTACTGTCGAGGGAAGTCTAAAAGGCTTAATAGAGATGTCATAATAATAGTAAAGTATTACATGGCAGTAATAAAAATCTAGAGATGCACCTAACAATGTGTGGGAAACGGGGTTATTGCTAGTGTTTTTACTTTAAAACAAATACAGAGAAACGGAGCATGTGCAACACCTTCCCAAAGACAACTTAGGCTACATGGTCTGCTCCTCTAACGCTTTTAGAATAGACTTGATTACATCTCGGTTCAAGATTAGTTGATTTTGATGGGGATACCCCTAACTACTACTGAGGCCGCTGGGTTAGAGCAGCACGATGGCTTTAAAAAGCGTCACGTTGGCTTGTGGTGTCCGAGAGAGCTTTTGGGCTGCGGGTGCTACCCGGGCTGTGAGGGGAGGGCTGTGCGTGAGGGTCGCGCCCTGGCGCAGGCCATAACCAGATAGTGCAGGAAGGCTGGAGGCAGTTCAGAATTCTTGCTGTCCGTGGAGCATTTGGCATAGCCCGACGACGATGATGGGAAAGATGCCCAAAACCACTAAGAGGTATTGGGGGGGAGGGGTAGTGGGGGGTGTGTGTGGATTAAAACCTGCGCTGAAGTCGTGTTTTGGGGTAGTTCTGTGCGCAGCTGCAGTTACAGCTCCCCCAGGGCTGTCCCGCTGAACCCCGGAGCCCCGAAAGCCGAGCCCCGAGACGGCGCCTAGTCCTGCACGGCCCCGGCTCCGCTGCAGCCCAGCCCGGCGGGGGTCCGGAGCGGGGCCCGCGGCTGCCGGCGGCCCCCTCGCCCCTCCCGGAGAACGGGGCGGGCCTGGCGCTGCCCTGCCTCCCCCCGCCGCGGGGCTCACCCCGACCCCCCCCGGGGCCCGGCCCTGCCCGGGCGGGGCAGGTGAGCGCGGGCGGGCGGGGCCGGGCGGGGCCCCTCCCCGCACCGCTATAGCTGCCGCCGGCGGCGGCGCGGGCGGCTGCGGGGGAGCCGAGCGGCGGGGGGGCGGCGGCGGCGGCAGCGCGGTCCGGCCCCGGCGCCGGTGCCCGGCCATGTGGCGGGGGCCCCGCTCGGCGCTGCGGGCGGCCCTGCCGCTGCTGGGCGCCGCCGTCTCGCTGTGCGCAGGTAGGGCGGGGGGGTGCGGGGCGGGGGCGGGGGGGCGCCTGGCCCGCCGCGCCGAGCACCGCGACAGCCCCCCTTCCCGTGCCCGCGACCCCCCGGCGCTCCGGCAGCCGTGCCCCCGCCCGGCCGGGGTCAGCCCTGTTTCTCGGGAGGTTAAGGAGCTTAATGCATTTAATTATGATCCACCTGTATCCACCAGAAATAGGTCAGCTGGGGCTTACGGGGAATCACCGGCCCGAAGCCGGCTCCAGCCGCGCCGCCTGGGCACCCCGCTCCCCCAAGTTCTCGATCCGCTGGGTTCTAACAAGCCGTACCTGGCAGGTCTCGCCCGAGGGTGTTTTAGCCTGCGCCTAAAGCTCTGCTCAGCCTCTCCTTGGTGCTCAGAGGCAGCTCTTCAGGCTGAGCGCCGTCAGTCCTGGTCCGAGGTCCCTGTGTCCGCCCGTGCTGGGTGTCGCGGGGGGCCGTCCCGGGCAGCGTGTCCCCTTCCCATCCCGTCCCGTCGCACCGTGGTGGGACGGAGTTCACAACCCGCTGGAGGGCTTTGGGCGGGGGTCTCCAACAGGCGGTGTCTAGGTTCTTCTTTTGCACGGCAGGTGGTATGAAACGTTCATTTTCATCGACCTTTCCTTTAAAAACAAAACCTATGCTCTCAAATAATGCTCCGAAAACCAGCAGTTATCTTTGAGGTAAAGTAAGGCAGCGTAGAGCAGAACACTTTAAAATTTTTTATTAGGTTTACTCCAATTTACTTTTCTCTCAACGTTCTCACCACGGGCGTTTCTCGGTGTGATGCTCGTTATGCTCTTGCAGAGGGGGGTGGTCACAGCCCCAAGCTGAAGGGCTGTGCCCGCTCCTGCATCACAGTGCCCGTGTAACCCCTTCTTTGGGGAAAGGAGGAGCAGCAAAGCTCAGCTGCCGATGATTGAAGTAGTTCTGTGTAGTGTGATACATCTTTGTTACCTTCAAGGGATGTAAAACCTGATCTGTCCGAGCTCTTCTCTTTGTTTGTCTGGTTTGTTTTTATTCAAGTTTGGAAGTGAACCACAGGAGCGGGCAACCCCGTGCTACTCTTGTTTTTCCCTGGTATGCTCGAATGGAATCGAGGCGTCGCCAGTGCTGTGGCCGTTACCGCTCCCCTCTGGAGACCAATACGCTAACGAATCTCACTGGCTTTGATTCTCGCTTATATAAAAGTCTTGCGCTGCTTTGTTCTCTGGAGTTGCAATAGTATTGTCCTCTGGTTTTCTTACCTCCTTAGTTATCTTTTCGGAGCCGGGATCAGGTATGGCGCGTGTGCGTACGGTCCGGGAAGGGCAGGTGTTCTCTTCACCCTTTCACCTCTCTACGGGCGGCACCAAGGGGTGTTACATGTACCTAGAAAGGGTCTTCAGGTCTCGAGCAGCGGTTACTCTTGAGCATCAGGTGTTTAGCTGTGCATCTGCTCGATTAACTCTACATCTGCTCATACTCCACTGCAAACCTCTCTGATCGAGGTATGTGACTAAGGACACTCAGGTAAACCCCCCCCCCCCCCCCTTCTCTCTCATGCAAGTTTGAAGATGCTGAGCAGTGGAGGTCTCCCATTGTGCCCCAGTATTCAGGAACATTTATAGGGTTAAGAGGAAAAGTATTTTGCTACTGACATGGTGATGGTCCTACTGCTTCCTACCTGCTCTCCTCCTGTGGGCTTCTCCAAACCGCTGCCCCCCACCCCCTCGGCTCTTATCACCTTTCTTCTACATCGCCTCCATCTTGTTGTATCAGATGCTTTGCCTACTCTTCTATACTCTTCACAGCATTATTTCGGGGGAAGTAACGAGTACTCGGTGTGCTGTAGGGTTTCTGAATAAACAGGAGTTAAGGGTGTGGATTGCAGCAAGGAAAAGCGTTGCTCTCCCAGGTGGTGGCACGTGAGCCGCTCCTGGCGCTCAGCACTGAATTGTCTTGCGTTGCATTTCCTAAGAGAGCCTATAGACAAATTCTGAGTTTGTGACAGTTTGTTTCCCACCTGAATGCATTCTAATCTTCCAAAAAGCAAGCCACAAAACCCGTAAGCTATCCCTGATGCGTGGCAAAGATGCCTGTATGTCCAGTAAAACAGGTAGGTGTGAAATGGATCTTCACTGTAACTGTGGGAGTGCCATTAGTCTGTGCAGCTCAAAGTGGAGAGCACACGCACGAGCAGCTGCTGTGTACAGCCAGGTGGTATAAACTTGCTGTTTAAAAATGAGGAGCAAAATAGATTGCTGTTGGAAAGTGCTACATAAGGATAAATGCATGAAATAGCATGAAATTGGGCTCTTGCCTCATGAGTAGTGCCGTATTCAAACAACTTTGCTGTCTTGTCTTTTCCATACTGTAAAATATCCTTGTATTGAGTTATAAAAAGCTGCTGAAAATGCCCTGTGAATCTTAAGTCTGAATTTTTAGCACACTGTGTATTCCAGTGTTTCCTATAGAATGTAAACTTGGACTAAAAGTCTGAGGTACGTAACGGGCGCGGGGATGGCGGCTGCCTGCACGCAAAGCTGTGGGACAGCCACTGCCCATCCACGTAAGCGTGTTGCTGACAGGTCCAGGGAGCTCATTCTGCAAAAAGCATCTTTGTTCCAGCTTAATAATTTGATTTGCCTAGTCCTTATTAACTGGTAATATTGAATAGCCTACGTATTGTCAAGCACCAAAAATAGTATGTCCTTGGAAAGTACCACCGCAATAGCAAAGCAGTTGCGCTTCACTAAACAATTTAATTCACTGCTGTGTTACAAATTATCAGTACGATGCTATCTTCTCATTTCTGTGGGTCACTGAAGCTCCGTTTTCCCAGCTTTTAGTAAAAAGCTTTAATAATACAATGTGGATGAGAACTATAAGCACTTAATGGCCTGACTGCGTGAGCTACCGGGGTGTCTGCCAATAATTCGCTCAGATGAAAGACTGTGTGAGGGGTGAGTGGGTGTAATTTAATTCTGCTTTTTTTGGAGTAGTCTCTAGATCCTTACCAGTTGCTTGCAAATGATTATTCTGGGCTTTAAACTGGCCAGGGTATCGTGACGCTTCCGAAAAGCACCGCTGGAACGAGAGTTGCCCTCCGTGCGTGCTGCGGTGCAGCGCAGCCGTCCCTCCCTTGGGGTGAGCCTGTTGCTCCAGCGGCTTTGCGTCGGAGCGCCGGCCGACGCCTGTCTTGAGTTCTGGGGTACGGCTCTGAGATGTCAGAGGTTTCGGCAACGTCCCCTAGAGAAAGGGGTTGCGGACATCGTGCCCCTCAGAGCTGTGGTCCATTACCACATTTTTCTCTCTATCAGCTGCTGGGAGGGAGAGGCTCAGGGCTTTTTTCCATGCTTATTTTATAGGCTAGAAATTCAGTTTCTGCCTGGCTGTGAAGGTTCTGATAACCTGGCAATTAATGGAACTGTGACATGAAAGTGGGCAGCGAGCGGTTGACGGGGAAGAGTTATTTAGCTAATAACTCCATCCCAGTTCAAAAATGCCATTTCCTCTCTTTACCTCAAGTGCTGTTAGGCTCTGAATTACCCTGGATTGTCAGTAGCTATCATGCAGAGAACAAAGTCCTAATTGAAGCCCAAGTCAGATGCTTACATTCAGATGCTGTGAATACCTGCTGAGGGGGGGATTGCCCCCGCCACTTCGGACTCACGTAGATGAGTCTGGCCATTAAAGTGCAAGTCCCTTCGATGGAGGTTGGCAGGTTTTGTTGCTCTAGCACACATCCTGCCCTGTCCTGAGCGCTTTCAGCGACGCTGCAATCCTGGTGTCCCACAGCGTGGGAGAATTCTTCTGTTGCCTTAGTGCTGAAGTGATGGACGTTCCCCGGCTGTGCTTCTGCCCGTGCCAGCCGTCACTCAGAGGCAGCTACGTTTCACTGCTGGTGTAGCCTCAGGAATGTTTTTTTCCAGAATAAGTGGTCTTTGCAAGTTGTTTTTCTTACAGAAGAGAATAGTTCAGTTGACAGGGACCTATGATGACCACCTAAGTCCCACTGCCGGTGTGCAATCGGCATTTTGTCTTCCTGTTCTTGGTTCATCTTAAGTTTGGTGCTGGCAAAAATAAACAAAGAGCATTAAAAAGTTAATGTGTTCTTGATTCCAAGTTTACCAGGAAGCTGATCCTGGGGGATCGAAGCAGTGTTGCAGAACTCGCATCCCCCTCACTCCTCCAGCAGTACGTGTTTTCAGTCTGACTTACAGTGGGGCAAAACCAGCGACAGTTAAGTAAAAGGGGACGTTTTTGTTTGCCAAGTGGTGTTTTGAAATACTTTGTTCTTAATACAGTAATCCTAACCCGGTCAGATTTTCATCTTCAAAGCCAGATTTCATTCTTCAGGAGTACCTACTCTTTCTGAAGAAGGCTACGTTTAACTGGAGGGGAACTGTGTGGCAATGGAGAAGACAGCTGGTGTGGTTTCCTGGATGTACGATACCTTGTTTTCAGGCGTTGGCTGTATTCAGCTTTCAGTGCTAGGGATTCTTTTTTATGCAGGCTATTTCTGACTCGGAGTCAGTAAATGCTGACCGTCAGCACCGTGTTATCGTCGCCGCCGCCTCCCCATGGAATTTGTACCCTACGCTGGGTCCTCCGTCAGCGCCTTCCCGACCGAGACCAGCAGATTCTTCCTCAGCTTTATGTATATGCTCTATTTCACAAAATTCTTGCATGCATAGCAATTTGCCGCCTTGCTTACCTTTCCTAAAGCACAGCTTTTCAAAGAATACCCTGCCTATTTGAAGCTAATGAGAAATCTGCAAATGTCCTTTGACAGCTTATTCCAACAAACATAATTTCACTGGGTTTTGTTGCCCTTTCCCTGCTCAGTTAATATTAATTCAATACTGGTTTTTCGTCATGGTTGCTGAGCTTTTCTAGAACAGGGGTTTTGAGTACCTGGTACCCTGCCTCCAAAATTAAGGTCCTTTTTGTACACATTAATAAAATAACTTCCCAGTATTTTTAAGAAATGAAAGCACTGGAACTATTTAAAGTCTCTCATTCTAAGATATTTTCTTCAGTTCTGGGACAATTACTTTTTCTTCTCTGCAGCTTCCTAGTTTTTTGGCTGGTTTGGTATCAGTCCTTTTTGCACTATACCTGCATAGTGAGCCTTTAATCTATAATTACTCCCACTATTTTTTTGCAGAGCCCTCTCCAGAGAGGGAACTTCTCCATATTTTTCATAGTAGTCCAAAAATAAAATTTTTTCGAGACCTGTCATTGCTCAAGGTTCTGGATTCCTCTTCAGAAAAGAAATGTGTTACAACGGAACGAATTTGAGAGCTGATATTTGCAAGTTAATTCTCCTCCCCTCCTGCTTAGCTGCACTCGTGGCCGTGTGCAGGAGGCAGAAGGGTGGTCTCAGCAGCCCACACCACCGCTGCCCCTCCGGCAGAGGCTCGAGGTAGGAGGGTGGGATGCAGTGCAAGCTCAGAAGGCGCTTTCCGAACTCTCCCAGCTCTCGGCAGCTTGCACGTGAGGGGCTCTCGGTCAGAAGGCGTATTTATGTCATTAGGCACAGCAGTTTCTATAAATCTCTAGTACCTAAAGGTGGATTTGTCCGGTGACACTTTGAACACACTGATGCTTTATCCTAAGCGGTGGCAACAGTGTCGACGCCGAATGCTGCTGGGAAGGTGGCAGGGCAGCACGAGACGGAGGAGTGCTTCCTCTGGGTTACTGTGGGTTTGCTGCCCGTAATGTCTGTGCTGCCCGAGAAACCTCAGGTCAATGGGAAATGGAGAGTGGCAGATCCCATTTGCCTTCTCAGTATGATCTATGGTTTTGTTATAAAACTTTCATATCTCCCCAAAATTGCCTTTGCTGTGGAAGAGCCCAGTTTCTTAATATGTCCAGCCCCCCGTGCCCTCTGTCCCGTAACTCTTCCCACTTCCCGTGCCCCCTTGAATGGGGTGACGGGAACCAATCCCAAGGGGCAGAACGGGGTGTTGGATCTCCTCCTGGTTGTGCTCCCCTCCGTGAGCCGAGCTGATGCTCTCCCGAGCTCCCCGGAGGGGCGCAGCGCTCTGTTCCGAGGGGCGATAGCTGACATCGGGCTGGTTACTGCACGTACGCAGCTGAAGTTGGGTTTTTTCCTCCTGTATGATTTTGCTCTCTTCTGGCTTATGATCCCTCAGCACGGCGAGATTCCTTTGCGATGCGCTGAAGTCACGTCTGCTTTCTCCCTCCTCAGCAAACCTTCCTGTGTTGTTATCCATCCCCTTTCCAGATCCCTGCAGCACCCAACGCAGACTGAGTGTACAGGTCGGGGATGGAGACGTCCTGGGTGCTCAGCTGGGTGCACAGCTTCCCGCTGTGATTAAAGGCAATTAATTGCTCTAAGGCCACTTAGGTATTTGCTTTCCAATTTAATTTTGAGATGCCCCACTGCCCTGTAGTCACAAGAAGAAACTGCTAGCTATTGTGGGTAGCGCTGGGTTATGACTTAATGGAGGATTCATGCCTTGTTAAGCTGTATAGTAAAAAGTCTGTGTTGAAATGTAGAACATTGTGTTCTTCATAGGAAACAGCAGGTGTGGCTTTTTTTCTTCACAGTTCTTAGTCTACTCTTTTAGTCCCACACTATTAGACGGCTTACGTCCGTTATATGCCCAATTTTTTCCATTTAACTTTTGAGGTTGCGCTATCTCTATCTACTTGTTAAAGCTGGTATCTAAACTCACATTTTTCCATATGTTCATGTGAAGTATCATCCTTGTTCCTTAGTTATCTAGTGATTCACGTATTCGAAGCTGACACTTCAGGAAAAACTAATGAAAGTATTAAAAAAAAAAAAATCTTCTGTTGTGCATCTTTGTGTTGATTTGTTGTGAATCGGCTGCTGGTTCACGTCTTCCTGCTACGTAAGTTAATTGCACGGTGTGCTTACCTGTACTGTGCGTTTTCTTATGGTTGCATTGAAAACTAAAAAGAAAGAAACGTTGCTTTTTATGCAAGTCATGTCAGTTATTTTCTGCTCTGAAGAGCAAGTCATTCTGTCCTTGATTCATAGTGAGTCTCATCCAAGAAATTGGTTATATGGGCTCAACTGCTATTGCAATAACAGCAGAAAAAAACTTCTTGAATGGTACTTACGTCTTAAAAATGCTAAAACCGGGAACACCTGTTCCTTGTGGTCTCTATATCTAAAAGTTGCTTTCCTTGTGTCTCTGACAACTTGTGAATCAACTTCCTAGTCGCCTCGGTTGGCTGTTAGTTTCTCCTGTTGTTCACTTGGGTCTTGCCAAGTGCCGCGCTCCTCTTGGAAGGCAAGAGCGACTGCACGCCTCTGCCGTGCAACGGGTCCTGCGAACTGCCGTCCCTACGGACGGGGGCCCACGGCGTGTCCGCTCCCGCGCTGCCCCCGGCCCTGCCTTGGGCTGGGCAGTGGTCTCGGCAGGACAACGTGCTCGTGATCCTTACGGGGGTGCAGCCTCTGCGGGGGGTGCGGTGCTTTGGGGAGACTCGGGACAAATTTGTTAACGACTGCTGGAGAATTACGTGCTCAGAGAGCTGTAACCATTGGTAACCAAGTTTGGATGCCTCGCATAGCGCTCTGAGGCTGTGGCATATTTCAGTTGTTCACTTTCTCCTAATTTCTCAACCAGAGAATGCAACATTTTAAGGGAATGTTGTGCTTGAGTAAATAAAGGAGTCATGTTCGTTACTGGATTAGAGAGTGCCTTATTTTGAAACTCTTGGAGTACATTTGCCTCCTGCTTCTTTGATCCTTTTCCCTTTAACTCCTTCACAACCACCTTATTCCGCTTCCGTGGCGGTGGAAGTCCCGACTTTCCCCCGTGACACACGTCACCGGTAACGCAGCCAGGACCGCCCCTGGGAGCAGAGCTGGAGAAGTGCGGCGTCCCTTCCCCATGCAGGGAATAAGCATTTCTTGCTGCATGTAAGACCTTGCAGAATTTCAGTCGGTATTTGCAAATTCCTCCTCTTCCTTCGTGCCATAGAATGCCTACTTGGGAGGGGAAGCGCGGCTCAAAGGTGGTGTTGGTTTGAGCAGTGTGAGAGACATTCAACGTCATGCTGTTATCCCTCCGGTCTGTAAATGGGGGGAACATCTTGCCAACTTCTCTGAGACAGCGATGGAGTCAAATTAGAGCATAAACTGCGCAGATGTGTAATGTGAAAGCTTGAAATACATTGCTAGGTTGCAGACCTGGATATGGACAATTTTTTTCCATAAAAAGGGAAGGATAATAGAGGAAGTTGTCGTGAATAAGCCGGAGCAGCACTGGGACACGTCTAGTGGATCAACATGGATAATTTGCAAATTCTGGCGAGTCCCCCGTCCCTGAGGGTGTCAGTGGGGATGGTGATTCAGGCTCGGCAGAGCTCACGTGGTTGTACAAGCGCCTGCGAGGAGCTCTGTGCGTGGCACGGTACGGGGGTGCGATGCTGGGTGGGAGCTGAGAGCTGACATCACCGACCTACTTGTGACCTACTTGTCACCTGCCCCTGTTCAGCCGGACCGGGAGCAGGAAGAGCGTGGGGCTTCCCAAGGGCATGTTCAGAAGGGCCCAGGCCCCTCTTCTCCCAGTTCCACTGAGGCGAGGCAGCTGGAATAGCATGGGTGCGGGGAAGTTGCACTTTTAGGGTTATATTTTAAGAGCATCTTTCTGTTCTTTTAGCAAAGGATTCTTGATGTACATAAATGTTCTTGGAAACAAGGTCAAGTATTTGTATCTGTTTTGAGTATTCTATCCTTTTTTCTATGTGAGAAATTGGCTGGTAAGCTGGGGAGCCTTGGGCTTCTGTTGTAGAATTATATTTAAAAGTGGTCTATGTAAATGCTCTGGGAAGAGTCTCATCTTGCTCACAACTCCAGCTATGATCTCGTCTTTGAAGAGAGTTAGCTGTGATGTTTGTCTGGTTTGGGTTGTTTTGGTTTTGTTTTGCCTTTTTTTTTTTCCCCTGCATAAGGGCTTGAAATTTGGCAGCATTTAACCTTGTGTGAGCGATGGCAGCAGACACAACGCTAGGAAAATCTGAAATATGAGGCTGAAGGGGGAGGGAGGGCGGACTCCACCCCTCGGTAGGACCCCTTGGAGTCTCGTTAGCGGCAGAGATGTGCGAAGTCTTCATTCTTGCCGACCAGCGTGTTACTCCCAGCTCTCCCGGTGTTGCCCATCTGAATTCAGCCCAAATTTGTTCCAGCCCAGAGAGTCTCAGTTTAGGAAGGCTTGGCTGGAGCAGCTGATCCTGGACGGAGGCTAACGCAGGGCTGTCGGACGAAACAGAGAGCAGAGAAACCTCTGCCTGGTGCTGCCAGCACGGTGCTTCCCCTGCCCCGGTGCTGACCGCTGCCGCCGGGCGGGGGGAGGATGAAGCCTTGGCCGAGAGGTGGGGGAAGAGCCTGATGGAGCCAGGACGGAGAGGCTGTGGGGGCCAACGCTGCAGCTGGCAGCGCCATGGGAAAGAAAGCGGGACCGAGAGCGGGGGAGTAAAGGAGGGACCGGGAGAGGGCGAAGGAGGAGGCGAGTGGACTGGGAGGACGCGTCAGCGACACTCCGGGGCTGGCACGCTATACGCAGCGAGTGCGAGCCGCCGCGGGGGCGGCCGGAGGGTGCAGCGGAGGGGAGCGGCGGCCGCTCCGGGGCAGGGCTCCTGGGGCTAGGTGGCAGTGGGAGTCTGGAGCTGCCGAACGATGAGGGGATGGGAACTGGGACGGGGTGGCAGTCAGGACCGGAATGGGACAGCTGGAAGGAGGTGGGCTGAGGAGCACAGGCTGAAGGCTTCGTACCTGCTGGGGCAGTGGTTCTCAGCTTTCTTTTTAGAGGAGTGTTGAAAACAGGCAACAGTTCAAGCGTGGTAGGACAAACATTCATTAGAAAGTTTTTTAGGATGTAATGCTTTTGGGTGTGGACAAGTTTTTCTTCATGTGCTCTTCCGCCTCTTCCAAACTGAACGTGGTGTTCCCATCAGAGGTTTGTGTGCCTGTCTCACATGACTGCTGTGAGCTCAGTGTTTCCGAACGAGAAGGGGGAATGCTTGTCAAGCCCTCTTGGTCTCCAGGACTTTCTAGTCTCCAGTGGGCATAAAATTCCCTGTAAATATTGAGTTCAACATGCTTCTTTACCCACTCCTCCCAGCTTGTTGTCTGGTAGCCAAATGCTTTTGCTTTCAGAAGCAATAACAACACGGTTCTACTGAGATTTTTGACCCTGTATGTTTTTGTTTTTATTCTTCTTTGCATAATGGGTTCTCGCAGACCAGTTCTGTGTGGAACAGGGCTGATTTCTGTAGGTCTGTGACCTTGCAGTCGTGGGCAGTGGATTGGACGAGTCCATTTCAAGCAACCTATTCAGAACCAACAGGAAAAATGGGGTTAGAATCTTTCTGTCAGTGATGTAGAAAGAAAAAAGGACATCCAGCAAAGTAAAATGGTCCCTGAATGCAACAGTAGAAAATACCAGTCTTCGCGTGGTGGCAGCCCTTGCTTTCCCCGCCAAGCGAGCCAGCCGTCAGACTTTGCTGCTGGCATGGCTTCCAGCCGGCGCAGGTTACAGGTGGGCGTGAGGTGGTGCAAGGCCCTTTCGTCCTGGAAATAAGTGACTCCCTTAGCTTGGTCAAAGTGAGGTTCCAGAGCCTATGAGGCTCCTCTGCCATCCTGCTCTCACCTGTGTTCACGGTGCCCAGAGTAATACCCTTGGAGCTGTTCAGGACTTGCAGTGACGGTTTTGATCAGCTCCCTTCTCCAGCCATCTGCAAAATACCCGGATATGGATAAAAGTGTCAGTTACCTACTGTGGACAATGTCATAAAGACCATTTCCCATTTTATTTTTAGACCATGAGAAGGGGCAGAAAAAACAGCATAATGTTGCCTCTGATCCACTGAAGACACTTGTGCCAGTCTTATATTCATTTCCTCAAGTAATGCTTTTATTTTGCAGTATTGGTGATGATGCGTCTGTTTTTCTTCTGCTAAATCTCTTATTTATTTGGAGCTGACGAGTCTTGCTCCTGGCATCTCTTCTAACACTACAGTAATGTCTTTAAGGAAGAGATTCACCTGTTCTGGTGCTGGGTGATTGATTGTGCTCGCTCCCCGTCCCGAGAGAAAGCTGAAGCAGACAGACAGTGACACGGTTCCTCGCGTACCCTGCATCCAGGATAAACACGAACATATGGTGCCAAGGAAGTTTGTTGCGGGCCTGAGCGGAAGATAAACACTACAAGCTGTTATTTCAGAAGGGTAGCACAGGATGAAGACTGTTGTAAGAAAACAAATAGTGTCACAGAAACAGAAATCAGATTTGCGCTGACGTCTGTCAGGACTTTGCTGCTCCGGAGCCTCTGAGATGAGCCCCTGCTACTCCTGCCACGTGGCGAGTGCTGCTGCAGCCGTCGGTCACCGCACCTTCCCCCTCCACCCATTCCTGAAGAAACAGAAGGGATTTATGGATAAAATAACTTTTTTTTTTTTTTATACCCTAGCTCCCATAAGAAGAGCAACGTTCAATCCTGCAGAGTTACAACTGACCTGGAAAGGTGTACAGAATGCATTTTGGGGGGCCTGCAGTCGGATAAGAACTGTCAAAAGCTGAAGAGATCAAGGCTCTGTACTGTAAAATGTGTGGTTTTTTTACAGAAACAATTGTATAACGTGCAGTTAAGGAAGCGTTTCCTGTAGAAATTGCTTTCAGCCCAAGGTTAAGATGTCCTGGTTATTGTACCACTGCTAAGATGGGCTCCTAAACTTGGCATGAAGCGCGGAAAAATTGTTTGTTATGATGCAGATGAAGAAAACAAGGAAGGCAAAAAATTTCATTGTTGGCATCACTGAGATTATGTGGCTTTGGTTTCCTCCTCCTCTTCCAAGGAAGAGTCAATAAAGCCTGAAAAATGTAGTAGTTATCAAACATGTTTCTATTTGATTTGGTGAAACATGAAGATACGGTTAAAAACATGCAAAGCTTAGCAGCCATCAGACTTTTGCACCTGAAGAAATTGGGCAGCTGTTTTGTGTGCCTGGAAAACGTGCATCATCTCAGAAGACGTGGGGAGGGAGGGTCTGTAGTTACTGCCCGTGTCTGTCTGTAGGGCGTCGGTGGTGGGTGCCGGGGCTTTGCACCTTGGCGCTTCCCCGGACCCGCTGCTCTGGCCCCGTCGGCTCTGGCGAGGCGCGTGTTGCTGGCGCAGGCGAGGGCGGCTGTGCTCCGGGAGGTCAGCGCAGCTGCCTGACCGGCGGCGGCTGGTGTTACCGAGAGTTCAGTTCGTAACGAGCGTCGCTCTGCCTAAATGCGCGTCTCGAAGTGGAGCACGTGCCTGTGTGTCTGTCCTGGGTGTCGTCGGAGGTGTGAGTCCATGGGAGCTGGGAACAACATAAACTCAAGACTTGAACCTCCCTCTCCCCACCTAGGGAAAAGGCAGCTTGCACAGAAACTTCTTCTTGGGGTGGTCGGTCTTCTCCACCGCACAAGAGAGATGCTGTACACTTTCTTGTGACCAAGGACCACCTGGTTTAAAAACTTGTCATCTGTGGGTGCTGGGGACCTGTGCTGTTGGGGTCGGCTCCCTCCTGCCGCCCAGGAGGCTGTTCACGGGCACGGGCGACAACCCCGGCACGGGACCTGCGCCGGAGCTCCTGCGGGGCGCTTTTGGTGGACTTGCTAGCCTCGGCCGACTGGCAAGACAAACGGGCATGGTTGCTGTGAGGGGGGGTCTGTCTTCCTGGGGTCTTCTCATGAAAGCTGGAAACCTCTTTTTCAGGTCTGAAGTGCGTGTGCCAGCTGTGCGAGCACACCAACTTCACCTGCCAGACGGAGGGTGCCTGCTGGGCTTCGGTCATGCTGACCAACGGGCGGGAGGAGGTGATCAAGTCCTGCGTCTCCCTCCCGGAGCTGAACGCGCAGGTCTTCTGCCACAGTTCCAAGAACATCACAAAGACCGAGTGCTGCTACACCGACTTCTGCAACAACATCACCCTCCGCCTGCCCATCGGTAAGTGCCGTCTGCGTGCAGAATGCTGTTCAAACGCTTGTGTGATGGCTTGAGAGTGTGGAAATGCTGTGCAGAGGACGTGACCGTGCGAGCCAGCTGATGGGGCTTTTAAAGGCTGTCTGTAAAACAGTGGCTATGTTTTTCCCAGCTTGTTTCAAACAGGGGAATCTAAACTGCAACTCTGTTTAGGAAATGCAAGAAATTAACTTTTCCTCAAAGATATTCCAAACGTCATCTTTGATATCCCCTGAGGCATTAACCATAAGATGAAAAGAAGTGTCTGAAGGAAAAAGGCTTGTAACCTCACAGGTTTTATGGGCTGGAATTTCTTAAGGAAGTTTGTGATTTGAATTGGCTTTGGTCTAGATGTTAGGAAAATAATATCTGGTGTACTGGGGACCTTCCATGGGGCATGGATCAGCAGCTGTGAATCAGTAATTGTGAGGAGCTGAGAGCTGTTAACTGGTGCATCACAAGGAAATCATGAAGACCTTGCACTGGCTGAAGTTTTACAGTCTCAAACATCTCTGTGCACAATTTAAAAGACCTGCTTTAGATGGCTTGGGAAAGAATTTAGACAAGAGAGGTTTGAAAAGAAGGTGGGTAGTTGCAGGTGCTGGCTGTGAAGTGTATAAGGAAAACGCACCCCTGCATTTTCGGACCGAGGGGTGCCTGGGTTGGCAGCGAGGCTTGACCTATGGTGGGTGGTCCCCCCGCACGCGGGGAGCCCCCCTCCTTGTTGTCCTCCGGTCCGTGTCACCGGGTGCCGTGTCTTGGTGATGTGGATTGAGCGGTTACTGGCGGTTACGTTGGCACACCTGTGCGTTGGAAGCAAGGGGTTTGCAGTGGCTTCGTTGTGGTCAGAAAGGCGTGTCCTCTCTGTTGATACGGGTCATAGGGCATTTAGGGTCTTCTGGTGGGCGGCGAGGGGGGTCAAGGCCACCAGGTCGTTGCTGGGGGATGCCTTTGGCCGATGCCGTTTCAGCAGTCGTCTTAGTCTGCCTCGAACTTTGGGGTTCTGCAGTTCATTTTAGCAGCTCATAAGGCAGCTTTTCTTTTGTGTTAGATCAGGATCATTGATCCTTGCCCAGCAGGGATGAGAACGTGTAAGATTCCTGGTCCCAATTAGAGGGAGGAAAAAGATTTGCACTTCCAGGAGCTGTGTGTATTACACAGCTGGTGCAGTACTGGAGTCTGCCAGACTCAAAATGAATTTTGTAATGAAGTTGAATCAGTGCTTTCAGTATTTTAAAAAATAAATATTTATACTCTTTTCAGGTTTAATTATTTGACTTTTCTTTACAAGATGGGTGTTTAATCCAGGCTCTTTTGAAAAAGCTGCAAAATATGCTACTTTATCAGATGATACCTTTTTATCTATCTATTTATCTAGACCAGTGAGAGATGTTACATGTGACAAAGATGCAAATTAACACATAATTTACAGTTCTAACTTGCATTTAAGCTGCTATCATGTGGTACTTGATTGAAAAGGCTGTTAGGGGAAGCACTTGCTGTATCGTATTAGATACAGGAGGGCAGACCATGGGGGTCTTGCTGGGGTAGCCCTGGGGACTGTCAGGTCCTGGTGCTGACAGGCAGGTGCTGGGCGCTGCCAGGGAAGGTCCGTTCCCAGCAGCCTCTCGGAGGAGCCTGACACCGGGGACGTCTGTACCCTGGTATCTAATCTCACCTGTTGCTTGGGGCAGGAATAAGGATTAATTATTTTTTTTTTTTCAGCTGACAACAGAAGGGAGTTACTAATAGTGGTCAAGCTCTAGAAATGCAGAAATAAAATACCATGCTTTTTTTTTTAAATTTGGATGTTGGAATCTTGGGGGAAAACTGCTATTTATGGAGGAGTGGCAAAGGCATGTCTGTCGTCCTAGCGCTTGAACTGGTTGTTGCAAAACCCCTGGTTTCATGTTTCAGTACCAGAGAAAATTACTTACTTTTTAGCCTGAGCCTTTTGCTCTAAACATTTGGGGGGATTCATGTTAGTTGAAAACTGAACAATGCCAATGTTATTTGTTTGCTGGTCTTTTCTGACAGCCCTTCTTCACATAATTCGTGTCACAGGAAAGCTTCCTTTGGGCCCCAGTGCAGATAAAGGTTCCAGGGGGTGTAGGTGAGCGTGCAGGTGGCACAAGCCCGGGCTGCCTCTGCAGCACCCGTGTTCTTCGCGTCCGGAGGTTTGGAGCCGAGGCGCACCTGCCGTGCCGGCGGCGGGCTCTGCTGCAGGGAGAAACGGTCTGCATGCCTTTGCCTAGGCTGCATTGTAGGTGCGTTCCTGTCCTTAGGAAGTTGCTGTTTCCGTAAGTGAGTTTTCAGGCAACTCTTTGCCCAGATTGCATTTTTTTTTTTTTTTTTTTTTTTCCTTCTTTCACTTCTGGTTTTATATGGCACTCAGAAATCCAAACCTAGATCTTGGCTTCCCCGACTGAGGGCAAGAAATTTAAAGTGGAGGCACCATAGCAAGTAACCAGCACTGGAACTAACTGGTCTGGCAAAACATGGAGCCAGGTCTAGGTTTAGTAATTGGTCCATTACCTTACTGACATTGTAAAAGTGGGGGCGACGCCAGGGTTCGCACAGCTGGGAGCTGCTGTGCCGGCCCCCGCTGGTGCAGGGCCCGCGCAGGATGGCCCAGAGGCCCATGTGCAATGCCGCCTCTTCCTCCGGCGCGTCACCGCGTGCCGTGAGACGGCTTGTCTCGTGCTCGGTGGTTGTCCCTTGCCAGCTGCGGTGGGTTACTGAGCCACTGGGCCCGTTCATCAGTGCCGAACTTAGCGCACAGGCTCTCTGGTCTTTAAAACATAGCTGCCTTGTCAAGATGCTTATTTAAGCCAGCCCACCTCCCTCTCTTTAAAAGAGTAATAGCACATGCGGTTTGGCGCTTGGTACAGACATCTTGATACCGAAGTTACATCTGTGTCTGTCTATTTCACTCCATCTTGCAGATTCTAGTTTAAAAGTAGAGCACGTGGATATGAAAAGCTCGCCTTCAGGCGGGAGTGAGTCTCACGGAGGAGGAGAAGCCCTGAGAAGGTGCGGTGCACGTCCCTGCCAGGCGAGGAGGAGCTCCAGCAGGCTCTCCCCTGCCTCCGCAGCTGCCCCCAGCCGGGGACGCACGCCGGTCCCTCAGCTCTGGTTCGTGCCCACCCGCTTTGGCTCGACTCTGTGTTAATTGCCGGGGGCTTACGCTGTAAATGTATGACTGGAACACAGTAAAATGACTGGCAGCACGAGGATCTCGGAGAGCAGGAGACAATGTGTTTGCTTTCATTGCTCATGCATGAATTTCTGTAGTAAAACTGTAGATGGCAACGCGTGCCTCAGCAGCAGAGCTTGTGTTGCCGTGCCGTGCTTGAGGGGAGGCTGTTCTTGTTTTAAATTGTGGGGGTTTTTTGTGGTTGTTTTTTGTTTGGTTGGTTTTTGGTTTGGTTTTTTTTATGACGGGTGAAAATATAAATTTTTAAGGACAGATTCAACCTGGATATCTGCTTTTTATATACTCACCGTTAGCAGGGATCTCATGGCAGTTTTTTGCGTTAACAGGTGCTAAGTTTCAAAGTGCAGGATTAGTTTGCAGTAATTAGGGTTTTTCTTTGTTACCCTGACTTTATTTCCAGGTTTCTACTCTTTTAACTGGGATGCTTTGTGCCCCAGCAGGTGACTGGAGGTGACCTTCCCCTGTCAGTGGGGTGTCGTCACGGGGCTGCAGAAAACGACCTGCATGCCGCTTCCTCGGCGGACCTTTCTGCGAATCTCTCTCTCTCTGAGAAATTGCCTCTGTGCACCTCAGCATGTAACAGACTATTCTGAGGAGTTGCTAATAAGATCTAGAGGACTTCTTCCAGTTGTAGACTTGTGTCTCATAGGATTTTTCAGGCCATATTTCAGATCTGGGAGGTAGTGCTTGTGATCTCTGCCCCCACCCCACTCGTGAGCGGGGTTTACCCCACTCAAAAGCCTGCTCATAGATGACAGACCTTCACCTGCAGCCCTGGAGTAGACTACTGGAGCTTCTTATAACCCGATGCGTACGTTTGGTTGTGGTGGAGGGTGGTGTTTGGCCCCAGGAAGAGTAAGGGCAGGCTGGGGAGCTTGTTTCCCCTCCCATCTCCAAAGCAGCAGAGTTGATGTTGGCTTCAGTTACCTCCTTAGGTGGAGGCAGTGACTCAGCAGCTGTTGAACCGGAGCCCGAAGGCTCAGATGCTTCACATTTGTTACCAGATGTAGTTAACAGGACTTTCTTGAGCTCTGGCGTCTTTGTGTGTCTATGGATGTGTGGAGAAAAGTGCATGCTGCTACTCACTCTAACCTCTTGATCTCGAAACACTTAGTGACGCTGGATGTTACGTCTCCGTCTTTACAGATGCTGAAAACTGAGGCTGGATGGGTGCAGGTGGGTTTGCAAATTTGTCACAGGATTCTGGGCTTTCTGACCAGGATTTCAGAGGCTGGCTAAAGAAAATGTCAGCCCCTCTGAGAAAAAACATGGGGATGAGTTCAGCGTGTACAGCCACATGTCTGTGAGCTGGAGGGAAACTTGCGCACAGCAAAGAATTAGCTGGTTTTAGGGTTTTTCCTTCAAAAGTACCTCTCTGATTTCAGCAAAAGGCAGCACGCAGCAAGAACGGTCTCTGCTCTGTTTTGGGTGACCTGGCACAGCGGCACCTCTAGAACTTGAGATGAAAAGCATACAATTTCTGTTCTGTATTTGCATAATGGAATATGAGTCAGAGGAGAAAGGAGGCTTTATGGAACAAGATTAAGCTAATAGTGGGATTAACAAACTGTATAATAAGTAATTCCCAGCTCTCTTCTTTATTCCTATTGCCCAAACTGTTCAAAGGCACAATTGGCCCTCGTATCACCCACAGTGGCACACACTGGGATGAAAGAAAAAGAAATACAGGAGAATTCCTAAGACAAAAATCCTTTGACTATATACGTATTGCCAAGAGAGATGAATGGTACCAATTAGACTAATTGTTGGGCAAGATTCTCATATTTTGTGCGGTGTTTTTTTTTAATATCGACTGTAGGTTTTTAATGAACAAATAATTACTGTTCATTTACCTGGTTTGAAAATGCCTAAAGACATTAAAGGCCTTTTAGGAGAATGGTGCACTTGGATATGTTAGCATTAAAGAAGTCGGACACTACTGTACCAGAAGTTTTATAAGGTACATATTAATCCAGAAATTAAGAAAAATCAGCCTTCAACCAATGACCTTCTGAATAAAACAGTGTTTGAATACAAATTGTAGGGGAATCTCTTTTGATTGTTCATGGGCCTTGAGAGCTTCCCTGGGTCCTGAAGGGCAGAGGGATGTGCCAGCTGTGCTGCGGGTCAGGGCACGGCTCAGGCTTTCCCTCTCCTTTACTTTTGGTGTTCCTTGTCTGTTACTGAACACGGCGAAAAGGTCTGACTTTGTTTTCCCAGCATGGCCTTTGTCCAAGGATAGAGTTAGAAGGAAGGTCTGGACAGTGAGGGAAGAGACAAAACACAGTTCTCAGTAGCTCTCCTAAGATGCTAGTGATGGATAAAACCAGGGAGGATGGGAGCAAAAAAAGAAGAGGGGGGAAATATTTTGATACCTTTTTTCTCTCTTCTGTGTGGCTGCTTTGTTGCCTCTTAACCCTTGGTTTCTGAGAGCCACTGATGGAGCTCAGCGGCCAACATTAACAGTTTGTGCTTCTACTCTGCTGCAAAACAGTAACAGAAACCTTAATTCAGCTGACTGTTTTCTGGTTTGGTTTTTTAACGAGGAAGATGAGCTTGCCTGCTGTGGCACGGGCAGCCTCGGATGGAGGTCGGGGCTCAAAAACAAAATGAACAAGTGGGGAGGAAGAGCTGGATCTAGCGCCTTCCAGCCTTCTAGGGGTGGGCTGAGCCTGGTCAGGGGGCTTCGGAGAAGATGTGATTGCTGGCACCTGTGTAGGCCAGCGTGAGAAGCCCTTCATCCCGGTAACAGCTGGCCTGAGCACATCGGCCTCTGAATTACAGACGTTTTCTTTCTGGCTGTCAGAGGTTAGCTGTCCATGACCCAAAGGGGGCTGCCAGCTTGGCCTGTGGCGGTGCAGAGCTGCACGAGGTGCACCAAACCCGTTCCTCTGCACGTTGGTGCAGTTCCTGGGGTAACCCCCCATCCCCCCCCCGGGCTGGACCGATCTCCTGAGGGTCTCTTCAACAAAACCCCTGCGGGCAGACCTCCAGCCTGTCGTAGCTGCTCTGGGGATGTCTCGTTCTGCAAATGTTTCACATACTTCTGTCCATCTTGGCTGTCCCAGATTCGTGGTCTCTGGAGGGGTTGGTAAGAATGCCATGGAAAGAGAAGGCAGGACTGGGGACGGGGAGGGGGGAAATAGCAATTCTGATAATGCATCCGGTTATCTCGTAGCTGTATCCCTGATGCGTTTGCTTGAACTTCTGGATCCTTAAGCAGATCTTTTCCAGCTGATTTCTGAATGTCCTGAAAGGGATGATGGGGTCTGTAGTCATGGTGAAAGCTGGAGAAACTTAATATTAGACTCTAGTCCAAATTGTGTACTTCTGAAATTGTTTAAAAGCATTCTGTATGTCTGACTAGAGCCCCCCCAATAGATGCAATATATTTTCTTACTACAGTGGAAAGAATTCCCCTGAGTAGCTTAGGAACTTAAACATGCAAAAAAGGCCTTAAGGTGTCCATTATATGTCAAAAGCAAGGCAAACGTTGTGTGTGAGAATGTCTTTGCATTGGAAGGGAGAAAAAACCTTCCTTTTTTTTTTGTTGCCTGAAAGTACTTTTTTATTTACATAACTTGGAACGTAACTATACCATATTGTGAAATTGCTAAATATTGCCAGATGTGCTATTTTTGTTTCATACATGGCAACATGTCTTCAGCTTCTATTCTTGATTATTAAGTTACTGAATAGTACATTTGAAATCAGATTGCAAAATGTTATGATGAATGGTGTTGATCTGATGGTTTTAGGTAGTCGTGAGGGATTTTCTTATTCCCAGAGAGTTTAACATTGCACAATTGCTGTAAACGTTACCACACTTACTTGGTGATGTTGCCTTTAATTACTGTTTGTACCGTGCGTGTCATGTATTTTGCACTTGTGAGTTTGTCACTCCTTCTGTGTGTGGTTTGTGCTGTGGGAAGCGCCGGGGATCCCCGAGGGGCCGTGGTGTGCAAGCCCAGGAACGGGCATGGCGGTGGGACACCGTGCTGCAAGGCTTGGGACTGAAGATGGCCTACAACCAACTGTAACGGAGAAATCACAGCACTGGTACTTCTCAAGTCTCCCACGTGTGCTCTATGAAGAACTGGAAGGGGTTTGAGTAGTTGCCACCAGCCTTGATCTGCACTTTGCCTTTGGTGTAGACTAAAGGATGACAAAGGAGGTTCCCGGTTGACTCCTTCCAAGACACTTCTCTAGACGGTCAGGATCTCTTCATTTCCCAGGAACTTGATGGAGACCCCGGGCAAACTGGCCCAGACACCTCAGCTTCCAGTCTCCCTGCTAACTTGCCCTCTGCACTTGAGCTCTCTCAGCTTATTGGCACCTCGGAGGAGACCTGTAAGCATCACTGAACCTGGTTTTATTCTGAACAACTGTCACTGCGTAAGTCATAAAGCTGGTGTCTGTTTGTATTCCTGATGCTGGACTGTCACCCTCCTGAGTGGGTGTGAGAGTGTCTTTGAATTTCGCTTCTGCTTCACTCTGACGTCTCACCCACAGCCCCAGAATGGCCACGAGCCTCTGGCTCTGCTCCCTCCTCCATCCTCCTGTGTCAGCCGAGGTCTCTGCCGCTCCTTGCCCCAGGGTGTCCGAACGAGCTCGCTGGCCTGCTGTGCTCACTGTGCCCCTGCTAAGCCTGCCGCTTCCCCCTGCCTGCCCTGCTGCTTGCCTGGCTCCCAGAATGCCATATGGGAGGGAAGTAGCTCTCATAATTAAGTCCTGATGCAGTTCTCTCACAAAGCCTGCACTGCAGTTCTTTGATGTGCTCAGATATGTTTTCAGTAAAAATGTGTCAGATCACTTTTCTGTTAAAATTCAAGACTTTTTTTTTCCTGATAAAAATGGTTTTGTTGCTCTTTTTGAAAAGATATACCGAGCATTTTTTATGAGCCCCTTAAAATTCTGCTGTAAAACCTGTTTCGGCTGTTTAAAATGTGCAGACAGTGCACTGCAAGTTACAAATTGTCACATCCCAGAAGTCTCACTTAATTCTGTCGGCAACTCTGTGAACTGAACCTAGATTTGCATAACGTATGACAAGGCAGGGTACGTGTAGCCAGTACAGTAATATGCCTTTAATGTTAAAAACCCTTCAAAATGGGTACTTATTTTAGGTTCATCATGAGTCGGCAGCATGTCCTGCAATGAAAAGAGTGCCTGCGGGAGCGCACGTTTCTCCACTCGCCTTGCTGCGCGCCTCGGTGCCTTGTGCTTGTTGCCATCACCCAGTTACTCCCTTAGCTGCCGGTCGGAAATCACGGCCTGGGCAGTCTCTCCAAACGCAGGGTGAGCTGTTACGGCAGCGATGTGATGTGCAGCTAACAAAAGCTAAGCAAAGTGACTTATCGTGCCCTTAGCGAACTTGGCTTTTCCCCTATTCAAAGTATCTCCAGGGCTACTTCCCAGTTTCTGGGAAGTTCTTTGTGTATACATTGGGATCTATATAATTTTAAGATAAAATGAAAGCCAACGGTAACTGTTACTCTTTTTTTGCCTGTACAGATGTGCCACCTGTAACATCCAGACTCTGAGGAAACAGGATTGAAAGTAAAGGAAAAAGAGAACAAACCTGGAGATTTTTAAGAAGTTGCTTCTGGGATGGAGGGAGCTGCAAAAAAAGGAGGAGAAGGAAGGAGCTGGAAGGAGCAGGAGGGGGATACAGGCCAGGGGTGAACGTAGGCGGCGAGAAGGGACTGCTGTGACCCGGCAGCGGACCATGTGCTGGTGAAGTGACGCGCTCTCCAGCAGCAGACGATGTGGGCATACGGCGAGGGGCAGGCACGGGTGAGGGATGCTGCACCAGGACCGCTGCTTGCTCTCCGCCTGCCTGTTGGCGTTCGACATGTGCAGCACCCACTGGCTCTGCAGGTGCTTAAGATCACTCGCTGCTGGGAGCAAATACTTTCCAGTAGCACTGCTTGTCGCTGGTGCTTGCAGCAGGGAGAGTTGCTGCTCCAGTTCCGGGCACGGAGTTTGCGTGCCAGTCTGCGAAGATGCCCCTCTGAGTCTCTCCCCCCACCGGTTCAGCTGTTGCTGTTCAAAGCTGCCTGATTATTTTCCTTTTCATGGAATCATAGAATCATTAAGGTTGGAAAAGACCTTTAAGATCATCAAGTCCAACTGTTAACCCAACACCCCCAGGCCTCCTAAACCATGTCCAAAGTGCCACGTCTGCCTGCTTTTTGAACCCCCCAGGGACGGTGACTCCCCCACCTCTCTGGGCAGCCTGTGCCAGGGCCTGACCGCTCTGGCAGGGAAGGAATTTCCCCTCATCTCCAACCCAAACCTCCCCTGGCGCAGCCTGAGGCCGTTCCCTCTCACCCTGTCACTGGTGACTTGGGAGCAGAGACCAGCCCCCCCCTCACTCCAGCCCCTCTCAGGCAGCTGCAGAGAGCGAGAAGGGCTCCCCTCAGACCCCTCTTCTCCAGGCTAAACCCCCCCAGCTCCCCCAGCCGCCCCCCAGCACACTTGTGCTCCAGACCCTGCCCCAGCCCCGCTGCCCTTCTCTGGACACGCTCCGGCCCCTCAAGGCCCTTCTCGTCCCGAGGGGCCCAAACCTGAGCCTGGGATTCGAGCTGCGAGTACTGTTTGCACTGGCCTAGAAACAAAAAAGTTTTATATTCTGTTTCTTTCATGTTATGTTGGTTTTCAGCAGTTGATGGAAAGAACTGACATTTTACAGTAAGTATCTTGTGTGCACTTGTCTTTAACAGCAACTGCCGGGAGGTAATGAATCTGTGGGTGAGGACGCCGGTTTGGGTGAAACACTCTAAGGGACTGTGGTGCCAAACACCCAGGGGACACCGCCTCGCCCCGATGCCTCGCACCAGCTACGCGCCCCGCTGCGTGGCGCGGCCACCCTCCTCTGCAGCCCCCGGCACCGCGTGGGGTGCGCGCCGTGCGGTGCCGTGCGGCAGCTCTGCAAGGCGCAGTGCCCGGGGCAGCGCCGAAGTCCGGATGAGAGAGACCTACCTACCGCGCTTCATACCTGCTTCGGGGAAACCTCTGCCGTGTGCAGACATAATTAGAAGCAGCCGAGGCATTCAGTGCGTCGGTTAACAAGCAGCAGTTGCAAGGAGGAATCCTGCTTGCAGGGCGCTTACAAATCTACCAGAGAACCCCAAGTGTCCTGCGAAAGCCTGTTAGAGGAAAAGCCTGTGGGCAAGACACGGTGACTTTGTGCTCAGAATGATTTGAGTTGTGCGCTGTGAATAGACACGGGGCCTTCCGTCGTTAATATCATGTTTTCTCGCTTAGTTAAAGCGCACAGTGCTAAAACATCAGGAAGAGAAGAAAAAGCACCGAGCTAACGCTGCACAGCGAACTTTGCTCCTGGCACTTCTGCATGATGGGGCGCGTGGCTTGACCAGGCCCGGTGAAGAAGTACTTCTGTTGTAGCGTTAACTGGAGGAGAGTAACCGTCAGTGCTGAGGGCCGTCGGGCCGCGGGGTCTCTCAAAATTCAGATCACGCTGTACCCGTTGCTTAGCAGTTGCCTAAAGGGAGAAAGGGGCTTTTTGTTTTCTAGGATGGCTGAGAGGTGGCTTTGCATGGTGTGGAGTTCATGGTTCTTAAATCTTCTGTAGCCTGTAGATCTGCCGTTTGGTACTTGTGATTCTGAGTGTTGAGGGCTTTTTTTTTGGGTCGTGTTTCTGTTTTGTTTTATTTTTGGGTGCTGTGGGGGTATTGGTTGTTTGGGGGTTTTTTGTTTCAGTTGTTTTTTTTAAAGCCTATTTACAATTTGGGGGGTATTAAGGCATTTGTGTGCATGTGCAAGTAAATACCTTAATAATGTATTCCTATCGCTTCTTGATATGTTTTTCACCCCTATAGTTTTAAAAGGGAAAATGATCTAGGACAGTCCCATTTCTTGACCCTTGTGAAGTGCAGCTTCATGGACACAAGTTCCAAAAGTGTTCTGTCTTAGAAATCCTTTTATTGCCTCATTTGCTAGAACTTTGTATTCCTGTATGCATGAAGTGTTAGGAAATCGTTTTTTCCAAGGATTTGTTTTTCAGCAGGGACAGTGTGCTGGGACATTCATACACAGGCTTTCAAGCGTGGGAAGGGTGCTGCACCCACTGGGTGTCCCTCGCTGAACGCAGATTGCCTGCGTGTGGAGCTGCTGTCTGTGCCACTGTGTGTGAAAGGCAAATTGCTGCTGTCGGGGTGGTGGTTGTGCCCCAGCCTACGTCTTGCTCGTCCTATTTCTTGATCTTCTGCAGTGGGAGGGTGGGGGATCCGCCAGCTGCAGACAAATGGCATTTTGACAATGCGGGCAGATTAAAAATGTGTACTCTGTAGGGTCCCTGCTGCGTTTTTGGAAGGAAATGTTTTGCAAGGAGATGTTCTTCAGGTGTTTGCCATCTTGAATGGCACCGAGAGGTGGGGTGGGAGTAACTGGAGAAGCTGGTGGCCAGGAGGCACTGTGCTGTGAGAAGTCTGCGTGGGTTTAGCAGCAGATAAAAGTGGAGACACAACCAGACACTAGCCTGCAGGAGGGGTCAGCACATCTGAGGAGCTTTCCGGGGGCTGTTCATGGGGGCCGGCGTGGTGAGGGTCTGTACGGCACCTTACCTCCAGCTGTGCTGCCGCCAGCCGTACGCTGCTGAACGTCCCCGCTGGGGTTTCCTTGGGGAACTGCTGGTGGGGCCATCTGTCCGAGATGGTGTTCAGTGGCGATCACAGCGCTAACCTGAGCCCAAGCCACCTGCAAAAAAGGCGTTGGGGGGAAAAAAAGACTGACTTAGAGAAATGTGGTCTGTCTCGCAGCTGCCAGTCCCAGTCAGGGTGACTGTGGGAAATCGCTAAATCTTAACGTAGTTGCTCTGCAGCCCTTCACTTACCGCCTTTTTCCCTCCACCCTGCTCTCCCTTGTCTTCCGAAAGCGTCGGAGTCTCCCGGCAGAGCCAGCATGGGACCGGTGGTGCTGGCGGTGACGGTGGCCGTGCCGGTCTGCGTCCTCTCCCTGGCGGCGGTGCTGGTGGCGTGCGGCTGCCAGGGCCGGCGCTGCGCCCGCGGCAGGGCGAAGCCGCCCAACGTGGAGGAGCCCCTCTCCGAGTGCAACCTGGTGAACTCTGGGAAGACACTGAAGGATCTCATCTACGACATGACGACCTCCGGCTCTGGCTCTGGTACGTGGGGGATGCCCAGCCCGCCGCCCTTGTCAGCGAAGCAACGGCAGCCGCGCGGAGGCAACTCCCAGAGCACGTTTTCTTGATGCTTAAACCAAAGGCCTTGCTTGTAGGGTGATGAAGAGCGTTGCCTGCCAGGCAGAGGGTGCAGGTGGGAGCCTTGTCTCAGAGGCTCTTGCACTGGCGACAAGCTTTATGTCAAGGGAGGCTTTGTGCTGATATGCTTGGGCACACCTTACAGCAGCCATAGGGCTTGCTTTGCTCTCTTTCTGTTAAATTGCAAAAGTTCCACTCTTTGTTTGAATGGAAGAGCTGAAAAAGTTGATTCAGAAGTCAGTTTCAAGTGTGAAACAAAGCATTGCTGGCTGGTGTGGTGTAGCTGGTGATAAAAGGCACTAAATTAACTGAATGAGTCGGGATGCCACTCCTGGAATTTTTACACCAGAATAACGTTACTCCAAATTCTTGTTTTGAGCAGAACGCCAACCTTTTTGATGTTTTTCCCATTTCTGATATCCTATCTACTACAATGCCTCTATTGTTATTGAGGACTTGTTAAATCAAAGAAATGCAAAAATGAGGCAGTAATTCAACAATTCCAGCCCATCAGGCTGGTGGCACGTCTGGGGCGTACAGCCCAGCTTTCTGTAACTAGAATTTGTATTCACTTGCAAAATATGTAACTCATGCTTACTTTTATTTATAAGTGGAAAGTTCATAAATTGTACTTAATTTACTTCATTTTCCAGGAACTGCATACCTTTCAGGATTAATTTATTGAACTTCCCTAATGTTTTTGCGCAGATGCATTGAGTAGACTCTGGCTTTATTTACCCTGAAGTTTTAACTGTTCGTAGACATCCCTGAGCTAATAACAGGGCTTTATTTGTGCTGACCCTCCGTGGAGGCAGGCAGAGCCTCATGTGCAGCCGGGACAAGCCCGTGTAAAGGCAGTAGTGGCTGCAGGTGTGAGGGCTCTGTCGAGGAAACCAGAGGGAAAATTTGAATAAATTTGAATAAGATGACCTTCAGCTTATAATTTTCCCTGCCGATTGTTTTGCTCTGTTAAAAGCAAGGTTGTCTTGATTTTCTTAAAGAAATATTTAAGTCCCAAACAAACACAGTATCCAATCAAATGAGGCGGGGGCTCATGGCTAGCAAAACAAAACGAAGCTGCTATGATAATTTATTTTTATTTTTGAAAATTTCAGCCAGAACAGATCAACTCATTGACTGCAAAACAAACTGGAGTCCATATCAAACCAAATTACGTAGTTCAGGCCTGTTTTTTTGATTCTTATTGGTTTTTTACATTTATTTGGGCTTAGGGAGGTAGAGTTTGGGGAAAGAAAGGTACCTGTGCCATATGGGTCTCCTGGCTTTGCTGGAAACTGTACCTGCGTAGTGGTTTACTGAGGACCACGGGAGGAAGAGCGCGCAGCCTTGGGCAGGGCTGGCAGGCGTGGCGTGGCGGAGCTGGGGCAGAAGCCCCTCAAGGCTGCCGAGGACGTGGCAGGCGATGCCCGGCGTGGGGGCGGCGGGGCTCTGGGGCCCAGCCCTGGCATTTGCCAGCACACGGTTCCTGCAGTGTCTTGTGGCTTTTTACACATTGGCCCCAGTCAGTCTTTTTTGTTTTGTCAACAGAATAGCAAAGCTGGGCTTATTTTCCAGGCAGGCCATGGTGTACACGCCAGCTTTTCAGACCTTTTCTGTTTCTTTCACACACACACACACCCCCCCCCGAAGGGTACGTGACTCCTGCCGTGACCCAGATTAGGTTGTCACCCTCAAAGGAACCGTGGAGCTTGTCCCCGGTGTGAGGGGGGATCGCGGGTGTCCCTTGGCCGACTGACAGACACTAGGCTGTCACCGGCACGCACCAAAACCTGGCGCTGTGGTCTGTGGTCTGCGTGGGGCTGTTGGGAGGGAGAGCTCGCCCCCGACTCGCTTTGGGACTGAGGTTGTCTGTCGTACCTGGTGACAGACGCGATGCGCACTCGTCTGGCGAGTAACGCTGAAAATACAGTTGTGGGAGATTTCGGCTGGGAGAGGGCTTTCCCTTGGTACTCTCTGAGAGCAAAGTCATGAGTACAACTTGCTGGAAAATTAACTTTGTGATTTAAAAACCACGGGTGAACTATTTCACAAATATCCGTCTCTTCTTTTTAAACTAGGCTTACCTCTGCTCGTACAAAGAACAATCGCAAGGACTATTGTCCTGCAGGAAATTGTAGGAAAAGGACGATTTGGTGAAGTCTGGCGTGGAAAATGGTGCGGGGAAGATGTAGCTGTCAAAATCTTCTCCTCCAGAGACGAACGGTCCTGGTTTCGGGAGGCAGAAATTTATCAGACGGTTATGCTGAGACACGAAAACATCCTGGGCTTTATTGCTGCCGATAACAAGGGTATGCTGCGAGCCGTGTGTGAGCTCCCGCGTGTCTGTCTCGGAATTGCTTTCGATGCCCCTGCTCCCATCTGAAATTCCACTTTGCACCTTGAGCTCCTCCCCGCTGGGGCGGCCAGCAGACTTGTTCATTTGCATGCCTGAGCTGGCCACAAAACGGGGAAGGCTTTTCCTGGCTAATTTTTTTCATAAATCTGAAAAATCTTGCTTCCTCTGGGTAGATAACGGGACGTGGACTCAGCTCTGGCTTGTCTCAGAATACCATGAGCAAGGGTCCCTGTTTGACTACCTGAACAGAGGCACGGTGACGGTGAAGGGCATGGTCAAGCTGGCGCTGTCGGTGGCCAGTGGCCTGGCGCACCTCCACATGGAGATCGTCGGCACGCAAGGCAAGTGCTTCCCTTCCACTTGTCCTTCCAGTAGTTTAAGGAATTTCAGTGTTTGCAAAGATGTTTATGGGTGACGTGGCATGTTGAAGCATTTTACAAACACTTATACCACAAGAAACAGTATTGGTATGACTGTGATACAGTATAAACAGAATAGGGATATAATCTTCCCACTTTCCCTGTCTGTCCCTCCTTCCACATCTTTAAGTGGTGTCTGTGGGAGCAGCAGTCCTAAAGGAGGATTTTCTGAGTGAATTTGGAGGATGAACTTAGTCTCTCGTTTCCTGTTTTATTCCTGAAATACAGATATTGGAACAAAAATGCCCTCAAGGCTTTTTTTTAATTTGATGGCCTTTAGCAGAGCTTTACTTGGTACAAAATAGGCTTCAATGTTGTTTTTTTTTTACAGGGTATAGTAACAAAGTTGAATAAAGCTGGTTTTGCCTCCTTGCTCGTTACATTAAAATTCCTACTGTTGTTATCAGAATTGACGGCGCTTTCGCTTTCTGTGAACAGGCAAGCCAGCGATTGCACACCGAGATCTGAAATCTAAAAACATCCTAGTGAAGAGGAATGAAAGCTGCGCCATCGCGGACCTGGGCCTGGCGGTGAAGCACGACTCGGTGCTGAACACCATCGACATCCCCCAGAACCCCCGGGTGGGGACCAGGAGGTGGGTGAGGACGGCTGCTCTTGGCCCTCCTGGCCCCCCGTCGGTGACTTCCCCCTCTGCTGTTGGCGCCTGCCAAGCGTCGGTGGCAGACCTAAGCCCCCTGTCCCCACTGGGCTGGTGGGGAGGGCGGCTGCCAGCCCCGGCTCGGGACGGAGATGACCATCCCACGCAGTCGGTCGCCCCGGGTCCTTCTGGGCGGCGCTCCCAGCGCGGGGACGTGTGTGGATGTAGGCAGCCTCAGCGTTGTATTCATGACCCCGGCCGCCTCCCTTGCTTTCACGCAGCATCACCGTCCCGCGTCCCCGTAGGACCGGCTCGTACCTGGCGCCGGCATGCAGCGGCGCTCTTCTGTACCATCTCCCTCTGGCAAACTGACCTTTGTATACTTTAAAGGTATATGGCTCCTGAGATACTTGATGATGTGATGAACATGAACATCTTTGAGTCCTTCAAGCGTGCAGACATATACTCTCTTGGGCTGGTATACTGGGAGATAGCCCGAAGGTGCTCCGTTGGAGGTGAGCTTTCTGGCCTTTTCATTTTGCAACCCAGACTGCTTTTGTCTTATATAAAACAAAACCGGTTATGTATGTCCCTCCCCGTGCACTCTCAGCTTTCTTGGCAGTCTGTGGTGGTACAAGTCTGTCATGGAGCAGCTGTTCGAGGCGGCCCCAAATGTTCCTCTGCGCGCTCTCATTGCCCGTGAAAACAAATAAATGGAATTTATTCTGGAGCAGCTACTCTGGATTCTGCATTACCTACGCAATAAATCTTTCCTAGGGATCACTGAGGAATACCAGTTGCCTTACTATGACGTCGTGCCTTCCGATCCTTCGATAGAAGACATGAGAAGGGTAGTTTGTGAGCAGAAGCTCAGACCAAATATTCCAAACCAGTGGCAAAGCTGTGAGGTAAAAGCAGTTTTCCAGTTTACTAAAAAGCATATTTAAATTGAGACAGAATTTTTCAGTGGGGCAAAGGGAACCCGATGTCCAGCCTCTTCTGAATCTCAGTGTTTCGGGTGCCTGGCTGTTCTTCAGCTCCCAGATCAATACGGAGGCAACTGCACCAAATGCTGAACTCTCTGGAATATAGGTCTTAATTTATGATGTTGCTGTTGTATTACCATTTAAGAAAGCTGTATTTAATCTTCCAGTATGGCACTTAAAAAATTAAAAGCAGGAGGTGATGGTTTTATTCTTGACCCGTTCTTTTAACTTCTGCCTTGCAGGCGCTGCGAGTAATGGGCAGGATAATGCGCGAATGCTGGTACGCCAACGGCGCCGCGCGGCTGACCGCGCTGCGCGTTAAGAAAACGATTTCACAGCTCCGTGTGCAGGAGGACTCCAAAGCCTGACGGAGCTCCCTGGAGCGAGAGACGGGAATGAATTCTTCTGTTCGTCTTTTAACGTGTGATATTATTTTTATTTTTGGTCTACCTCACATAACGTGGTTCAGTATTTAAGTGCCCAAACCAGAGCACTGACATCCAGCTTTGTCTTTGGCCACTGGAAGGGGCAGCTTTTGGCTTGTAGTTCGTGTTTTATACAGCAAGTCAATGACTTGCTTTGGTTTTCTAAAGTAAATTAGACACCAGGCTGATTGCAGAAAGGTGCCTGAAACACCGCAACGGTGTAACGACACCTTTCGCTATTGCGCTTTTTATCCTTGTTGAATCCAAAACGTACTGGAAATAGCTGGTATTGGTTAAAGCCTGTTTGCAAGAGAAACCACACGTTTTATCCTCAAATGAAGTCAAAGACCAAATTTAATCCAAATTTTTTATATATTTTTATGCAGGAATCTGAAAAGGGGTTCTCAGTAAAATGCATTTTAAAATACTATATTTATCATTACCTAAGTAAAAAAGATGGAAATTCCACTAAGCATATATATTGTGAACAAAAGCATCTACCTGTTTTTTCATTAACTTTTATTTTTATTGTCTTGATTTTATATACAATATTATAGTTAGGGTTTGGAGTTATTTTACTCTGTTCGTTTGTTCATTGAACATACTGATCAAGGGACAATTTTTCTGTTTACCAGTTAGTAGGAAAAATAATGGAGGCAATACTTTTCTGATAGGATATGTAGAGATGGAATGGGAGAAATTCCACCTAAACTGAGAAAGTATATATTTTTAAACAACATCTTGCCAATCTGTCACTGGTAATGTTTTTTTAGTGCCTTTTGATGTTTTTGGGGGAAGCTTTAACAAAAGTAGGGCTCAGCAAACAGTTGAAAGCTGGCAGAAAGGTTGGTTTCTTGCTGCTGCGACGCTCCGCGCAGCCCACCTCGCTGTGTCGGGGTGTGCGGGGACGCCCACGCGACCGGGAGCCGCGGCTGCGGCGTTCGGGAATGGCAGAGCTCCTGCTCGAGGCCGTGTGCTGGAGCAGTGCCCCTGACTTCGGGAGATTAACGTGCTTTCTACCACCCTAGCTTTTGGCTCTTAAAATGAATGTTTCAAATGTACCTGCACTCTGGGCTGGATCGCTGTTTGCTGTTGTCCGTCACGGCCTAGGGACCTGTTAAAATGTAAATTTAAAGCGCTGATGTCCTTGCACAAAGCCAATACAGCCTATTCAGATGTTTCCTATGGATTTCTGTAATAGCACCAGGTTGGTGAAAAGTATCATATTTCCATAATACTGCAAGCTATAAAAAGCGGGCTGTTCTTTCAAAAATCACTGATGCTCTGGCATTTTGTGAATTCTGCCCCACCCTGTGGTCCACACATTTGAATATAGTATTCTAATTTTTTTAATAGCCAAAATTATGCATTTCATAATAATATGGTTCTTTAAATGCTTCTACATCCAGGTGGCCCATGGAAATTAAGCCCATAGATGTTTCCAGAATACCAAAGCTTTCCAAAAACTCGGCGTAGCACCCGCAGCTCTGTGCAAGTAAGCTGTTAGCTAATTACGGTATTTAAGAGCAATCTTTCAGATGAAACCTCTTGAAATGGGGCTCTTACGTGGAAGAATGGGTTAAACTTTTACTGAGTGGGACGGTCAGTAGTATCAGTACTCAGTGTTTCATCCTGACACACACTCTCGGGACATTATGGACTCTTTATGGATGTTAATTGCCCCACAAATAGGCTCTAAGGGTAATTTACCTGTTTGCATAACTTCCAGACAAGCAGGAATGCCTCGAACGCAAGTCTCTGCCTCACTTCATGGTCTGTTAGCTGAATGGTGGAATATTTCTACTAGATTGCCAGCAGATTTTTTTCCCCATTATGCTTTCTGAGGTATAATCAAAGTCATCTTACAGATTTAATTCTGATGTGCTTCAGCGTGCATGAACTGCACCAGGGAGCTCAACAGATGCGTGCTTTCTAAGCTGTTTGAGGGGTAATTGTTGCAACTGTATGATTCAAAGCGTGATGCTGACTGGAGTATCAAAAGATTTGCAAACATAAGATCCAGGATTTGTTCTTGTAGATGTCACTTGGAAAAAAATCTGTTAAATAGGAACAATCAAGGTTGTTTTTTTACGTGGGAAAAGGAAATGTTTTATCCATTGAAGTCAACTTCTATTGAATTTGCAGCATAAGGTGTCTGAAATCAGTGGTAGTGGAGTAAAAGTAATTTTAAATAGTATGCTGATTTAGGCCTGTTTCTTCAAAAGTATTTAAACTGTGCGGGTGAGACGAACTTTTCAGAATTGCTTTAGCACTCGGGAAGGTGCCCAAGAGGAGCCGGTCCCTCTTTCCAGAGCTCCTGGCGCTTGCAGACCCAGTTAGCTCCTCTTCCAGAAAAAAAAAAGAATCAGATGTTTGTGAACAACCAGAGTAGCGTGTCAAACTATGCTTTAACCCAGTGCTTTAGAGCAGTTAGCAACGAGGAGGGCGTATCAAAGGGTGAAGTCTACTGAGGTGACAGAGCCACCTTGCAGGGTGACCTACCTGCTGGCGTGGGGCACCCATGAACAACCAGCCCGAGGAACTCTGAAGATGGCTCCAGCGTGTTTCTGGACGTCTGCTCCTCGCAGCGTGGTGCAGGTGCACAGTCACAGCACTGCTTACCCGTGCCGGAGCCGTAAATTAAGAAACGCAAATAGTTGTTTAAAATAACACTGAAATAACGGAAGGAAATAATTTTAAAACAGGAAGTACTGTAGCTTGAAAAGGAGAATGCAATGGAATGCCCTCCGTCCCGAGGCCGCCAGCCCCTATGCTGACAGCAGGTACGGTCTCTGTTAGCAGGACGGCTCGTGGTTGAGCAGGCTCATGACTGTTCAGAGGGGAGCAGAGGGGAGAGCGGGGTTTGCTGAGCGGTGCAAAGAAGCCATCTCGATAGCAAAGTGTGTGATGTTTGCAGCAGCCTTGATGCATTAAGACTCATTAATGAAAACTTGGTCAGCTGCCGTACAAAGCGCAGGATGACCAAGGGACACCATCAGCTTCTCTTATACCACTTCTAAAACATGTTAATTTTTTTGCCTAAGATGGGGTCGTTCTTTGAGCTTCACAGGGAGAGTGATCAGGATGGTCTCTAAGGATATTTCTTCCATTTTAAATTCACTCCTATGCACTTTTAATCTATATTACCCTTTGAAAGTGTCTATGCCCTTGAAGTCTCTCTGATAACTGTTCCAGGGAATTCTGTCCTTGTGACGGGATTGCATGGTGGAGGAATTTGGTGTCTGTGCAGAAGCTCCTCTGCCCAGGAACCGTGGCAGGCTTCAAGTGGCGCTGGGAAATTAGGAAAAATGTGCTTTTGGTGTAAGGGACTTTGGCGACCCGCGCTCGGGGCAGAGCTAGGAGGTGTTTAGAGGAGGGTTTACCGGGTTACACGGTAGTGAAGGGGCGGCCAGGGACGGCGCTGCCTGCTCCTGCCTGCGATCAGGGCTGTGACTGGGGCTGCTCCCGCTGCTCGGGTGTTTCTTGAAGCCCTCCCCTGCTCCGGGGACCAAGGTGCGGCCTGTGCGCGTTGTGTCTACCGAAATAAATGTGGTCCCCGCCTTTGGGAGGCGCGGGTGGCTGTTACGGTGGCCTTACGCCGCAGCATGCCCGGTTTTTATTTACCCCGTGGGGTGGTGAAACCAGGCAGAGTGTTCAGGGGGAGCTCACCAGCACAAGCCTGTGTTCCTCTGCGGCTCCTCCATGGTCTGCCCTGGGGTGCGGCCTGTTCCCCCTGCTCTTTTTAGTTTAATCTTGCTTCAGACACCACTGCAACCACCATCAGTAACTTCTTTTTAGTTGTGAATGCCACTTTTTCTTATCCATTTTGTCAGTCTTACGGTGGATTTTTAGGCTCTCTTTTTTCAGTTTCCCTCCTGGAGTTTCTGAA
This sequence comes from Phalacrocorax carbo, assembly GCF_963921805.1. Classification (NCBI taxonomy): domain Eukaryota; kingdom Metazoa; phylum Chordata; class Aves; order Suliformes; family Phalacrocoracidae; genus Phalacrocorax; species Phalacrocorax carbo. The sequence goes on from NC_087517.1 coordinate 803,057, forward strand.
AATTGTTGAACAACCCTGGAATTTGCAGAAGACCCTTTTGTGCCAGGCCGGGGAGGTGTACAAGGGGAAGGATGCTCTGCGCAGCCGGGCGCTGGCCTGACTCGGCTGCACCGCTCAGGTCACAGCTCTGCCCTGGGAATACTTTAAATCTTCTCGTGTGCGTATCTCATGGCATGAGACGTTATGGCCTGTATGCGCTAGCTTTCACTTAGCTCAGTATTTTTGCACTGTTTTTCTTTTTTCTTTTGTTGTTGAGAGATAGATGTATGTTTTAGAAAACTAGAGTTAAACCTAGTTGACCAAGGGAAGCCAGTCGATGTAATATTTTTGGATTTCAGTAAAGCTTTCGATACTGTCCCTCACAGGATCCTCCTGGACAAATGCCTAGCACATGGCTGGGTAAACATGTAATGCAGGGGGTGAGAAATGGGTTGATGGGTCGGGCTCAAAGGGTCACAGTAAGTGGGGTTACATCGGGCTGGTGACCGTACCTAGTGGGGTTCTGTAGGGATCCATCTTAGGGCCAGTACTCTTTAACGTCTTCATAAATGACTTGGATGCAGGACTGGAAGGAATATTAATTAAGTTTGCTGATAACACAAAACTGGGAGGAGCTGTTGACACTCCCGAGGGCAGGGAGGCCCTGCAGAGGGATCTGGGCAGGCTGCAGAGCTGGGCAGTCACCAGCCGTATGGAGTTTAACAAGGGCAGGTGCCAGGTTTTGCCCCCGGGGCAGGGCAGCCCTGGCTGTACAGCCAGCCTGGGGAGCAGCTCTGCAGGGACCCGGGGGCTCTGGCCGACAGCAAGTTGAACCCGAGCCCCCAGCGTGCCCTGGCAGCCCCGAGGGCCAGCCGTGCCCTGGGGGGCACCGAGCCCTGCATCGCAGCCGGGCGAGGGGGGGATTGTCCCGCTCTGCCCCGCGCTGGGGCGGCCTCACCCCGAGTGCTGTGGGCAGCGTTGGGCGCCGCAGGACATTGGGGGTATAAAGCTACTGGAGAGTGTCCAGAGAAGGGCCACGGAGCTGGGGAAGGGTTTAGAGGGGAAACCGTACGAGGAGCGGCTGGAGTCCCTGGGGTTGTTCAGCTGGAGCAGGGGAGGCCGAGGGCAGCCTCATGGCGCTCTGCAGCTCCCTCCCGAGGGCAGGAGGAGGGGCAGGGCTGGTCTCTGCTCTCTGGTGACCAACGCCAGGCCCCGAGGGAACGGCAGGGAGATGTGCCAGGGGAGGGTTAGGCTGGGCATTAGGAGAAGGCTCTTCCCCCAGAGGGTGGTGGGAGGCATCATGGCACCAGCCTGGCGATATTCAAGGAGCGCTTGGCCAAGGCCCTCAGAGAAATGGTGTGAATTCGGGGCTGTCCTGTGCAGGGACAGGAGCTGGGCTCTATGGTCCTTGTAGGTCCCTTCCTACTCAGGACAGTCTATGATTCTATGCTAACTGAGCCAAGGGGCTGATGTACTGGGCTTCAAGATGTTTGTAAACTGTATGCTCCTTTTAAAAAAACCCAAACCCCAACCCCCCTTGTTTTAGTGACTTTTCCCTCAGTGTAGATTTGTCCTGTTCAAATTTGAGAACGGAGATTATACTGAGCCACTTCTTTGTAGTTTTAGGGAGGCTTAGGTTTCTTGAGAGGTCACTTATGTTCCTGTTAATCTTCACTTAAGGCACAAGTTCTTAAGCTCGTAGAAATTTTCAGGCTCAAGGATGCTCAACACCAGCCACCTCAGTTAGCCTCTCCTAATTGATGCTTCTAGTTTTGGGGGAGTTAATAATTTTTTAACATTAATTTCTAGTAACAACCTAAAGCATAATTCATGGAATATGAACTGAAAGGGAAGGTTAATTAACATTTTCTATAGCACCTAATTTTTTGTTTATTTCCTGAACTGCCCCCCAATACCCCATGAGAAATTCAAACTGTAATCTCTTTTGCACTTTGCTATTTTTATAGTAATTTGGACTTGACCAAGATCATTCCCTCATGTAATCCTATAATGAATCCTATAATACTTTAGTCATTGTTGTGTCAATTTTTTGGGGAATACATTCAGAAATTATAAATGAATTTGTTTAGAAACATGTCTAGTCCCTACAGCAAGTCTTAATGTTGAACAGAGTGAGGTCTTCTCTTGGTCCCTATCTGCCCGGGTCTCCTGCGAGCATCGATGGGCTCAAGGGTGTCCCCAGCACACCCCTGCCAATGGGAAGGAAGTTTTTCTGTTTCTCATTGCTGTTGAGAATGGTATCGTACAAACTGCCTCACCGCTACGGGGACATGTTTAGCACCAGGACTTCCACCCGTGGCAGGGAGTGCTTCTGCAGGGCTCCCACCCGGCTGGTGGGTTTTGTTGCGAGGTCAGGTGGGAAGACGCTCTGTCGCATTGTTTGGGGTCTACAGATACAGATGCACAAGCACCTTTTTGTGTAGTGGTGCGTGTCGATAAAGGTTATGGCTCAAAAATTCCTGCTGTGGTTTAGCAGTGGTTTGGTAAAGCTGCCTTTGGCCTGCGTGCCAGCCCCGTGCCACCGCGCGTGGGTGCGACCAGCAGCAGCACTGGGAGTTAGCCTGCTCCCGTGAGTCGGGCCGCTGTCGCCTCGGCGGCGCAGGCTGCGTGTCTGTGCCTCGGAGTGGTGCGGCAGGGATCGCCCCTGCGTGCTGTGCTCCCTGTGAAGCTTTTAGGGGAAGACACGCGTGTTCTGTGTTAACAGGCAGCACGGCTCATGAACGTATAGGAAGTAAGCATTAAGAGGTACGATATATTTCTACAGAACGTAAGAAATGTGCAATAAGTTGTAACCAAAGGCTCTGAATGTATTTTTGGCATAAATAGACCGAATGACTTTTGAATGTAGCTTTTACATTTGTGTCTAAATCTGCTGTGGCTTTCAGTCCCCAAAATGTGTAGTGTTTGGTCAATCTACAAACGAGTTTCTGAGTTGTCTGGTTTTTTTAAAGAAGCTTTAATATTTTATCTGGAAGTACTGTAACAGAACTTAGTATAGCAGTATAACGCTAAAATTCAACCTTTGTATTGTGAAATACCTAATCTGGTGTACACTGCAGCAAGTTATTTTTAAAACTGTTGCTAAAGTTTATTGCTTATTGCAGCTGCCCTGGATGTAAATAATTTGTTTAAATGTTGTATTTTGTATGCATATTTTACATACCAGTATACTTTCGGAAAGATGTGGCAATTTTAATAAATTAAGCACAGTCTGCCATTGTGTTCCTGTGATGTGTAGAACTATTATTTTTATGTTAATCTTGTGAGGGGAAAATGGTTGAGGGCTGTTTCAGGTAACTTGTAGACATTGGAGGTTTCAGGTGCGAAACGAAGCTCTTCCGCCAGCACGTGCCCCCGGCCTCTCACCTGGCTGTGGCCGCAGGTGTGCTGGGCAGGGCGATGCCGCCACCGAGCACGGGGCTCCTGGGGCTCTGCAGAGACTGCGGAAGGACAGGTTCCTGCTGGCCACCGCTGCCTCAGCTTCCCATTGCTGCTCCCGGCTGATGCGCTGCTGAATGGGGAGTAAGTCCTGTCTGGAAGGGCGTCCTGCTTGCTTCCCGGGCTGCTGTGCTGGTAGGGTGGCATGCAGCCATGGGGCACGGCCTCTGACTGGCTGCTCCTCCCTGCCTGTGCCCTTCCTGGTGTACAGCGTGAAACATGCAGCCTCTGCTGATGGCTATCTGGAGCCCTTGTTCTAGTAAAGGCGACAGACAGCTAGTAAGCACAGGTGCTGCAGTGCCGCGTTCCTGGTACCCTTGGGCCTCCCTGTCTGGGGAACAGCAGCTTCTCGCCCATACTGAGAGCCACCTTCCTGAGATTACGGGGTTGACATCTTGCACCTAAGGGAGGAGAGCCAGCTCTCGGCTTTAGCACGTTGTTCTTGCACCTATGCTGATGGCTGAGTAACCTTTCATAGAAGTCCCTTGATCCCACTCTTCCAGCTATTTATGTTTGCAGTGGTGTAAATGCGAGCGAGACCTGCTCGCGTACAGGACTTCAATTCTATAGTCTTTGCTTGCCTGAAAATCCCCATATCGTAACCATAACACAGGGATTTAAGTCAGGTTTTATTCAAATTTAAGGCATGTCAAAATGAAATCCACCCTGCTACTACCCAACAGTATCAAGACCTCCATGGCTTTTGAATGATACTGTGGGTTTTTATTTCTTTCTTTCAATGCCCACTGTATTACAGACTTGTAACAAACCTGTGAGTTTGGTCCCTCTGCAACAGACAGCGGGATCCATAAGTGCACCCTCATGTTTTGGTAGTTGGACATTTCAAGGAAGTTTGAATCGCCAGGTCTGATGCTGACTAAGAAGTGCAGGTTCTGGCTTCTGTAAGGCAAGCGGTGCCCCTGGAGCGGGTCCCCGGCCAAACAGCAGCAGCCTGTGGCGCGTCCGCGAGCGTCGGCTGCCATCCCCTGGCCAGCGCCGCGCCAGGCGCGTGTCCATCGCCTGGGAGAGCAAAATGCTGCAGCCTGAAAAATCCCTGCTTCCTCGGAGACCCCTGCTCCCAGCACATGTGGAAGGAGGAGCAGGTTGCTGCTGTGAGCCAGACAGGTGCATTCCTGCATGGCTGCTGGCCCCGTCTGCTGCATCCCGGCTCGGCGGCAGGCATGGCGCTCAGCACCCCAGCAAAGCGCCAAGGGCCTTCACGTGGGGAGAGGTGTTCATGGGGAACTGCTCAGCAGAGGATTTGGGTCTAAAAGAGAAAGGGCTAATTCTTCATTTTCTTGTTATTAGGTAAACCAACTGCACAGGAGGCCACAGGAGTCATCACAGCATCCCAGACTGGCGGGGGCTGGAAGGGACCCCTGGAGCTCACCCCGTCCCACCCCCTGCGTGAGCAGGCACCCCCAGAGCAGGGGCACAGGGCCGCGTCCAGGCGGGGGGTGAATGTCTCCAGGGAAGGGACCCCACAGCCTCTCTGGGCAGCCTGTGCCCCTGCTCTGGCACCTGCACAGGGAAGGGGTTTGTCCTCATGTTCAGGGGGAGCTTCCCGTGTTCCAGCTTGTGCCCGTGGCCCCTTGGCCTGGCGTTGGGCACCGCTGAAAAGAGCCCGGCCCATCCTCCTGACACCCACCCTTCAGATATTTATAAGCATTGATGAGATCCCCCCTCAGCCTTCTCTTCTCCAGGCTGAACAAATGCAGGTCCCCCAGCCTTTCTTCATAAGGGAGATGCTCCAGCCCCTGACCACCTTCGTAGCTCTCCCCTGGCCTCTCTCCAGTAGTTCCCTGTCTTTCTTGAACTGGGGAGCCCAGAACTGGACCCAGCACTGCAGGTGTGGCCTCACTGGGGCAGAGCAGAGGGGGAGGAGAACCTCCCTCGCCCTGCTGGCCACACTCCTTTCCATGCCCCCCAGGGCACCGCTGGCCCCCTTGGCCCCAAGGGCCCGGTGCTGGCTCAGGGTCACCTCGCTGCCCCCCAGCACCCCCAGGGCCTCTCAGCAGAGCCGCTCTCCAGCAGGTCCCCCCCAGCCTGTGCTGGTGCGGGGGGTTGTTCCTCCCCAGGGGCGGGACCTTGCACTGGCTCTTGTTGAACTCCATGAGGTTCCCTCGGGCCCAGCTCTCCAGCCTGTCCAGGTCTTGCTGGATGGCAGCACAGCCTTCTGGTGCATCAGCCACTCCTCCCAGCTTGGGATCGTCAGCGAACTTGCTGAGGGGATGCTCGGTCCCTTTGTCCAGGTCATTGATGAATATGTTGAACAGGACTGGACCCAGCACAGACCCCTGGGGAACACCGCTAGTTACAGGCCTCCGTGCAGACTCTGCCCCGTTGATCATGACCCTCTGAGCGCTGCTGCTCAGCCAGTTCTCCATCCACCTCACTGTCCTCTCATCTAATCCATGCTTCCTAAGATCACCTGTGAGAGTGTGACGGGAGTCGGTGTCAAAAGCCTGGCTGAAGTGGAGGTAAACATGCACTGCTCTCCCTTCATCTACCCAGCAGTCGTGCCATCAGAGAAGGCTGTCAGGTTGGTCAAACCTGGCAGCAAAGGAGAAGAGCCAGCTCACGAGTCCCTGGAGGTACAGGTTCATGTCCTGCAGAGGATGACTCCTCGCTCGTTCCTTCTGCCCTGGTAATGTGAGTATGGGCAGAAACCCTGCAGGCATCGCAGCCTTGGAAGGCTGGATGCTTCGGAAGCAGGCAGCTTTGCATAATCTCTGCTCCTAGGAAAGCTTCCCAACATTTTCTGTGCGTTTTAGAGATGGTTAACAGCAGACTCAAATGTAAAGGCTTGCTGAGACACGAACCGCTGCTTTTTTATTTATAAGGATTCAACTCCTCTCTGAGCTCTGTAGCTGGTGTTTCTTGTCCCTGCTTGTCAGGCCGTGAGCTGAATTCAGAGCTCACTTCTCACAGTTTGATGACTGGCCTTTCTTTGGAGACTGGAAGTAAGGAGCTCTATTTTAATATTAAAGAATTTACTTGAGATATTGCTCCCCTTAATACTAGCATGAGTGTAGGGTCTGCCATATGACTAGAATCTGGGCTCGAAGTAAATGTAAAGGAAACCAAAAGAAGCTGGGATTTTTCCTTGCATTATCTTTATCAAGTTTTTTCACCGCAAATGACTTTCCAAAGCATTGCGATGGGCTTTGTGTATAAATATGTTTATAATACTTTAATAAGCCTATGTTCCAGTCCCGGTATATGTCCTACAAATGCATTATTCTCCTCTTTCACACTAAGCCTTTTGATAAAGCATCTGAGGGGAAGGGAGGGGTGCTTTCTGCACTCCAGAGGTGACAGTTACCGACTTGCTGGAAGAGGTGCCTTCAACTTCCTCACTGCTGGGAATGATTGCTAGAACTCCAGATGCCCCCGGGGAGCCGGGGAATACCCTCCTGAGGAGCGCTCGTTTCACAGCGCTGCCCTAAGAGTAGCACCTGCCTTTGCCGCTCGGAGGTTTATTGCCAGTGCGACAGGGAACAAATCAGAGTCGGGTAAAAATCACTGTGCTGACATGTCAGGCCCTCTCGTGGATGGGGGGCCGCTGCAGTGGGAGCGGAGTGCAGGGGAACAGCCCCATGAAGCTCCTCTGTGCCCATTTGCGGTGGCAATGGCACAGCCCAGCAATGGGCTTTGGGTTCAACGAGATTTATGTGATTTGTCTTGTTCTCTTCGGGCTGGACTGCAATAGCCAAGAAGCCGTAACTTACAGAACTGCGCTACTGGAGGGATTCAGTCTAGCTGGTCCCAGGGCTAGCAAAATTATGGGACAGTTTAACATGAAATTGATACGCGGCTGGATTTTCGTGGTGGGGGGGATGTAATACCAAAATCTACTTTTTTTTTAAACCTTTTGAGATTATGTTTAAGAACAAATAAGATGGGCACAGATGACAATTACCTTTTAACGAGACAGCAACACAGATGGGCTACTACAGCAGGGTGCTATTGCAGTTGCCTGAGGAGCTGCTGTTACAAACAGGCAGTTATTTGCTCATGTGTACATGCAGCTGAATGCCCTTTTCCCGCTCCTGAGAGCGGGCAGAGCTGCTAAGCTGTGTGACCCGGATCTACTCCAGCATAGGTAGCAGGAATCCCCTTTAACGTGATAGTTTTGCTGTGAAACATATTGGTCTACATTTGTCCTTGCTAGGACAACCCTGGTGTCCTTGCTGAAACCCCTGCCCCGTGGCGCACGGGCCACAGCTGTGGTGAAATCCTGGCATGGTGGAGGGTCACCGCAACCTTGGAGAACACCCAGATGGATGCAAGCGTTGACCGCATATCTTTCAGGGTCCTTCCCTACCTCAGATCATCATTGCTCTTCTGCCCTTGCCGGGAGGACACGGTGCTCCGTATGAAATTGCTCACAAACTCCTCATCTTTGTGTTGTCTTGGATGAATATTTAATCTCCCTGTAAGTGTTTATACACATACACACCTCTTCAGCTGTATTCTATGGACACAGGCACACCTCTATACTGCATTGATAAAATTGAGGGGTTTGTCGTATTTATTTGCCCTTTGACATTTATTTTCCCTAAAGGTACTATTGAGTCCTCGGTATGTATTTGTTTAAAAATGAACTGTACAGATATTTGGAGTATTTCTGGGTTGCTGCTCACGTTTGATTCATTGTCAACCACCTTCTGATTTCATTGGTGAGTTAAATGAAAGGTACTGGAAATTTACTGGCTATAAAAGAGTCACCGAGATTATTGCTTGGGATCATTATCTTGTACTTCTGCAAGTGTTTGAAAGCCTGATATAAAATCATGGAAACTAAGATTATGTAGAGGTTAGGAATCTAAACTTTCAGGACAATTCCAACCCTCAGCAAGAGTCTTGTTGTTCAAGACTTCTTCAAAATCAGCCCTACGCTTTGTATCTTGGTATTCTGAAGAATTTATGTTTTGGTTAGGAAAGCAGAGAAGAGCACGGGGTATAGATCAGCAGCTATGCTGAGACACACACGGGGTGATACTCATTTGGGTACTCAAACCGTTAGTCTGAGTCATTGCATAGCTTACCAGCTACTTGTCAAATGGAAAAGCTGGTAGCACAAAGGACTAGCTACTTAAAATAGCTCATGTGGTTTGTCTACGTGTTAAAGTGTGACAATACAAAACCTTATTCGAAAAATTCAGAGAGAGACTGCTTGTTTGAAATCACGCAGCAGATTTCATTACAGCCTTGAGGAGGATTTGTGCACTCTCATAAAATGAGTCTGTAGAGGAACGTATGAAGTTATTCAGGTTAGACCAACTCATGGGAACATCCTCGTGTTGCCTTTTCAGGCAGATCGTGTAAGAGCCCAGTTCTTGTTTCATTAAATGCGTACAAATCCTTCCTAGGTCTGTGATTATCCATCCACTTGTTTTGATGCAAAATCAGTCCCTTAATGTCACAAGAGTTTTGTTTTCATAGACTCATAGAATCATTAAGGTTGGAAAAGACCCTTAAGATCATGGAGCCCAACCGCTAACCTGTCACTGCCAAGCCCACCACTAAACCATATCCTCAAGCACCACGTCTACCCTTCTTTTAAATACCTCCAGGGATGGAGCCTCCACCACCTCCCTGGGCAGCCTGTGCCAATGCCTGACAACCCTTTTGGTGAAGAAGTTTTTCCTAACGTCCAACCTAAACTTCCCCTGGCACAGCCTGAGGCCGTTTCCTCTCGTCCTATCGCTTGTTACTAGGGAGAAGAGTCCGACCCCCACCTCGCTACAGCCTCCTTTCAAAACAGTCAGAAATCTGTGGTTCAAAGAAGCTGTGTAAAGGATAAGAGAAAGGGTTGGAGCAGAGCCTGAATGTCTGCAGGGAAGCGCAGGGCCTGAATGTGCGTGGGAAAGGCAAACCCAGCCCATGGAGGTAACGGCACCGAGAAAGAAGCAAGCTTGGTTTGACGGATAATGTTGCAATCAAGCTGCAGCGACTCATCATGAACGAGCTATCCCAAAGGCGTCTGTGTTGTGGTCCTTCAGGACGGTGCTGTGCCCTGAGTCCAGGGCTGAAGGCACGAGTCAGAGCTATTGCAGGACCGAGCAGTGCCCGCGCTCCGTTTTGGACCAGCGCTGCTCCTGGGAAGTGCCGGGGAGGCCGGGACCCGCTCTGATGTGCGGCGAGGAGTCCCTCTGTGGGCACCAGTGCTCAGAGATACTTTTAGGAACTGGGGTGCCTGTGAGGAGATGGGGACCTCTGGGACTAGAGGGGCAGAGGTGGTGGGCAACCAAGGACTAGGTCCCCATGGAGGAGCAAGGGAACCACTCTCTGGGGTCTGAGGATGGAAGATGAGGATTTACGGCTTTCCCTCCACAAAAACTGGTGGGAGAAAAGGAGGGCCCTGCCAATGTGTTTTCTCTGCTCTTCCCTTTCCCTACAGCACTGCCTGGGCTGATGGCTGTCAGCGTGGCACAACCAGCACTGGGTGTCTGCCCAGAATGCGTCAGCACTGTGGACACGTTGGAGGGGACCGGAGGGATGACAGGACAGTGTGTTCATAGTGCCATATCACTAGTCCCCCAGCAGTAACAGCATGTTAGGGGGATTTAAAGTGCAAGATAAACATTATCTGGCAGTGCTGCTTGGCACCTGCATGTTGCTGTGTGTCCTTTGCTTGGGTGATTAGTGCCAAGCTGGGCTCAGCTGAATAGCTGCAGAGGCTCTGCATCGGTGGTGGGCAGCCCCAAGAGCAGTGTTGATGCACTCTCCTGCTCTGCCTCTCCAGGGGGTTGTGAGCAACTCTCCCGCACCATCCTGGGACTCCTGCCTGCTCCTGGAGAGGGCACGAGGCTGCCCATGACTCTGGCCCTGACGGCAGAGCCAGCGCCGTGCCGGGGAGGAGGCTGGAGCGGAGCCTCGGTGAGCGCCCTGGGCACGCGTGGGCAGCCGCCGTGGGCGGCTGGGTTGGACTCACGCTCCTCGTCTGGGCTTCCTGCAGGTGTGGGTATGGCCAGCAAGACAGCAGTTGGTCTGTGACGGACGGGGTGCGTGTGGGGGCCGGCGGCTGGAGGGTGCTGGGGCGCGTGGCATCACCCAGGGGCCAGGGCAGCGCCTGGCCCTTCGCGCCCATGGGCAGGGCGGCGGCGAGGCTGCTGGGGCAGCTCGGAGCAAGGTCTTGCTGTTTGCTCTGATGGAAGTTTTTTATTTGTTTCTCCTCTCAGCTTGTTTGGAGATGAGTCACTCGGTTTCAGAAACGTAAAAGAGGATTGCCTGAGGAACTGAAATGCACTTTGTTTGTTTTCAAAGCCACTTAGAGGGGTGATTGTGAGCAGGAAAAGGGGAAGAGGCTTTGAGTCACCGCGGTCGCTGCATTACTCAGCGTGCTTTAGCAAGTAAGCAGATGCCAACCCTAAGAAACAGCTTACTTTTCTTAGGAAAAAAGAGAGAGCTTTCCTCCCTGCCGTACATTGCTTTTTAAACACTTTTATTTCCTGAATGAGCACCAGGGAGGAGATGACAGAGACATAAAATGTGAGCAGGGTCAGTGCCACCCCTTGACACCGAGAGGCTCCCCCTGGATCTGTCAGAACACTCATTCCCCTTCTCAGAGGCAAAGGATGGATGTCTAAAATTGTCCCCGTCGTGCTGCTGTGAGATGCAACACACGTCTGTGCCCGGCTGCCTGCCAGGAGAGGCACGGGGACCGCAGGGGCCCGTCACACATCAGCCACAAGCCCTTCTCCAGGCATGGGGGCCAGATGTTTTCTGATGGGGTAGAAATACCTGCTGCAAGTTGCTGGTTTTTTGAGGGATGAAAGTTTAAGATGGGAATGTACCAACACTTCAGCATTCCAGGGGAATGAGTGGATCCCCTGAAGCGGGGGGGGAAGCCCTGTGCTGCCGTTTTCCTGGCACCAGGGGTTCCTCTGCTCTGGCAAACGCCTTCCCGAGCCGGCCAGGAGGGCAGAGCACAGCAGAGCTCACGTGTGGTGTAACAGCAGCAGCAGTTTAGCATAAAGAGGGAATGTTAACTGGAAACATGAACTTCTGTGGCACTAATAGCACTTACAGACTAAAATAGTTTGAGCTTGGGCCGGAATATATTACTTTTTTTTTATTGCAGATATCTGCCAAATATAAAAATGTTTCAGTGGCCATATTTTAAGTTGGTTACACTAATATATGCTAATGCTAACGCAGCCTTTGGCTGAAGAAAGAAATGATGTGCCTCAAGATCCCCAGGAAGACACAGGTCCTTCAAACAAGTGCCCTTCTCACAAACACTCCACATCTGAAGGCTGCCTCCCTGGGAGAGCTGCAGGCCGTTCATGGCAAGGCAATAGGACTGCTATGAAATAAGAATAAAACAATAGCCCTCTTCACTATTAAATCCCAAAGCATTGCCAATTCGTCTTCAAAAGTGGAAAATACTGTTTTCCTGCCTGCTGTATCACCGACGTCTCCTGCAAAATCTGGGTTTTACCGGGTGCTTGTCGGACTAGAAGTTGGGTGTCAGGATGGGTCGGCGTGCCAGCCTTCTCTTTCTGGGCTGACAGAAAAACCCACTTCTAAAGCCAGCGTATGTGCGGCCGTTGAGCCGCCGAAGCCAGGCGGGCGACGCGGGAGGCGCAGGGCTGGGGCCGGCCACCCGCGGCCCCGGGTCCAGCAAACGTCGGTGCACGCTTGCCTCTTTCCTTGTCGCCTGGGCTTCCTTCTGCAGCTCGGACAGATTAGTCAGTGCCATTTACCAATGCAGTTTATAGAGCTGAAATAAACTAATGTTACTTAAATACGACTTAAAATGGACTTTACTGAAGTAATGAGTGAGTTAGAATGGATTGAAATCTGTACAGGCACTGAGATTGTTCTTGTTTCTGCTTATATCACACTGGGTAATTGTATTGGGGCTTTATAATGTTTTTTATAACAGGTTGTGTTACAGCTCAGGACCAGGATGGCTTTACTGAGCCTCTGATAGAAACTCCTCATGAGCCAAAAACCTGAATTAAGTACTTTTTCATGCAGTTGGGTGCTTCACGCAGAGTCAGGTCTGTCAGGCTGCAGGAGGCTTCTGGGTCCGTAGTTCGGTTGCTTTGGGTGGCGAGCGGTCAGTCTCACCGGCAGCGGTGAACCTGTGCCCAGGCAGGGTCCCCGACAGCGTGCCAGTGGCAATGGCTGCCAGCCCAGTTCTGTGAAAACTCCTTTTCGGTGAAAATTTGTTATTTAATTATTTAAAAATAATTCTTGTTTGGTGACAAAAATGTGGAAAAAATTCTTTAGTTCGCATTGGATGAAAAACCGTATGTCCCTGCCCGGCGCAGGGAGGGGTCACACTACATATTCTAACCCCCAGGACTTGCAAGCCCTGCCAGGGCGGACTGGTGATGGTGAAGGTGGAGTACTCCAGCCAGCGGCTAGCTGAGGCGTCTCTGCTGGGGCATGCAAATGTGGGTGACTCTGCTCCTTCTCCAAGTCGTTCCAGAGTTCCTCTCCAGCACTGACTGGTTCTGAAGGGCTATGATATTTTTCGATAGCACATAGTATCTTATTTGCTGTTGTTCTAATGGAATATTTCCCTTTGCTCCTAAAACTATTGGTAATTTTGCTCAATGGCAAGATGAAGAATCACAAGCTTTAAAAAAACAGCTGAGTGAGATCTTTACCAAACAACCAGTCCAGGTACATTGATATATGTATGCAAACATGTTCTTCCAGTTGTCCTTTTGGGCATGGCAGAGCACCTGGAAGGACAGGGGCTGGACAGACAGACGTGGTTCCTGGCACTGTGGGAGGAGCAGCCTGTGGGTCTCCTGTGCCCAGACCTGTGCTTGCTGGCAATGCAGGGCGCGAGGGGGAGGGCAGCTCCTCCCTGGTGAGCTGGTGCAGAGGTGGGCTGGGCAAGTAGTAGGAGGAAAACAAACTCACTGTGTCAGAAATACGATTAAAATCAGCCATGCAAAAAAAGCAAACAGAGAAAAAAAACCTGGGCTAGGAGTTCAATTCTCGTTTTAGTTGAATGGCCCACCCCACCACGCTCAGTTTTACTGACTGAGTTTCTGCTGAGATCATGATGTGATCTGTAGCGCTCCGCAGACCAAATATGGGCTTGTCTCCAGCATACGAGGAGACACAGGTTTCTTTTTATAAACGATACTAATTTTAAAAACTCATTGTGCTTCTTTTGCAATGCCTTAAAAGCTGTCACCCTTTCTGTGGGGGGCACAGCCGGACACCCATCCCTGTGCCTCCTCCACCATGATCTACAGGGGCAGAGCCATTACAAAAGGCACGCAAATCGGCTCTGAATTAAACTGTCATGACAGCATATACCAGACCGTGCTGAACTGCCACGAGGTTAGCAGAGGCAAACCCTAAGAGCTCTCACCCCGCGGTGGCGTGCTGCTCCCGGCAGTGCTCGCTGCCTGCGCCTCCGCTGCCTGCGCCTCCGCTGCCTGCGCCTCCGCTGCCTGCGCCTCCGCCAGATTCGTCTCTCGGAGCTGGGTGTCCAAGGCACATGTAGCAATACTTTGTAAAGGTGCATGAGAAGCCTCTACTGAGAAAAATGAGCGTAACTTGTAAATTTTTATTCTCCTTTTTAAGAGCGATAGCCCTGCTTTTCTCTCGTGAACGTTCAAGTGCCAGCTAGAGTTAATGGTGATGAACTCTGGGGGCTTTGTGACGTTATTGTCCCCGGTGTTTGTCCAGCTACCTCAGGTGAAAATGCGTGTGTTTCAGTCAGGTCCCGTTGGGATGTCCAGCCTTGCCAGGGCTGCTCCTGGCCACCGGTGGCTGGCAGTGCACGCTGCCCGGGGACGCGGGGCTCTGGCCACCGGCTGCAGAGCTGTGCAGAGGTGGAGGGAGCTCCCGGTCCATCTGTGTCCAGGACTTGGTGGGGGTGAGGCTGGCAAGCTGTGCTGCCCGAGGGCTCAGCCCTGGCCCTCCTTTTGCATTGCTTACCTGCAGCCGAGGGGCAGCGCGGACAGGCAGCCCTGCTGCCCACTGTGCTCAGGGCTGCTTCCCCTGCTTCTTCATGAAGCCCAGGAGTGAGTAATCTGCTAGGGGTTCTCAAAACCTAAAGCTATTAAAAGCCATGCTGAACTGAACAACAGGTCAGATGATAACTGGAGTGAAAAAACAAACCAGCCCCCAATTCCTAGCATCATGAATCCTCCCAGATTTGTTTGCTGCTGGGACAAAATCCTTTGGAAGAGAGGAACCCCTGGTAAAACTTGATTTTGGAGCAGCAGCTGGCTGCAGGGGTCAGTCCATGCTCTGGCCACTGCAAACTGGGGCGAGATCCTGGCTGGGATCGCTCTGCTCCAGGGCAGACCGACAGCTTGGCTCCCCCAGAGGGACCCTGGCTGCCAGCATGGCGTGTCGAGCAGCTATGCGAGGCTGACACCTTGGGAGGGTCCGCAGGGCACCTGGGGCATCGCTGGCAATTACAGCCACCCCAGCTGCTCGGCTGGGCGGGCTCAGAGCGTGGCCCCCGGCCTGGCACAGCGTGGCTGCCCTCCTGTCCACCCACCAGCAGCCCCCGCTGGCTTCCTCCAGCCCGGAAAGGTGCACGGATGACGTGATGATGCATCTTTGGTGCAAAGACGCCAAGGCTCTCCCTGGCACTGTGGCTCTGCTGAGGCAGCCCTCTTGTCCCTTCCTTCAGGCCCTGTGTTTACACCGCTGTGTGCTGCCAGACCTGCTTTGCTGGGTAAGTCATTGCTCCTTACCAAAACACAAATGCTCTGCCGAGGGCATTGCTCTGCCTTTGCTCTGCGATGTTTTCGGCTCCTGCTCGCAGGCTGCGGCCTTCAGTTCTTGCTTTCCTCCCTGTGGCTGGGAAGTCACGCGCTGACCCCGTTAATCAAAGAAAGCGTTGGTTTCCCACCTTTGCAAAAAAGGTACTTTGAGCAATGCAAGGGGTGCTGAGCACCTGAGAGAGGGACAAGTTGGCTTCAGGCAAGTGCCTGAAGCAAGCAGTGATTCAGGGACAAACCACTGCAAAGAGAAGCAGCTGTTCGGTGAGAACTCATGTGTGCAGGAATGGAAAAATTATGCAGATTTCTTTAATCGCCAAGCCTGATTCTTAACTCTCCTATGAGCACAATGCATACCGAGTGCCCTGGCGATCTGCTAGAAGAGATTTATGTAACGCGCACCTAAACCACAGGTCACGTGGCTGGCTTTCCGCTCTCATACTTTTTGATCGCTCGAAGGGGCGAGCGTGTTAGTTTCCTCAGCCACGCCGCAGGGTTTAGCAATGACGCTCTAAATGCCCTTCCACTGACATGGCCCTACGGCGACTCATTCAGCAGAACCAGAATGCCAACTTCGTAGGCTTCGGCGCCGGCCCGACCTGTGCCGCCGGCGGGGAGGAGGCTCTGCCGATGGACAGCAGGAGGATCCAGCACCTGGCCAACACGGTGGGGACGCTGCCCCGCGGGCGCAAGCAGGTACGGGGTGGCTCCTGTGCTCCGGGAGGCTGATGGCTGCCTTCTGCCCCGACAGCCGCTCGCTGCCCGCATCTGCAGGCGCGAGCAGAACCGGCCAGGTTGCCCCGAGGGACTGCACGGGTTCCCCGCGGAGCTGCGCGCTCCTGACTTCGGGGTGCTGGAAGGATTACTGCTGGGCGCCTTTAGCCTAGCTGGTTTTGGGATTGCAATGAAACCGTTGCAACACCGTCAGTGCGGGAAGCTCCCAAGAGGAGCAAGCAGAGAGGCACTCTGCCGGGGGTGGCTTGGGCGCATGAAGTGCTTTTGCAGCCGAGATCCTGCCCCGTTTGTGGTTCTTCTCCATTTGCAGCAGTGCTGCGAGTCAAAAGAGGCTCTTGCTGGCTGGGTGTTCCTTTAAACTTGCATTTACTTCAGTACTGTGGCCTGGCTGGACTGTTCTTTGTTCTGCAACACTGGCAGAAAGCACCTACCATGGGTTGTTTCCATCCGGATTTTGGAGTATTTTGCTACAACTGTTGGGGCTGGTTGGGCTGCGTCTCTCGTCTGGGCTTTTCCCCCAGAACTGAACGGCACATTTGTGCACAATTCTGCTGTTTGCAACTGGATTGCCACAAAACTCTCTCTTGCTGTTGCTGTAAATTGCCAGCTGAGCAATTCCAGCTTCGGTCTATTTGTCTAGCATGAAGAAACCTAAACAGAAAATGTTAGAGACACGTTATAATCTGAAAGTGTTATCAGAAAACCGGTGCATGATATCCGTGCACTTAAGGTGTTGGCTTTGTTCAGTAGTGGAAACATGCTTAATCCTTTTCTTTGTACAAGTGTGGGGAGATAAAGGCAAGCCAGAGGCAGACTAATCTTGGGAACGCTGCTGCTGGGTGGCATCCAGCTCCCGCGGCTGTGGCGGAGCAGCCCTGTGCGCGGCAGCGGCTGCCAGCGCAGGGGAAGGCTGACGATAATGGCTGTGATGTGGCTGTCTCTGTTAAAGAGGAATGACAACACGGGCGTCGGGCCGGAGGATCGCGCGGCGCAGACCGTGCCTACCGCTCACGCGCCGCAGGGGCCCTGCAGCCCTGGCGTATCCCTGCCATTAGCCCCTTCACCTGTGTGCTCTGTTATTATACGTGTAGCCTCCCCCTCCTCTCCCCAGGTAAACGCGTGTTTAGGAAGTAGGGTGTTTCTGTAGGTGTCACACTGCGGCACCATTTTATACTGCTGAAGTCTGAGACATTTTGTTATATTGACTAAATTCTACAAACCATTTAGTGACAATGTAATTGCTTATTTGTGGTTCACTTTTTGTGGGAAGAATTAATTCCCTGCTTGGAGCACTTTTGCCATCAGAATATTTTCTTTGGGATTCAATCTCAATTTTTCTATTTGTTTTCATGCTTTTTCACAACAACCTCTATCACCCTCGATAGCGCCTTCCTGCCACAGGGTCTTCCAACAGGTATTGCTACAGGGGTCTCCCACCCAACATGCTTCTGGTTCCAGACCTCTCTCCACCTCTGAAGTAGGTGTTTGTGAGTTTATGAAAACTAATAGTGAAGATGCCAAATAATCACCCCTGCTCAGAAACCCTCCTTATGTTGCTTCATTTTATATTGGCTGAATGTAGCTCAGCTCTCAATTTTAACCTATTGCAGGGAAGCCTGGAGAGCTAGTGGGTGGTGAATGTTTTCTAATAAAGTTGGACCAGGTACTGCATTACAGTCTCCCAGCGAGGATGCCCAGATGTTTTCTGGAGGAGAAAAACTGAATCAATTTTGTGATGTGCTAAGAGTCCCCATGTTTGTTTTACTTTGGAGACACTCAATTTTATATTTAAAAGTTTGGAAAAATACAAAAAGCTGACCTATACCCAGTTTTCCAGGGCTTAATTCCCAGCATAGTAAAAATAAACATGAATTCACAGAATCCCAGAGTGGCAGGAGTTGGAAGGGCCCTCTGGAGCTCACCCCGTCCCACCCCTGCTGGAGCAGGCACCCCCAGAGCAGGGGCACAGGGCCGCGTCCAGGCGGGGGGTGAATGTCTCCAGGGAAGGGACCCCACAGCCTCTCTGGGCAGCCTGTGCCCCTGCTCTGGCACCCGCACAGGGAAGGGGTTTGTCCTCATGTTCAGGGGGAGCTTCCCGTGTTCCAGCTTGTGCCCGTGGCCCCTTGGCCTGGCGTTGGGCACCGCTGAAAAGAGCCCGGCCCCATCCCCCTGACACCCGCCCTTCAGATATTTATAGGCACTGATGAGATCCCCCCTCAGCCTTCTCTTCTCCAGGCTGAACAAGCCCAGGTCCCTCAGCCTTTCCTCATAAAGGCGATTCCTTCAAGAACCATCTCTTGCAGGTTAACGCAAACCTCCACACCAGAATGTGTGGCAGTTGATACTTAGTCTTGCGGCAATGCCAGTCAAACGTCCTCCATGGGTGTTGATGTCAGGCCTGTTACTGTGTAAAATGACTCTCTAACTTGCTTGGAAAGGAACCGTAGGGTGGAGGAAGACATCCTGGGCAGGAGGGAGCCCCTCTTCCAAGCTTTGCAGGGAGTGGTCAGCGTGCCCAGAGGTCATTGCTGTTGGCTGCTGAGTCTTTGCCTGTGCCCAGCTGAGCTCACCTTCAGCATCTGACAGGTGGCTTTGAACATGATGACCAGTTGTCTTGCACCCTGGACCTAGCTGTCTTTCCTCCTCATCTGGAAGTTTAAGTTCTCATTTGAGGGAGAGGCTGTTTTGGTGCAAGCTGGTGGTGGGATGCCACCAGCTAGTTTTAGTTTTGCTCTAAACTGCTCATTTTAGCCATGTGCCTCAAAGAACCTTGAACCTACTGACCCTTTTCCACTCCTGTTTCTGGTTACAGCTTGCGTTAGTCAGATCCAGCTCCTTGGGTGACTCCTCCAGGCCACAAAGGTATGAAGATATCCTTCTATAATCACTGTCATATACTTACTCTGCATAAAGCATGTATCGTGGGAATCTTCCCCGTTAGTGGCCCTAGTCGGCTAAGGGTGCAAGGCAGAGAGTGGTACCCAACACCTGGGACATGCAGGTGAAATTGTCACATTCAGTTTGAGCAAGGAAAGAGCAAGCACCCCCTCTGCAACGTCTGAGGGGAGGCGTGCTGACACCCTGCTAGCACAGGGAGGGGCGATGGTGGGGGCACAATTGCTTTGGTTCGACATACAGCGCGCACGACATGCGACACCCCGGCGTTCATGCGGAGTTCTGTGTATTCTTCTTGCAGACACTTCGTTGCTATATTAAAAGAAGATAAAGAGACATTTGGGTTTGAAATCCAGGTAAGACTTCAATGACAAGTCACTTCATTTAAAAATAAAATATGGTGTAATCTCTTAAGTGGCAGATCCTCAAAATTAGGTTAAAACAGCATAGAGTGGAGAAAGATATCCATCAGTTCGTCATGAAATTGAAGAACTTACAGTAATGATGCAGAAATAGGATGCATTTCCAACGATTTTTTTCATAGTGAAGGTCACAGATGAGAGTTTCCGGCCTTTTCACAATTCAGAGCACTGAATGTAGGAGAAATTTTATTCAAATCCCCATATGAAGCAACGGTAACGTCTTCATACCTCCATAAGAGAATTTTTTCTTTGAGTCTTGTATATGAGAATATTTTCATATAAAAAGAGAGATATTAAAAATCTCTCTCTCCAAAGAATACCTTATACCTAGCATTTTACTTCCTCCTTTAACATATATAGACACATGTATTTTTGAAGTAGATGTAGAGTATTGGTGTATTTTTAATAAAAAACTGCTAAGCTTGACTTGCTGGGGGCTAAATCATACAGTAAGAAACTCTGTTAGATGTAGAAGTCAGTAAATCATCAAACAGGAAAACCAGAATCTTGCCAGGAGCACTGCTAATGGGACATTCTTGTTCTGTAGATTTTTGTGAGAAAGGTAACTCTTGGATCATCAGGCCTGCTAAAATCCCGGTTATAAATAAAAAATAATCCCAGGAATAAAGAGGCGCCGTTTTGGGGCAGCGGGTCGTGGCACCACCGCGGAGCTCTGCCTGCTGGCGGGACCTGCGGGCAGGAGCCTGTTCCGTGAGCCAGTGCCCACGAGACCCTCCCACATCGCCCCTCTCTTTCCTTTACTGCGGTGGCAGGGCGTCTCCAAAGCGCTTGCCTGTATCTCTGCACAAAGGGAAAATAGCATTTTCAGTGAAATTAGTGTATTAGGAAAAGCTTAACTTTTTCAAATTTGGTTCTGTGACTAATGAGCGGGTAAGTGTTCAGCTCGTGAGCAGTGGAAAGCTTTCAGAAGGGCGGATAATTGAGTCAATTATTGGGCTTTTATATAAATTGTCAGGGCAGATTTTCATTATATGTGACATTCTGATTAAAAATAATTGTTCTTGGCACATTTTCTTCCCGAGCATACATGCAGTGTGAGCACTTCACTAGGAAGTCCAGGCTAAGGAAAGGCAGCATCTGTCTGATACTGAGGATAAGCCATTATTTCGAAGCTGCAGTTTCATTGCTACAAGTTAAATTTAGGCAAAGCAGAATAAGATGATGTGAAACTCTAGGTCTACCGTCTGCAGGGAGCTCATGAGAGCTGCGGTGATGGCCGGATGCCAGAGCTTCTTGCCTGTGACTGCTTATTCTCCTGCTTCCCGCTTGCGGACCAGAGCCTGGGGGCACGGCGGATGCCGTGTGGCTCCGAGTGCCCGGGTGTTTGCAGAGCGGATGCTCTGGCAGCACGTCTTTCCCCTCACTGCAGCTGCCTAAAAGCTAGGTTTCCCCACCACGGCCCAGCCATCTTCCGCACTCCACGAGTGGAAGAAGGGAAGTCCACCCTCCTGGTTGGAGTGCTTCTCTTGGGGCCATCAGTCACACCCTGGAGACGTCCACCTCTCCCCTGGCTCTCTCCAGACGGCTCCAGCTAGGTGTGATGAATCCCATCCTGCCTGTCCAGCTCGTGTTGCTCAAGCTGGCCCAGTCTTTCAGATTGGTAGGTGAGACCTACCGCTCTGAAATAAGTAAAAAAATAAAAAAAAGCACGTGTGACCTGCAGTGGCACGTCCTCCACGACCCTCGTGTTTCACTTGGCACTCTTAGTTTAGCCAAAATTCTTGGTCTAAGGGCTGAAATCACTGCGTTGGTGTGACTTGGCCAGGTACGCTCTCAACTCACCCAGTCTTCATCCCTATTTGTTCCACACTGACTGAGAAATTTGGGAATCTAATGTGACTTCTTGTATCTGGGTTAGACGTGGCTGTCTCAGGTTTTCAGGAAGTTCAGCTTCAGTTTAAATATTGGTAGGAAGATGTGGCTAAATACTGGTATTTGCATATAACTGAGAAGACATTTCCTGTCATTACAGGATCTGGTCAGGTTGCGTGGCCCACTTTTGCGCTTTTCTAAATACACGTCAGCACTGATAAGCACATGATGGATTTATATAGATAAAATTTATCTATTTTTATATTTATATATTTATATATTTATATATATATATATATTAAAAATTACTTAATGTATATTTAAATGTATAAGTCAAGAATCAAAATCACTTTCGAGGAGGTGTGGGGACACGCGTGGATAATGAGTTTAAGAGGCCAAAAGAACAAAAGGAGGTTCAACTCTTCTTGCTTTCCAGTTCTCATTGCGGGCCGATCTACCTGGCAGCACCAGCTGCCTTCACGTGGCAGTCCCAATGAGTAGGAGTCAATCACTTGAGAAGCCTGAGTCACACCCTGCCATGCTGCGGCTGGGAACATGAAAAACCCTTCCAGGAAGCAATCTGCAGCCATGCTAACAGATATTCGTGACTGAAGTTACTGAGGTTTTGATAATAAGTAACCAACTTGCCTTAAATCTAGTTTTCTGCAAAAACAACGTACAGGCATCGATCAGGTGTCTGCTCTTCTCTCTCATAAGAATGCAATTTCTAATTGTTAGGGTACAACACTTTGGTGTTCTCACCTACGTGATAATATACCCTGCTCATCACAGCTTTCTCTTTTAAAAAAATGTGTAAAAAGACTATTAATTTTTAAATTGTTTTTATGGCTGTAATATTGGTAACACCGTCACTTTGGTATTAACAGACTATTAGATTTCCGCACCAAAATGATGACTCCCTGGAGGTATGCACTTGCATCTGCAAAATTCAAGAAGAAAGTCCTGCCCATCTTTCTGGCCTTCAAACCGGTAACTATTCATGTTTTTTTCCTGCTGTGGGTGGCCTTATCTTGCTTTTCTCCCAATTACTTTTACTGTAGAGCATGTGGAAGGCGTGCGGGTGCTGCAGACGCTAATTTTCACCTCTGTGTATCTCTAACAGGCGATATCCTCTCCAGTATCAATGGCGTGAACACTGATGGTTTTAGTCACAAGCAAATAGTCAACTTGATAAAGTCTTCAGGGAACTACTTAAGGTAGGCATCCCTCCTTCGAGTGGTTTTTAGCTTAATACTCTTTCCTGCTGGAAGCCTAGAAAGCTTCTCGTGCTACCCTGCAGCCCTGTGCTGTCTTCGAAGCAGAAATCCCCGTGGGCTTGGCTGTGCGGAGCCGCACTCTTACTGCAGGTGAGGGTTCGGGAGGGAGGAGCTCTGCGAAGGTGCCCCAGTGTTGCCCCCCAAGTGCTTTTCCTCTTGCCCCTGCCATGTGTTTGCTTGGCTTGCGCCGGCACGGCTGCTGCTGAGGACGGCCGTGGATGAGAGGGTCCGGCCAGGCAGGGTGTTCCCCATCCCCCCGTGCGGCTGCTCCCCAAGGACCCCCCGGCAGCGCACTGCGGCGCGGTGAGCCGCGGTGCGGGGTCCGGCAGCCCCGGCAGCGCTCGTCGCTCCTCTCCGCTTCGACGCCAACGTCACCTGCTCTTCACAGGTTAGAGACTGTCAACGCGGCCATGTTTCTGCGGAAAATGGAGCTTGAGACCAAGCTGCAGTTACTGAAGGTAATATAATTCATTAGTTAATCCGTTGTGGATTCGTTGCCAGTGGGTGTCTGTGGGGCTGGGTCAGGACCCCCATGTGTCCCCTGCCGCCAGCACCCCCAGCCACGGTCCCTGTAATATTTTCTGTATAACTTTTTTTGTAATATTCTCCCCCACAATACTTTCTGTAGCTCTCTAAGAATTTCCGTTTCCCTCTGTGTCTCAGCTGTGCCCAGCCTGTAGGCAATCCTCCCCTGTAAGAACAGAAGAGCTTATTTTACTGTGCTTTGTATTCAGCAAAAAGGGAAAGCAGGCTTTCACGAGCAAAACTCAGGCTCATTAGGGACGGCAGGGTGACGGCACCGCCGATTCATAGAACCGCTGTTCCCCAGCCGAGTCCGAGGCTGCCGGGCCGGCAGCAGGTTTGCATGTGCCGGCGCCCCGCCGTGCCGCTCTGCTCGCCCCGCTGCAGCCGCAGGCGCCGCAAGGGCCAGGGCTTTCCAAAGCCGGGACTCGGTCAGCCTGAGCCAGGGGTTCTTCCTTATGGCAGCTCTATGCCAAAACCCTCCGCGCAGGAGTATGGTACTTTTAAAAGTGCATTAAAAATTAATCTGGCTAGAACAAACCTCATGCCAAATGGGCTGGGCTTGCCAAAGCTGAGCAGCGGGGACGGGTTTGACGTATGTGCCACTGCCTATAAAATATAAGCCCTGCCACGGGGGTGATTTCTATATTCGGTATTTAGCATGCTTAAAACAATGTTTATTTAATTTGCTTTGCACTGTATTTATGAGAGTACAGCACAGGCTGTTGTAACTTGCTGCGTGTCACCGATGCTGTAGGTGATGTCAGCGGTGGCCGTGGGGGCTGGACAGGGAGGGAAGGAGGTTCCCTCCCAACCTCTGCCGGTCTGCGGCCAGCGGGGTGCGGAGGGCAGTGCCCGGCTGTACGGGCGGTGTCTTGGTCACCGTCACTTCAGCCTAGAAGATGGGCAGGGGCAAGGAGAGCAGGGCAAGGAGAGCAGGGCAAGGAGAGCAGGGCAAGGAGAGCGGGGCAAAACCTCCATGAGCTTCGTTTCCCCTCAGAGGCTCATTACACTGACAGGGGCTAGGTAGGATTCTTTTGGAAATAGCTGGGATGGTTTTAGGCACTGCTCCCCGCAGCTGGCTGTTATCTTCTCTTCAAAGGAGGTAAAACCAACTAACAGGCAGTGGGGGCTCTTGGGTGGTGGGAGCAGCTGGGAGAGCCAAGCCCAGAGGCATCCCTGGTGCTCCTTGTGGTGCTGGGACAAAGCCCCGCACGCCCGGCGTGGCCCAGCAGGGTGGGAGGCGCTGGGAGACGGGTGCGAGTGCAGGGGCCGCGCCGGCCTCGCGTGGAGCTGTGTGTGACCACGTCACCGGGTCCCAAGGCTGGCGGCAGCCAGAGCATTGGTTGGGGATGCTGAGACCGCCCGGCCAGCCAGCTAGTCCAGACCTGGCGGGAAACGAGCCAGACCCCAGAGCCGCAGAGTTCATCACTGTGTTAATGAGAACACAGCAGCAGGATGCTTCCGTCCCGGCCACGGTCAGTGCTGCATGGCAAGCCGTTTGGTCAGGCCCCGTAGCAATCTGGATGAAATAACCAGGGACATTACCAGAAATGGGGTCTCTCCCTGTGTCCGTGTCCCCCCCTCACCCCTTTCCAGGGAAATTATAAAGCCAAAATCTCAAAATCTGCTGTGAAATGTTCTGGTTTTAGATAACAGCTGTTTCGCAAATGTTCCAAGCCACTGTGGCAAATGTCGTTACAGAGTCAAATATGGGTATATGCTCAGCCCTGCACTCTCACACCGGTGTGGCTGCAGCGGAAAGAA
Source organism: Phalacrocorax carbo (assembly GCF_963921805.1). Lineage (NCBI taxonomy): Eukaryota > Metazoa > Chordata > Aves > Suliformes > Phalacrocoracidae > Phalacrocorax > Phalacrocorax carbo. Next base: position 827,666 of record NC_087517.1, read on the forward strand.
CCTAATTCTGTTTATAACTGTCTCTGATGCCCCACTGAAGGGCGTGCTCAGTTGCTGCGAACCCCTGTAACCACAGCGTGACAGTGCCCGTGAGTGCTAGGCACGGCAGGTTTGGATGTGCGTTGCACAAGCGTGTCCTGCCCCCGGGACGCAGCAGCAGCCCCTGCAAGGCAGCGCAGGTGGGACCCGCAGCCCAGGTGGGACCCGCAGCCCCCTGCCCCCGCCGCGCCGCGCCGGCGGAACGGGCGTCCTGGCAGCCGCGAGCGGGTACCCCCTCCGTGCTCCAGTCCTCCTGACAGCCCCGCCGCTGTTATGCTTGAATGAGATGGGAGAAACCAGGACTAGGAGGTGGATGCTGTTTTGGCTGGGTCCGGACGAGGATAAAGAAAATCTTTGGACAACTCCACAGCATCTCTTGCATACAATTTCCTAGGTTTAGTTGAATTATAAACTTCTAAAAACTACTTTATTCAACATTGTGTAGAGACCGTAAGAGCAAACTTGCCCAAACTAATTCTCCTTAAAAGCAGCCATTGCTCCCACTTTACCGGCAAGCCTGTCTCGGTGCTGTAGGAATGCTCTGTGGGGAAGCTGGAGCCACCCTGTACCTCTGCCTTGGCGAAGGCCGCCCCGCCGGCCCGCGCCGGTCAGACCCCAGGCACCAGCTCTCTGCCAGGTCGTGCCCAAATCCCCTACGAGGTGATTCAGGGAGGAGAGCAGCTGGGAAAAGGCTTCTTTCCCAGTGCCCTTGAAAATTGCTGCTCTTCAGTACATTCGGGGAGCCCCAGGAAGATCCTCCGTGCCGCCCCCTCCTCCTGCTGCTGGGTCCCGCCTGGCCTCCGTGGGGACTGGGGGCTTGTCATGTGGGCGCTGCCACCCTGCAAGGTGGAAAACCAAGCCGGGCCATGGTTATCGTTTTGTTGTTGATTTTTCTGAAATGTGGAAAAGAGAAAAAAATAGGTGAGTGCAACAACAGGATTGCCCACGCAAGCTTTATCTGGTCAGTTTGGTTGTATAAATGTGTGCTTTGCCGCCTCAGGCTGGTGTCTGAGGGGCTCCGGGTTCGTGCAGATTACTGGGGAAGTGCCTACGGCGACTACCTCTGGCTGGAGGTTCACCTGCTCTTTTGGTTTTGTTTTTTTTTTTTTAATTGACTATGCAAAGGTTTATTTTTCCACCAAAAGCTGACCCGCAACACAGGGAAAGAAAAACATTGCTCACGGTTGGCTGGCGTGTAGCACTTAGAGGTTACAAGGCTCTTTGCTCGGGAGCTGGGGATGGTTAGCTGTGCCGTGCCCGCGCTGCCCTGCCAGACCCAGGAAGGAGGAGGGGGTGCCCGTTCCTGGCCGGGGGGCTCTGGAGCTGCAGAGGGCGGGCGGGGGGCAGCCTGCGGGCTGCTGAGGGGAGCCGGTGTCGCCCTTTGTAGCCGAAGGCAAGCAGCACGCGCCCCGGGTGCCAGGCTTCGGCTTTTCAGATCGCGCACGTGCAGTACCTCAGCCGAAGCGCCAGCGCACGAGCGGGATCGAGCTTTCCGGAAGCACTTCGCTAAATTCTGGGAAAATTGTCTTAGTAATAAGAGGGATGTACAAGCTCAGGTGACCTGTACTTTCTGAACACACTGTTATCTTTACAAGTGTTTTGTGCTTCTGCAAAAGTGTGTGAGTGACAGAGCCCTCTTTCTCCTCCGCAGCAAACTCTGCAGCAGAAATGGGTGGAGCTGCATTCTCTGCTCTTACAGGAACAGCGCTTGCTGCACGGTGCGTACTTGTTTCCGGGTAGGAAACCACAGCGCTGCTGAGTCCTTCTGCAGAAATGCTGTCTGATCAGTAAAAAGCAATCCTTTAATCTGATTTTCGTTTGCTTTCTTTTCCCTGTTACTGAAGGCATGGGGCTGGCCCCTGGGAAAGCTTTGGATGCCGCTTGACTAACACAGACCAAAGGCTCCTTTGCATGAGTTCTAGGAAAGGAGTTGATGCGGGATGCAAAGTTTTTTTTTCCATTCTTATTCTGGACTTATCAGGGGAGAGTTTAGTTTGTTTGGGGTTTTTTATGGGTTGTCCAGGGAGCAGCTTTGATTCTGCGTGTGGGGGAAGGCAGGGGCAGAGAGCACCCCACAGCTGGGAAACGGCTTCCCACGAGGGAGAGGGGCTGCTCCCCGCGCTGAGGTGCTGCGCCGCCGCGGCACGAGCATCCTCCGTTGCGGCCTTGAGCAGGCGCCGGTAAATAACGCTCCGCTTCTGCTTCCAGGGGAGGTGAACGACAACGCTCTGCTGGGCATGCTGGAGCTGGAGGAGTCCAGCGTGCCTGGCGGCTGCAGCACAGCAGAGCCCCTGTTTCCGACGAAGCCTCGCTTCTCCAGCGAGAGCAGCTCCCGCAGCCGGCTGAGCCTGATGACCGTGGACAGCGAGGACAGCTTCTACCAGAGCTGTGCCTTCGAGGATTCAGCTGCAGAGAGCCTGAGCCGCCAGTCGAGCGTGGATGACGACTGCTTCTTCCCCCGGGATGGGGGCAGCGCTGTCGGGCGGTCCTCCCTGCGGAGGAACCGCAGCATCAGCCTGGCCAGCAGCGGGTCCATGTCCCCGCTCTGGGAGGGGAGCAGCGGCACCAGTGGTTTTGGGACCCTCCCACGGAAAAGCAGGAGATCCAGTGTCCGAAAGCATCTTTTGAAATTCATTCCAGGCCTTCACCGGGCGGTGGAAGAGGAAGAAAGTCGGGTCTGACACCGCACGTGTCATCCTTGCTGTCTGGGGCTCTGCACGTGGGACGGCTGCGTGGCACGGACCGAGGGCAGCGGCTCACCCGGCAGCACGCGGTGGGTGAAGCGTGGGGGCGCTGCATGGCAGTCCTCCAACAAACAGTACTGATGATATTTAAAAACCTCCGGACTTTTTAATTATTTTAATTTTTAATTAGAGGACGCTGTGGACCTTTTCATTAACGTGAAAAATGGTGAACTCTGGAATGTGAGGAACCTTTGCAGAACTTCCTCAGCGTACTTTAATGTTAATAATAGTTTTTAATTGAATGCAAAATTGATAGCTATTTATTTCCTGTTACCAACGTCTTAGTCTTCCAGAAGTCTTTATAAAGCAAGTGCTTCTACTAAAACCAGCGACAGAGTCCCATTAGAAAGCAGATGGAGACCAGAGCGTACATCGGAGAGAGACCCTGGGCAGGAATGTTTTGAACCGGAGGGCACCGGTTCACCCGTGCTTTGCGGTGGGAGATTTACGCGGGGGCGCTGGGGCAGGCCCGGAGCACACTCGCCACGTCAGGACCCGCGGCGGCCGCTTCACGCGGTATGGCCGGCGCCGGCTCCCGCCGCCTGTGCCGGGCCATTGCCCTAAGGCGCTGCTGCGGCGCGAGGACGTGCACGCTCGGTACGTGTGTCAGAAAAAGAAAGGGTGAGCTCCACAATCCACTTCCCAGTCTCCAAAGCAGGGACCGGGTCCCCCATGCTGACAGCACCAATAAACAGATTCATGAAGTAAACGCTGGCTGCCAATGCTTTCACATCTCTTAGCAGCCGTTGTATAAACCCTGCAATAACCTGGTTTATCAGTTGTGATCTGACCAGCCGCCATCTCTGCCAGTAGCTGATATCCCGTGTCCTGCCAAACCTGTTTTATTCCGGGGCGTTCGGATAGAAAGGACCCTCCTGAGCACAGACGCAGCCCCGGGGCTCCTCGTGCCAGTGCACGGGAAGCCGGTGGTGGCCGTGCACTCGCTGCCCTGCGCAGCGCTGCGTGCCCGGAGCACTGGTCACCACGTACCCGTGTGGGCTCCTGTGTCAAACACAGGAGGAGCGCGGTGGGGAGCGCCAGCAGCACTGGGCAGGGGTGCAAACAGGCTGGTGGCCCCTGTCGAGACAGTGCTCCCAAGGGAAAAAGGGTGAGGAGCATGGGTCTGCGTGGTCTGGGGGGGGGGGCAAGGGGCCAGCGGCAGTGGCTGCCGTGGGGAGGGTGCAAGCGCGGGCAGTGGGGAGCCAGCGAAGGGCGGCAGGTCTCTGTATGCCCCCTGCTTCCCAGCGCGGCTGTGTGGCTCCCTGCCGAAGTTGCGGTGCCCTGCAGTGCCTGCCGGCCTTGCTAGAAACAGCGCTTTCTGCAGGGGGTCAGCTCGGCAAGGGCCACCCGAGGGCCGGGGTCCCCCCGCACCCCCGGAGCGCACAGCGCTCAAGTCGCCTGGCCAGAATTTCAGGAGATTTGAGAAAATACTCGGCCGCTTACAATGATGTAACTATACAGCTCGGATTGATTTGCCCTCTTTAAGGCGAGAGAAGTAAAGGCAGAGGATTGTCCTGCAGGGACGAGCAGGAGTGGTCTGTGCCTGGACGTGGTGGCAGGTCACAAGTCGTACTCTGGGGACCTCCCTAGCGGCTGTGCCTGGTCCCTCTGCGGTCCCGGGGGCTGCAGGAGGTGCCCCTTGGGCGGGTGTTGGGCTGCTCGTCGGCAGGAACATCATTAGCTGTTCACATTTCTCCAGGAGCAGAGACTTCAGGCAGTAAGATTTACTTGATGGCTTATATGAAGTGATTTAATAAATACGGGCATAGATGTGAAGAAAAAGAGAAATTTTATTTCCCTCCCAGGCAACACAGAAATAGGCTGTTTGTTCAGCCCGAGCAACCTAATTATGTTTTTCAAATACAATTGGAAGAATTTTAAATATAATTTAAATACCTTGTGTGACTCATTCATCTTTTGACCGAGCAGACCATGCGGCTGTTTACATTCAGGTACTGCTGTGGCAGGATTTCCTGGTCTTTTCAGAAACCTCAGGCTAAACCCAATAGCTTCCCTCCAACATAAACCCCAAACAGAAACAACCTGTTCCCAATACTTCTCTAATTAACGAACATTTCAAAGCCAGCAGAATCTATACTGGCGTCTGTAATTTCTCTTAAAAGGATTAAGTAGGCAGTAACATGGCGAATGCCCGGGAGAGCTGCTCACCAGGCTTTTGCCTATGGGAGGGATGTTCTGTCCGTGCTGCTGAACCGAACACCTGCAGTTCAGCCCGTGAGCCCCTCTGCTGTCGGTTCAGCCCCCAGCCCCCGGGCCCGGAGGTGGGCTTTGGTCTGACACCTGCACAGAGCCAAAGCCCATCCGTCAGCCCAGGCTGATTCCAGCCAATATTTCGGGTGCTGGGCTCTGAAGCTCATTGCTAGACATCAAGTTTTTTGCCTGTGATTTACTTTTCTTTGCCAGCAACACCAGCTGAAAGGAGAAAAAAAAAAAAGTAGAGGTTATTTCTATTTGGACAGACTGTGGAGTTAAAGGCAGATATATGGGTGTCTGAAAGCAGCTGCGGACACAATAATCAGAAAATCTGGTGAAGGTTGCCATGGTGCCCCAAAGAGAACGAACAGCTCCAGCACTTGGGAAGGGACCTTAAACCCAGTGACGCGCTGCAGTCGGGACACTTGGCTCCAGGTGCCGCACCGACAGCCAAGGGCCGTCACCTGCCGGCTCGCAGAGCCCGTGGACGCGTCCAGGCAAAGTCTGGCGCGTTGCTGCACGTGGCCTGGGGGGCCGGTGGTGCTTTGCGCCTCAGGAGTGGGAGCACTACTCTCTCTGCCTGGCCAAAGGGTATTCGTAGCCGTGACTTCTGCGTGCATTTGTGTCAGAGGACAAAATATCCCTAGCCCGACGTGTCTGACCGGAGGGTTGAAGCTTTGCCCACCGGTGCTACGGCCTCTTTTGCTTGGGTGAAAAATCAGTGCATGCCCAGAGCCAGGCCGGCGGTCTTTGCCTTGGAGAGCGTGGGCTGACTGATCTGCAGAGACCGATAAAAATGTGTTAGCCTGACGGGGGCCTGCTTCGCTTTTCCCTCTACAGCTCCTGAATTAAAGTCTCCTTTTGCCTTTGTCGCAGCTGGTTTATAGAGAGCCAGTGGCAGAGGTGGGGCTGGGCAGGGTGCCTTGGTCACAGCCTACATCCTCCACCTTGCTTTATAGAGGGGAAAAATGGTATTTAGAACACTGTATGAACTCTATTCCCTAAGGCTGCATCTCTGGTGGAAATTAATGCAGCTTTATGGTCTAAAGCAGTGATTCCTTTTGGTATGCAAAGTTAATTTGACATACCTTGTGAGATATGTTCTTGCTATTAGTGTGGAAAGGCGGAATGGGCCTAGACATCCAACAAGCTTAAGAAGGGCAGTAAGACAGCCTTCCAGCGGTGGCAGGAGCATGCTTTGGCTGCTACAAGACGACAACATGACATGTTTGAGGCCACGATGAAAAACAGGATGTGGGTGACAGGCAGGCTCCGCGGGGCCGCTGCAGCAGGTGTCGAGATCGACAGTGCCCCAGCCTCCCGAGGGGAGGAAGGAGGTCACAGGCAAACCAAACAGCTCAGAGAGCGAAATGAACGGGAAAGCTCTTTTAAAATGGCGTTTCCCCTTGCAGAGAGCAACCTGCAATGATCCCCGCTCTGCGGCGTGCAGGCAATGCTGCGTGGTGACGCCGTGGTTCACAGGGCTGGGGCTCCGAGCAATGTGTGCGGTCGGTGCTCTGGACCTTCAGCAGAGGAGGTGTTCTCACTGATCGTGGAGTCATTGTAGGGTTTGCTTGATTTCCTAATAGCCAAGGGATTACCTTCTCTCTTCTTATCCCCTCTGGATAAAGGGGGCAACGTGAGTTTACTGCAGAAAGAAGTGGGGCTGCTATGAATAATGCAATTCCTTTTTAAACTTAAAACTTTAATTAGTTAGCTGAGTGCTACTAAGCCTGACCTTGTAAGGGTTCTTAACCCCTTAACCGGGTCTTGCCCAGTGCCCAGTTCTAGGCAACCACTCCCTGAACTCCAGACCCTGCATCAAATATGGGCAAGGCACAGTCACGGCACTCGGCCCCAGGGTCAGCAGTAAATGGGCAGAAAACCCCCTTGAGGTGAGGGGAATATTTGGGTCCTAAATCTTTAGGCTTGATTTATCACAGCACAGAGTGAGCTGAGGCATTTCCAGCACAAGGGCTGGCAAAACCTCTTTGCCGTAGCAGCACAGCCTCACACGCTGGCGTTGCACTGGCAGAGAGGCAGGCGCAGTGCCGGGGTCGCCCGGCTGCTCCTGGGGTGCAGGGGGTGCAGGCACGGCCCCTCTGCTGAGCGCCCCGGTTCCTGCGGCTCCCGCACTGGGCGGGGGCCATGGCAGCAGTGTTCTCCAAGGGCCTAGAAGTGCCTCTTCAGCTGCTGCCCTGAGACCTGTTCACCTCCTTCACTGGCTGGCAGCCAGCCTTGCCCTTCTCCTTTGCAATAGCTGGTTTGGGTTTTTTTTTCCTGCTGGGCTTTCTTGGCCTGTAATTTCTACTGCAGAAGTTTTTTTCCACAAAACCATGAAACAGGTTGTGGCTTCTGCTGGGAATGTTTCAAATACAGTGGAAAATCATTCTGGCTTCAAGGCTATACTATCCTGGAAAACCTCTCCCGTCGCAGATTAAAGGTCCAGCCCTGGAAGCTGCTGAAATACGTGAGGAGTTTCTGTGTTTTTCCGCCTGACCTCTGTTTCTGCCGGTCCTGGGTTCTGCTCGGTTTTGGTTGTGCTCAGAGCAGGCGGCTTCACTTCAGCGACCATTTTTCTGCACGCTTTTCAGGGATGGCTCTGTTTCTGCCTTCCTGTGTGCAGTTCTGCTCCGCCAATTTCTGCTTTCGTAGCTGACATTTCCTTTCTTATGCAGCTGTTTTAGAAGTTTTCATGTGTAGCAGCTGGCTGCACCCAGCTTTCGTAGCACTAAGATCACAAAATGTAGTTATCGCGGGAGCCGGAGTTTGTCCTGCCTGCCACTGCAAGGCAGGGGGGAAGCACGCCTTATACATACAAAAAGCCAAGAAACCGCTGTGGTCCCAGCGCAGACCAGCTGCTTGTCCTTGCCGTCTGCACAAGACTATGGCTGTGCCGCACACAGACGAGCAAAAGCAAAGCAAACTCAGCGTTGGCACCTGGTCAGGCACAGAGATCGCCATCGCAGCAAGGCCAAGACCGCGGAGCCCAAAGCCCGTCCGACGGGCCCCAGCGCCGAGGCCTTGCCAGCTCGGCGCAGGGCTGATGGCCTGTGACTGAGGATGGCAACGCCGGGCTGCCGCCAGCGGCAACGCCGGGCTGCACGGCCGGGAAATGGCCCGGTGGCACCCGCAGGCAGGTGGGGGCAGGAGCTTCCTCATGCGGGTGGAAGCCTCCGGGAGGGCAGAGAGCTCTGCTTGGGAAAGAGCCGCAGCCCGAGCTGCTTCCGGAAAGTTTGCCTCTTTCAGTACAGGCTTTTTCTTTTTTTAAAAGCTTAAAGAGGCAGCAATCACACCGCCTGAGGTTTGTGCAAATGAAATGTTTTCCTGGCCTTGGGAGGAGGTTTTGCCCAGCTCTGTTTATAAATAGCTGCCTGTGGTGGGAGGAACCTGCAGCTACTTTTTCCTTTTTCCAAGCCCAGCTACGAACTCTGCCTGCTTAAAAATACCGCTGGGATGCTGCAGCATCCAAGCAGCTTCCAGGCTTTCAGTCACCGTGATGAGCTGGGGGTGACGGGCGGCCACTCAGCTCCTGGGGGTGGTCTGGGGAGCCCAACCTGTGCGGGCAAATGCCTTCAAATAGGCAGGGGTGGCTCTCCCCTCATTAGTGATCCCTTCAGGCTCCTTGTGCTGTGCTTGCCAGGAAGAAAGCAGTAGCTGCCTATTTTTAACACTGTTAAAACTTGAACTACTTTTCATGTGCCCACGGTTTGCGAGTAGCGTGCTCTTGCTGCATCGCTCTGGCATGTATTCCTGTTTTTCAGAGGAAACGCGCCGCTCCGCCTGCAGCTCACCTCTGAAGCCGAGCGTGGCCGCAGGAGCATCAGGGCAGCAGCAGCAGCAGCATCCCGGCCCCGAGGACACGCGACGGCTGGCTGGTGCCTGGCATAGTTCTGCCAGGGGGAATGCTCATGCCTTTCCTTTCATCCCTCTGCTCCATGGAAAGGTAAAATTCTGAAATCTTCTATAGAAGAGGAATCTCACAGTACATTTTTTCATAAACATGAGGTATTTATCTTGCTGACAAAACGGAAATGCTTGATTGTACTTTGTTGGCACGATCCACAGGAAGTTTTCCTCTGGGTGTTCAAGTGACATGTAATCCCTCCTGTCTGTGCACAGCAGTGGGAATGTTTGCCTCCAGCATCACCACGCCTGCCACCCTGCCCTGGCTTTCGGCTGGCATTGCATCTCCCCTGGTCACCCCGGGTTACATGGCTTCTGCTCCAGAGCTGCTCCGGTGACCGTGCATGGTGCAGGTGCTCCCCCGGGCCAGCTGCGTCCACGACCTGCTCCTGGAAACCTGTGACTGGAGCAGAAACTGGGGAGCAGGGAGCCTACACAGCTCTGCAAACACCCTGCCATGGCGGCCTCTTCCTGTATCCGCAATGATTTGGAATTGCTGTGGATTTAATGATTTACCTCACCAGCTTTCAAATCCCTGTTGTGCCCCAGCGGCTCTGAAATCCCAGGTGCTGATTCTGAAATTTTAGCAAAGGATAGCTTGAACGGAAGCTTCCTGCCTTAAAGGTCACACGGAAAATGATTTATAATATATTCATGCAAATCACGCTTCGGCCACGAGGCGCTCATTTGGGAAGATGTGAATTGTCGAGACTTGGTTGTGTAACCAATAGATGGCACCAGGAAATACCTAAAATTGTTTCAATCTCTTTTTGCAATCAAGAATTCAGGCAGGCAGGTTGCTGGGGAGATGGGGACAGGGCCCGTGTGAGCCCGGTGCCCGTGGGAGCCGATGGGGCTCCCGGGTCAGCAGGGCTCCCCGCTCGTCGCGCCCGGTGCCGTGCTTTCAGCTTCAGGGTGTTTCAGATTTGAAGCCTGGCCGGGGGTTTGCCCCGTGCTCGAGCCCCGGTGCAGGATCCGCGGGGGCTGCCCTGGGCGGGGCACGGTGCCCACCCCGGGGCAGCCGTGGCCCCCTGCCCCGTGCCACGGCCACGTCCCCGCTCTGCCCTCGCGCCCGCCGCCGGCTCGGCGATGAGCCGGCCCGGGCTGCGCGGGGCTGCTGGGGGACATGCCCACGGCTCCCCGCCCGGGGCTGCGGGTCTGCGCAAGCCGCGGCGTCACGGCGTGGACGGGCAGGGCGGGCGCCCGGCTGCATCTCGGCTGATGCGCCCCGGGCCGGCGCTGCCGCTGTCGCCTGCAGCTCATCGGCCTCTCGGGGCCCTCAACGGCACAGGGCCCGGCTGGCGGCGCAGCCGGGGTGCTCGGGTAAGTCCCAGCCAGGGAACCTTTTGCAGCGGTGTTTCCACCCTGAGGGAAGCCCTGGGGACAGGAGCTGTCAAACGAGAAGCCACCTGCAGGGCCCTTTGGATTATCTCAGGGATATGGACATTTTTCTTGGACAAATTTTTTCTAGTGTAGGATCGATTTTATAAATCAATTGCACCAGAGTAATTTTCATAACAATGATGAAAAGTTGTGGATTTAAAGATGAAAACTGACAGATGAACAAAACCAGTGGAAAGGATTTGGGTCCATTTCTAATCAAGGTCTGAACTCGACAAGAGGCTTTCCAAATCCTAAAGCCCAAAGATGTCAAAAATGTTGTATTGTACGAGCACAAAAAGTCATTCACAGGAGGAGATTACGCTCTTACGTAAACCAGAGTTCAGCCATGGTCAGAAAATGCCCCGGTGCTGCTTGGGCGAGCCTCCTGCTTCCCTCTGCAAAACGTTCCCCTCTCGCTCCTGCTGCCTTGAGGTCTGACTGACAATTACTGACGTAAGAGCTAATCTCATCCCTTACCCCTTTTATATTCCTTTAAAGAGAGTGTCTGCTGCTGTGGCCAGAAGCTGCTTCTGCAAAAGCGGGTTGCGCTGCGGGCGTGGGAGGGGAAGCGCTGCGCTGACCTGCCGGGGTGCTGGGGGGTCCGGCCGGGGTGTCAGCCGGCAGCAAGCGTCCCGCCGCCCGGCTGGCTCGGCCGCGGGGACTTGCCACCTCGGTGCATATCTCGTCACAAAATGCCACTTCGGCTTGTGCTTTCGTTTTTCATCTTCTAGTGCTGTCCCTGAGGGCCGAGCCCTTGCGATGCGTTTCGCTTAGCAGGTCATGGCAGGTGCTCAGCCCCACGCGCGGCCGGGCTGCGGCTGTGGGGCAGAGGAGCGTGGGGTCGCGCCGTGTGCGGGGCATGTGCCCCTTCCAACCGGCCGGTTTGCTCCCTGACCAGCACAAAAGGCGTTCATTGTCCGCCCAGCGGCGCGGCGAGGTTTGTCGGCACACCAGCCCAACGGGGAATGTTAAGCGGGTTAGGTGGCAGCAGCGCCCTGGAAGGTGGTCACCCTCTGGGGATTAGAGGGCAGAACAATCGCCGTCCCTGTGACCAGGCGGAGACACAGAGAGCCATTGTGCCGGGAGCACAAAATCTCTGTTTATTACCATGGGGCTGACATGCTGAAAGACCCGCTCTCCATGCCAGCACAAAAGCTTCCTTGCTTCAGATTGTTTGTTTATGTAAATTAAAGTGGTGCATTTAATTATGCAACGGGACGAGCCTCAGCAACAAGCGAGGTGCTGATTGGATCGCCCCGTGGCCAGAGCCCGCTGGCAAGCCCTTGGCACATCTGATGGTGTGACCGCGGACCCTGCTCTGCCGCAGCGCCCGCAGGAGACGAGACGTGCCTTGACCATCTGAGCAGGGGAACAAAAATCCCCGGGGAAAAAGGGGTGAGGTGTAGCGCTCCCCACCCCGGGGTGCAGGAGCAGGGCCCCCGGAGGTGCACGGCACGGCCCTAAGCATGACAGAAGACGTCCCAGCGGCATCCAGCATGCCCGAGTGCAACGGGAGCGTGCCTCCGGAGAAGGGCCCGCTCCAGGTCATTGGCGTCATCGAGGAAATAGCAAAATCTGTTGGGACGGTCCCTTACATGAATGCAGAAATAAGCCCTGATTCTCCACTTGCAACAGAAAATCAGGAGGAAAATAGAAATTCATTGGCAGAGGACACAGTGCGTGGGGATTTTGATGGAGAAAAGCAATGTGAAGGTAAAGTACAAGGCTGCCTTTCTTTAAGTGTTTGGAAAGAAAAGCTCTATTTTATGTATAGCCGTATGAATAGCATGATGTTCTCTCTGTGTTAGTCAAAATTCCTAACCTATGGTGGTTGTAACAACGGCTCAGAGTAATTCAGAGTTCAGGGACAAATCTGAGCGAGCCGTTACACAGGATGCAATGAAAAGTATGTGACTATAGAAACAAACAGTATTTTGATCTGCTCTGAAAATCTGCTGCCAATCTGCATCTGTTAAAACCTATTGTCATCACTAACTGCTCCATCCATCCATTTCTTGTGCTTTGTATTTCCTGAAGAAGAGCGAGAAGAAAGTGATGGGATGCTACAGCAGGGTTCAGCTGATATCCAGGACCCAGGCACGGACAGCGAGGAACTGGAGGAAGGTAATGGGAAATGCTGTGTGACGTGAGGTTTCCCCGAAGCATAGCAATGAGCAGCCCTCAAAGACAATGACATACAGAGGGTTATTATTTTTTTTTTAATTCAACCAGACCTTTATATTGCGGACAACAGTGACTCATTTCTCATCAGTAGAGTTGCCACATCTTAGGAAACACAGCTGGTATCTCTCCCCCCGAGGTTTGCACGTATCTCCATTACGATGGGCTATTGAGGCAGTCAGGTTCTTTGACCAGGAGATCTCCAACAGCCCTGTGAAGCTGGGAGATGCTTTATCTTCTGCTCCATGCGGGGGAGCTCAGAGGATAACCTCGGGATGCTCAGCCAAAAATGTGTGGCCTCAAACCCCAAATTCTTTTCCTGCCTGATTCACCAAACGTCTAACCCCCCCCGCGCCCAAGTATCTAGCAGTAAATTGTCTGCTCTCCTGAACGTCTGCTCCTGGGTCCCTCTACTCGTTCCTAGGAGAAAATGGTAAAAACCAGCTGGAGCCAGGGCTGGACCTCGCACTTGCCTCCTGCAGTGAGAAGGGCTGCAGGGGAGCGCTCACTGCCCGTCCCTGGCAGCAAGTCAAAGGGTATTGAATAGTTATACACACAACTGAACATATTTAATTATACTATGCAAAGTGCAGCCCCTCCTCCAAATAGGAGGAGTATTTCATTGAGTATTATTGAAGGAGGAAAGCTACATCTCCCCATGGGTGGGCTTTCGGCATTGCTGAGCTTCCCTGTTTCCCACCCATGGGCTCTTGCGGGATGAGGGGCAGCTGGGCGTGGGCTGCTAACACCTCCCCCCCCCCCCCCCCCCGATGACTGACCGACCCCGGACTGACCCTGGCAGTGGTCGGGGCGCTGGGCTGGCGGCACTGCCCCAGCTCCCCGGCACCCGGCCGAGCTGGGTCCCTCTTGTCATTTACACCCACCTGGCTGCAGTATGTTGGTGTTGTCTATATGTCAGCTGCCACATAAAAATGAAACCCGTCCTCAGAGAAGGGCAGATTAACAAGGCAGAGTAGCTGTCGCAGTGCTGGCAAAGCTAGCATCATTGAATGTAGCCCTAAAAGATGTATGAGCCATGCCTTGTAAACAGAAACTTTACCTTGATTACAAAAAGGGAAAAAATATATGAATGTTTGTCATGGGCAAAATAATATTTCATAGGAGCTGCAAAGGTTTTGAAGAGGTAACTCATGACGGAGGTTTTCCCACTTAGAGCTGACATCCATATTCCAGCTGTGCTGCTTTATGAGTGCACAATAAAACCTATTAAACGATCTCGCCCAGCCCCACCCCTGCACTCCCAACCCCCCCAGTCACAAGCGCTTTATCTCTAAATTGCAGGCAGCTTTTAGTACCTAACCAATTTAGTCTAATTAATACTCATGACGGCGCAGGCAAAATGTTGAATAGACCATTTGTTGTGACACTAAAGCATCATTTAACGCAGAGACGTGCCAAACAGGACAAATAGGAGATAGCCATCTTAGCCTGGTCGGCCACCCCTGAAGGGGGGGTGGGTCCCAGGAGGGCTGTGCCAGGGTCCCTCTGCATCGTTGGCACAGCTGGGCACTGTGTGCAGAAATGCCCTTCCCCTCTCCCCTCTCCCCTCTCCCCTCTCCCCTCTCCCCTCTCCCCTCTCCCCTCTCCCCTCTCCCCTCTCCCCTCTCCCCTCTCCCCTCTCCCCTCTCCCCTCTCCCCTCTCCCCTCTCCCCTTCCCTCCCCATGGCAGGCAGAGCGGCACTGAGCCATGGGGAGATGGGACCCCCGCTCCCGTGGCCGGGTCTACCCCACGAGGCGGGCGCAGCAGCTCCAAGAGGGCAGGAGCAGAGCTGGTGCATGCAGGGGGGCAGAGCCCCTGGCCCTGGGGCACAGAGAGGACCCCATGCTGCTCTTCCCTCCTCGAGGCTCCACCACTGGCATCTGCATCGCCTCTCCTTTTAAAGGAGGGTAGTGGGGAGGGCTCCATGGGAAAGGTGGTACAAAAGAGAGAGGCATTAAAAACCTCAAGGGCGGGTGGCTGCAAGCAGTAAGTCTGAGAATGTACAAAGCCTTTCTGAAGCACACGCACGCATCCGTGGTGGTGGGGCTCAGCCTGGAGCTGCGGGGCACCCCTCCCCAGGCAGCCTCCGGAGGATGGTGCTCCCGTGGCAGGAGCTGGTCAGGCACCAAGGGTGATGCTGCACCAAGAGCACGTGCGACAGGGGCCGGACGGTGGTGCTGAGCCCATCCTCACCCGCGCCCCCTCTGTGTTGCTGCAGGGCTGGGTGGCGAGGGGACGCCTGCGGGCAGCGGGGAGCCAGAGCTGGGGACGGCGGCGGAGACCCTTGCAGCCAGCGCCGACGGGAGCGGGGACGCAGCCGAGGAGGACGAGGAGGCAGAGGAGGAGGAGGAGGACACTGAAGAGGATGAAGTTCAGGTGATTGAAATCAAGAAGGAGAACAGCGAGGCGTCCCGTCTAAAGCAGGACAGCGGCAAGGAGGCATCTCCCCCGACCAGCCCAGGCTGCAACTCCCAGGCAGAGAAACCGGGGGATCAGCCCAGCCTGGGGAAAAAAAATGATATCTCCAGACACAGCTACTCCAGATACAACACAATCTCCTATCGGAGGATTAGAAAAGGAAACACCAAACAGCGAATCGATGAATTTGAATCCATGATGCACTTATAAACTGAGGTGGGGAATTGCTTAATGAGCAAAGCCTTCACTCTGATTTTTTCTTTGTTGTTTCCCCCAGGACATGTCTCTTCACACAACATGAGGTCACTGCTTTTTGCCTTTTTGTATATGATTTCATAATTCACTGTGAAAATTTAACATCTTCGCTCTGACAGCGGGAAGAGACATCCATAGTGCAGGAACATAAATAATCAGTTTGCTAAATATAATACCATTTGATTTAAAGTTTATCTTCTTATTTTCTATCCAACTTTTGTAACCATATTCAAACAATAGGATGTCTTGAACTGGCTGGGGCTTCTCTAGCTGCCGGCACACACGTGATCCATGCCGTCAGCCGGGCTGGTAATGAGTTGGCAGCGCAGCAGCTCCGCTAACACTGGCCAGGGCAGTGTGAATAATAAAAGAGGTGACTGTTTGCCACTTCAGCGCGCTCTGTTTTGCTGTCCGTCCATGCTGGCGTCTCACGGTGCACTGACAGCCACCTCCTGCTAGCGGCCGTCCATTTCCACCTTGTGCTGGAGGGATGGAGGGTTATTTGCATTCTTGGGTAGATGCTGGTGTGCAGGAATTAAAAAAGATGGGAAGGCATCAAGGCTCCTGTTCCCCCACCGCCATCCCACAGGGAGCTGGGTTCCTTACGCAGCACCGTAGCCAGCACCAGATAGGACCGGTACCACCCGCTGGCCCCTGCCCACTGGGGTGAGAGGGGTCCGTGTGGATGTTTTCAGACGCGACGTTGCCCGCCCGCACCGCGGGTGCCGCCGGGCTCACGCAGCGCGGCCTTCCACCCGCCTCTCCTGGGCGGTAGCGCGAACCCACGGGTGCAGCCAGCCCAAACCGCTGCTGGCCACAAAGCCGCTCCTCTTCCCCACCGCCTTCCCTCGCCGAGAGCCCTGGAGCCGCCGTGGTGGTGGCCGGCCGCCGTGCCGACCCGCCAGCCCGCGGCAGGGGCGCCCCTGGGGAGGGGTCCCGGCGGCCGGCGCCGTCCACAGCGGCACAGCTGGGGTCTGGGCCAGCCTGGGGGGCAGCGGCTCGCCCACCGCCCGTGGTCACCTGCCAAACCAGCCACTACCAGAAACCTGTATTTTCCACTAGTTTAGACTCTCTTCTTGATTTTCACACCAAGGTTAGATGCAAAATTTTTTTGTCAGCGCCAGGCAGGCTTTATGAATAATTTGGCTTTGTGTCATCTGAACACAACTTCCTCCACTTTTAAAAACCTTTGTGTAACTACAGTATTGTTGATGCAGCCTTTTTTAAAACTATTTTACAGACAGGTTTGTCTTGAGTTGGGACTAAGCTTTGCAGATGCATCTGGGGAAGTTGAGAGCAGCTGGCAAAGGGAGAGGAGGCAAGAATGAAGTCAGACTCCAACTTCAGCAGCAGTGGCCTCCTCCAGCCATAAGCGCTTTTTTAAGGATTAGTTTCACCTCTCCAGCAGCACTGAATATTGTTTTGACTTTTCTCGTTCTACATAAAGGCAATTATTTATTGGCAACGTGAAAATAATAAAGGGCAAGTCTGTATTGTACAACCCAGACACAGCCCTCATTGTGCTATTCAGACTTGTTTATTCGCTCTTTGGTTTGTGGAAGTTCAGAGGTTTGCTTGTATGGATTTATACTGCGGGTTTGTTCGCATGCTGACAGCTGCCCCCCACCGCTCCCGTTGCGATGCTTCCTGTAAAAGCGTTATGCTTCTCTTAAAGATGTGACCATCACCCGGACTTTCGGTGACTTGCTGAGGTTGTGGGTGGCAGAGCGCTGCTCCAAGCTCACCAGCCTTGGCTTCAAGTGCCCGCACGCCCTCTGAGGTGGGGCAGGTGACCACCGCCTCCCCACCACACTGCCCGGCCTGATTTGCCAGTAACAAATTTGCTGTACTGCAGTTAAAAAGATGCAACAGGGAAGAAATCAAGAAAACCCCCAAAACGAAATAAAAATCAGAGCTAAAGTGAGCAACTGTGTGCACTGCTGAGAAGCTGGGGTTTTTAAGGCGTTATATTGCGGTAAGGCCAGGGGCTGATGGGCAGCACCCGCCCGTGCCCATCGGGGCCGACAGGACACGTGGGTGCTCGCGCCCGGCTCTGGAAAAGCCGCTGAGGGCGGAGAGGCGGGGAGCGGGAAGCTGTCGGTACCAGAGCAAAAGGCACGGGCTGCTGTAGCAGGTAGGCTTTGGGGGGCTGGGGGTCAGCACTGAGGCTGGGTCCCAGAACAGCACAGACACCCGATGAGATGCAAAGCCAGAGTTCAAATACGTCTCCGCCTCTCCCAGGGTGAGGAGAGCGGTAGCAGGAGAGGCAGCGGTGTTTCGTGGCCTGGCCGTTCGCCATCACGGTCCCCATCTCCTCCAGGGAATTATCTGGCCGAGCCCGCAGCACCCGGGCACGAGGAGCAGCCCTTTTGCCAGCCGGACACCCTCCGGCTCCCTCACACGCTGCACGGGCTGGCCGGACCCTGTGCTCGCTTTAGCAGAAGGTAGGGTTTTTTCTCTCCTTACATCTGCCTGTAAGAGTGTTTAACATACGGCTTATACCCCGGGTGACTGCTAAAATAGTTCCCAGGCTTTTTGGGCAAGTGCAGGGATGAGAAGCAGCTTGGTGTGCTGACTGTGGGCTTGGGTTCCAGCTAGTTGTGGAGTCCTGCCGAGACTCTCAAGAAACTGGGACTAGTTTTCTTACCTTCCTTCGAAAGTGGTGTTTGATCACCTGAGAACTGCAACTCCTCCTCTTGCTTTCCTTGGTAGCTGGAGAAAGAAAATGAAAAGCCCTGGGATGCTCTAGGGGCCTTTCCCACAAACACACCGCCTCCTGCCCGCCCTCAGGGTGGGCGCGCTCTGGCAATCAAGGGGTGTGCAGGCAATAAGCAGGCAGGCACGGCGGCTTGCGCTCCCTTGGCTGGGGCAGCCCGCAGGCAGCACCGCCGGGGCTGCAGGGCCGCGGTCGGACACGGGGGGTCTGCGGCTGGCCAAACCCGGGGTCGGTGGGGTGCATGAGCGCGCGGAGGAGCTGGGCAGAGAGCTGCCTGCGCGGTGCGTGGGGGGGAAGGACACCCAAGGACCTGAAATTTGCCCCTTGGAGCAGAGGCGGTTTCGGGCAGAAAAGCTGGTGGGGATGCTGATTAGGTTGTGCAGCTCTGGGACGCAGTAACTACAGGTCTGGCCTTAGCCGGAACATAATTTCTCTCCATTTCCACAGTGCCAGATGCGGGCTGATGGCGGGTAAGTAAGAGGTGGACTCTTTCGGAGGGTTGTGATGCTTTTCCACCCTCTCCGGACAGTGCCGCATAGCGCTGGCTCACCTTTGGGGGCTGTTTCTAGCAGCACTGAATGCTCAACTTAAACGTGAGTCAAACTGCTTTGGCGGAAACCTGACAGCTGCCACAGCACCTGCAGCCGCTGCGGGGCACAGCAGCCAGCGCCGGCTATTGCCGCTGCCTGCATCAATAGCGCGCTAAATGAGAAGCCAAGGCACAGCCATAAATCAGGGCAAATTGGTGGTTTAAAAGTTCTTCCCGGGATGATGTTTTGCCATTCAGCCTGGCAGTAACTCAGGCAGGAGAGCCCCTAGAAAGGGTCCAAGTTGGTCAGAAACAGAGTTAACACGCAGGGCTCAGAGGAAGAAGCGTCATCTATCATTTATTCCCTTTTTTAAAGCTTTTTTTTTTTTTTTTTTTTTAAAAACAAACGAAATGGGGCTCCAGCTGTGGCTGCTTCGATTCAGGGCACTTACTGATGGAAGCGCAGCACGCCGTGCCCCATCCCCCAGGAGCCGTTTGCTCTCGTTTGGCAAAGCTGCACCTCTTCCCCCTCGCCGACACCGGGGACGGCGGCGGCTCCTGCCCCCAGCCCGACAGCGCTCCTTCCCACCCGTGGTGCCTCCCTCCCCTCCCTGAAGGCTCACAAAGCCTGCAACAGCCCCGAAACCTCGCCGCGTGCTGGGGGGCGAGGCAGAGCCGGGCGCCGTCGGTGGAGATGGCGAGAGGAGCGCTGGGGAGGCGCGAGACGCCCCTTGCCACGTCTGCCGAGCGCGCCGGGAAAAACGCGCTCGTTTCTGGCAGACGGGGCCGACTGGTGCAATCCGACCGCGTCTCAGTATCGTGCAGCAGCGGGGCCACAGCTCGCTGCCAGCAGCCCCGAAGGCTCCAGTCTTTAAGCAAAAGATACCAACGTGGAAGCGAGCATTTACACAAACGGGGAAGCAGCGTGCAAGTGACAGGCCTGGCAATGCGATGTGACCGTGACATACGACCATTTGGTGCCTACTCAGTGACAAGTGACTGAATGTCAGCAAACAGAATTTGATGGAATTCATGCTCCTGATAAAAGATGACTGCACAAACAACATCTGTGTCAATTTTCTGGTAGTGACTGCAGGCTAGCTGCACTAAAGGAGGGGGAGAAAATCAAGAAGACAGTTGGAATAGGAGCCAACTGGGAAAATCTGTCGGGCCAGTCAATATTTTGGCAGACTCAGCCCGTCAGACGCTGTCGGCATTGATCCGCCACGTGAGAGGCGAGGTTATGCCGGGGCCTTCTTAAAACTCCAAGGAGAGGTTTGAGGCGTTTGGTGAACGCGGGATGGCGGAGGCTCGGCTGCAGCCAGCAGCGGCACGAGAACCAAGCGCGATGCTCGGCCCCGCGTACCCCCACCGGCTTGTGGTGGAGAAGCCCCTCGCCCCAGCGCCGGGCAGCGGGGCAGGAGAAGCGCCACCTCCCCGCAGCAACACCGCAGCTGTACGGGCAGCCGCCTCCCGCAGCCGGAGCCCCCTGACAGAATGGGGGAAGACATCCTGCCTGGGATGCACCGGTGTCACGCGTCTTGGATCGCACCGTCTCATCACAGCTGAATTTAGACTCCCATCCAGCCTGCCCCTTCAAAACCTGGCTTTTGGAGATAAAATTTCACAGTAAGGCGAAAACGTACCCACGACAGTGAGTTCAGAGGCACTTTCGGTGTGCGGAGCCCAGCCATCCCGTGTCGGCGGCTGGTGCCAGGCGAGGCCTCGTCGCGCTGCATCCCCTCTGTGACGGTCCCCGTGGAACACGTGTACGCAGGCACGCTTGTGTCCTGCAGCCTTTTGGAGAAAAAGCCCTCACTGACTTCAGCGGGTGTTTTCATCCATCCTGAGTGCTGGCGGGTAGAAGGTTTGGGTGGCGAGATGTCCTGCTGGAGGTCTCGGCCCCTCCTCCGCCCACGGTGGGGGGATGCTGTGATGGGGAGAAGCCTGCCCTGTGCTGCCAGCAGGTGAAGCTTCCCTTGGGAAAGCGCTGTCAGGAGCAGGGCCACCCTGCTCGGGGCTGCGCCGAGCATCACCAGGCTCTGGCACAGGCACCAATGCCCTGGCCAGCCGGGGGCTGAGGAAAGCAGCAGCGGTCCCGGGGGAGCCCTGAAAAAGCCACGGGGGCTTGGGGACACGGCTGGGGTCCCGGCAGCCCCAGGGTGGGGACAGTCTGGCCGCCCTGGGATGAGGTGGTCCCCAGCTGGCCTCTGGCGCGCGCCGCGGCAAGAAGCGGGACCAGCCCCTGGCTCGCCTCCCCGGCAGCTGCTCGCCTCCAAGCCAAGCAAGGCTCACGTGTCCTCGCTGTCCGCAGGGCGCGGGCAAGGCGTGCTCGTGGCTCCCTCCGCAGCCCCTGGTTCACCTCGTCTGCTGGGCGGCTTATTGACCCACATCTGCCTCCCATTATTAAAAGAAGGCTTTTTCGATAAGCAATCAATTTCTAACGGAACCCTGATACTCATCTGTCAGAGGCAACGGGTCCCACAGGGCAGGATCCTGCGGCCAGACCCAGCACAGGCATGTCAGATAGATTTTTTTAATGCGTTGGTCAATAAAATTCCATTTTCTGTGGGAGAATAAGCAGCCCAATTTGCAGTTTACAGACTATAGAGCCCTGGAAGTATTTTTGTAGCTAATGCTGTTGTCCAGGGGGAAGCGATGAAGATTTGCTTACGGTAGGATGGGGGACTTCAAAAAATATTTCCATTTAATAATACAGAAAACTATTTGAGTTTTTGCCAAAGTCTCCCTCAGTGAGGGAAAAACACACCTATCTATTTCAGACATTGTCAAAGTAGGTGTGCTGCTCTTGGTATTCTGATCTCTCAGTATGCTGGTTTAAATTACGGATTTCAATTATCATTTGGAAATGAACTTCCAGTTTTGTAATTGCTGTCGTAAGTCGCACAGATGTCCGTGCTGAATTCACAAGGTGAAAACGCAGCGTTTCTGGCTCAACTGTGCTCCCTTCACTCTGCATAGTAATTGCCAAACTGCCACTTTTGATAAGGATTTGTGGAGTCACAGGCATTTACCCTCAGGGTTTTGTTTGAGGGATCCACTTCCAAGCACGCCGGCTGCTGGAGGTGCTCCGAGATGATGTGGTCCATCTGCAGGGGAGAGAGAGAGGGCTTTAGGTAGCAGGACGCAGGGTGCAGCTGCTGTAAGGTGCTCTATTTTTCCACTGAGAAAGCGTGTTTCTTTATGGTTTGCCCTTTTTTTGCATTTCCCTATTACGTGAGAGCTCTGCTGACTTACAGGGACTTTTGGGTGGGAGGGATCCAAAGCCTGCCCCTGTTGCTGAGCCAGGATCAGACCATACTTTCTGTGCTTCGTGGCTTTTCAGCCACTGGAAAGATTAGTTCTCTTGCTGACCAAGTGGTAATTACCGCGCAAAGGAAAACACTCCAGATGATATTTGCAATATAGGGGGACGTACGGCAGGAGACTGATTTTCGTATTTTTAAGTTTCTTGGCTGAGGAACTCAAAGCACATTTACTGCGCTGAAAAGGATGTTAGGTAACGCAGCACTGAAGTTCAAATGCTGGGGCAGTGAATTGGATTATGAGGGAATGAAGAGTCTGCTCTCCATCCTTTTGCTTTTCACATCTACTTGGCTTTACCTACTTAACCTGTGTGGCCGGCGAGGCGATGCTGCAAGAGCTGCGGAAGGTAAGGGACATTTCCGTGCCACCGCCTAGCGTTGCAGCATTTCTGATGAGCATTTGGTTAATGCCTAGATGAAATACCCCTGAAATGACACGCAGTGTTGTCTGGGCAAAAGCCGCATCTCTGCGCACATTGTAAATGCACTTCACACCATTAATATGACACAATGACGGTGACACTGGAAGAAGGTAAAGGATTGTAGTTCCTTTGGTCAGCTTTCACCAGCTGCTGAGCTGCTCTTCAGACCTCCTATTGCTGGGACCAGTAAAGGCTGATGCAACCACATTGCCTGAGGCCGCCTGTCCCCGAGGGCGTGCCGGTGCCCGTGCCTTCGGCGGCCAGACCCCGTCCCCTCGTCCCCGGCCGGGAGCGGCTGCCCGTGCCCAGCCCCTGTTCCTGCGGGGACCACCAAACACACCCAACTCACGGCTCGAGGCCAGCTCAGGCTGGAACCAGTGACAAACACTGCCCGTGCAGGGACAATGCTGCCTGGGCACCTAAGCGGGTGACAATTTTCACGTGTTTTTCACAAAATACCCCGGCCTTTGTGAGCCTCGGCACCGCGGCATTCAGGCTTTGCAAGTTTTATTTTTTCAGACTACAGAGGAATGGGAGCTTGTTGATAGGATGAGCGTACAACTTAGCTACGTTTTTCTCTGTCTTAGATTAAGAGTACGTCGGTCTTAAACATAAAGTGTGCCATTTCGTCTCATTTTGAACAATACTTATACCAGGCTGACAGAGATAGTCAGGACTTTCTTGTTTTTTGCAGTGCAGGTAATAAATACAAGTATCCATTCTTTTCCTTTTCATAAACGCTTTCTGTTAAAAAACCACTGTGAGCTGAATGCCAATCAATATCAAGTAATCTCCATGTAAGCGCTATCGATGGTTTCCATGTAAAACCGGGATGTTTTGCTCCTGCCACGCAGGCAGCAGCAGAGCGCTGCCGGAGCGAATGCCTCGGCACGACCAGCGTCTCACCAGCCCCGGGAGGCGGCGTGGGCTGCACATCACCCGGACCGATGCAACCTAATGGCAGGGCGCGCATCGCTACCCCCGCGAGGGACGGCAGTGGCACCAGGGGACCAACACTTGACGTCGGGTGAAAAGACGGCTTTGGCAAAGCCGGGACCGGAGGGTCGGGGTCCACCCCGCGCCCTGCACCGGGCTGCAGCCGCTCGTCAGTTTGCACGGCGGCACGCTAACCCGGACCGGGGGCTGCCCTCGCCAGCGCGCCACTTACCAGCTCCAGCTGGAAGGCGGCCAGCGACCGGTGCAGCCACGTCAGGCTGCGGCTCCTGCCCTCGCAAGGGCGCAGGCCCAGCGCTCCCGCCGCGCCGCCCGGCGCGATGCACAGCCCTCCGTGCTGGATCAGCCTCAGCCAGGTGTAGTTGAACTTTTGGTTCTGTGGGGAGAAGCTGGTGAGAGCTGTGACCCCGCTTGCCTTTCCCCAGCGGGGCGGGCTGCTGGCAGAGGGTCTCCTCGCCTTCCTCCCACCCTCACCCAGGACTGGGGGAGGAGGAAGGCTGTGATCCATGGGAAGACCTTTCCTGTGGATTTGCAGAGCTAAAAACCTCAGGACAGCCCCGTTGCAGGCTCTGGGAGCAATTCCCACCGCAGCAGCCCAGACCCCAGCCCCGACAGCTGCGCACTCCTCTGCCCTGCCACCTCTCCCCTGGCTGTGCCGTGGCGCTGGGGTGCAAAGGGGGAAACCCCCGTACACGACAGGGCCCAATCTGCACGCTGGCCTGTGCCAGTATTGAGCAATTAGCGGGGAAATGCCTAAGAAATTCTGCCTGTAAAGGCAGGGAGAGGCTGTCCACAGCAGCTGCTTCCCATCTAGTGGCAGAGCGCAGCTGGATGTTTTGCAGCAGCGCAGCACAAAACACAGGCTTGTATTTAAATGTTTCTCCCCGTTTTCACGTGCAGGCTCATGGCTCAATCAAACTTTCCTACTCCAGCTGAATTTGCTGGTTCTGGGGTTGTTGCTTGGCTACAGGCTTTGCAAACAGAGGCCATTCCTGCCCCTCGCTGCTCCCAGGCATCGTTCGGCTGTGACCCCCAGTGGGAAGGACGGCATTAGCTCCTGGGGAGGGGCAGGTCACCGTGGGGAGGTACATGAGCTCTATGGCATGCACTAAAAATAGTATTATGTCCTCAGTATGCAGAATATCCTTACCTTGTTGTTAACATCGCACGGCTCAAAAGCTAGGGTATTGTTTTCCACAGTGATGCATCTTGCCATGGCTACGTTAACAAGCTATAAAACAGCATCAAAAATGCAAATTTAGACATATATTTCCATGAAAGAGAGGCTGTTATGCTGCAGTTAAGCTGCTGGATTCATAGGACACTGATTAATACTGTCCCCTTAACTGAGCGAAGCAGAGATGACGTGTCGCAGTCCTTGGACGGGTGTATACACGCACACTACATTTGCTCTCGTTCTACTACATCTGTTTTTCTACTCAGAGAAGTCTGAAACTAGCCCTTTCCAGAAACGTTCAAGGCTGGAGGAGACACGTTCTTTTTTGGGGTTTTTTTGGACACAGCTAACGTTCCTGTTCTGCAAATCCCTAGTACAGCAGCTCCCAACAGTACCGCTGCGGAATCCCTCCCCATTGCTACACCGTGAAGGCCAGCAGCCGCCGCGCGCAGCTGTGGTGGTCCCATCCTGGCTCTGGCCGGTCCCCTCCCAGCTGGGCACGGGGCCCTGGGCTCTGGCAGCCCACCACGAACCCCGCGGCCGGCCCCAGGGAACGACTCCATCACCGTATGTGATGCGCTCAGTGCCTCACCCGGAGGTAACCCTTCCCGTTTTCCATCCAGGCTGGTTGTCTTGGTACCTGCCATCAACGGGGAAGCGCAGATGTGGTCCCCCAAAGCGGGGAACCCTGGAGAGAACGTCGTCATGAAGCTGTTTTTAACTGAACTGCCGTTTCCTCGCACCGGTGGGGTGAAGGAGAGGACGAGCGAGCACTGCGCCCTGCGCAGCGCAGACCAGATGCTCCTCCGTGTGTGCGTATTCGGCCGCCAGCTCGCTGCGAGCCAGCGCCGGGCTCTGCTCCTTGGCTCAGCTCCTCTTCGCGCTGCCTCCCTGCAGCCGTCCCCCACCGGCGAGCGGGCACCCCGCTGCTGGCCGGCGTGCTCTGCAAGAGGCGCCTTCCTAACGCTGTTGGTGTGGCGCGTTCAGAGGATGCTCAGGAGGTTGTATGGGAAAGCTGGAAACACTGGCCTGAGCCCTGGCAGCCCCCGCCGGTGCCCGGGCTGAAGCCCCCCGCGCTGCAGGGGCTCTTGGTTGGCTGCAGCCGGCGGGCACCGGCTCCTCAGGCAACCCCGGTGGAGCTTCAGTCGGGGCTGCTCACGCCTCCGATTCCTTGCAGATGCCGTTCCTTCTCTTTCTTTCAAAATTTCTGAAGAACTTATGAATTAATCCCAGTGAATAAATAAGCTATTCAGAAAACAGTTCTCAAGTAACTTTGGATAACGTTCAGGACAGCTGGAATTTGCAGAGCTAGATGAAAAACAGATTTTCTGCCCTATTAAATTTTGAGAATGAAGATAAAGGAGCGATTCAGGTGGCCTGGGTCAGGACAAAGCAAGGCAACATCTTGAAAATCTTCACAGACACCTCTGAAAAGCCAAGGTCTTGGTTCAGTTGAAAGAGAGGTCTCTCTATATGGTCTAACTGATTTGCATTGAGTATGACATCAAGTTTTAATCCTCTGATTGAAACAAAAGAGCTGAAAAAGCAAATATTTCTCAAGCTATTTCCATTTCTGATGTTCTCAAGATTATTACAGCTAATTCTTTTTAAAAAATGCCACTTAAGGCGACGTTCCACTGAAGCCTTCAGTCTAATCCAAACGGTGCTTTCTAGAAGGCGACGCAGGGACGCGGGCTTTCAGCCACACAACGGCTTCAGAGCGGCTGCCCCAGCAGGCAGCCCTCAGCCCCTGTGCTTGCAGCGGCTCCGAGCGGCCGCTGCTGCCACGCCGAGACCCGCGGGCACATCCAAACGGATCCACCGAAGTGCCCGGACCCAGCAGTTCCCTCCAGCCTTTCCGCAAGTGCCGAGGGGTCACCCAGAGGAAGCACGGCACCCCTCCCCGTGCTCTCTGCAGAGCCACCCTCCCACACCTTCACGGCTCGATCGTCAAAGTAACGCGCTGGCTGCGGCTGGCAGAGAGCCCGACCTGATCCCTACGGATCCCTGCGACGGGGAACCTTCACGTTACGCCCTTGGCCCACGGACAAGCCTGAAACGCGGCCAAAGAGTTGCTGTGCTTTTTCCTGGCTCCCAGAAGAGCCGGTGCAGTAACTGGAGGCCGTGCACCTTGGCAGGGATGGAGGGGACAGGCAGTTCTTGTTCTCGCTCCCCCGGCCGTGCCAGCCCTGTGGTCAGCGGCTCCTGGCCACCTCCTCTGGGCCGGTGCCGCTCCTGCCGCGGCACCGGGAGACGGGGATGGGTGGGGAAGGCAGCAAACCCTCTAGTTTTCATTCCTGGCATCGCTGTAGTTTTTCGGACAAACCAGATATTTTACTTTTGTTATTGCAATTATAACTAGATCACAAGCACTGTTGTGGTTTTTTTCTTTTGGCAGAATATTTGAGGTTTCTGAACGTTCAGAGCAGCAGCTGATATTCTGCCGAGGCTCAGGGCTGGGCCAAATTCAGAACCCGCCTTTTATTCTTGTTTAATTCACCTTTTAAAATTGCTGAAGAGACACTGAACACGCGTGGAGCAGCTGCACAAGTAGGGCCCAGTGCCAGAGAGCACCACGAGCTCCCTGGCGTGGAGCCGGAGGGATGGTGGAGGAGAAACGCAGCCTGACCCGGTGACGCTCCTCAACCACCCAGCCAGCAAAGGGGCTTGGGGAGGCAGGACGGAGGACTTAACCCAAGTCCTTGGACCCCAGTCCAACACTTCAAGGTGTTTTCTGCCCACTAACCCCCACCCCGAGGCGCAGGCGTCACCTGCACTGCAAACACGCGGGGGCTGTTCCAGGCTGCTGCCCTGCCCGCCTGCAGAGAGCGAAAACCTGCCTGCACGGAGCAAACGCAGATTGCTGCTGCGCTCTGCTGGCAGCAGAGCACCAGTACAAACCCTGCCCGCGGCCTCCTGCCCTCCCCTGCCTGCGCCGCCCAGGCACTGCTAATCCGCCCCAAAACGCAACTTTTTCCTCCTGCCGTGGCCAAAAAGCTGTGCAGGTAGGGAGGATGCTGGACCCGCCGCCCTGGAGGCACGTCCCCTGAGCGTCACCGTCACGGGCAGCTCAGCCGGCGTGTAACCACCGAACTGGCGCTTTAACGGGAAACTGTCCCTTGGAATCGTGACCTATTTCTTTATAAAAATACTGGGGAATCCAGACCACTGTGGCATATTAAATATTCAAAAATGCTACCAAATGCCAGGGAGGCAATTCAGCGACAAGTGTACTGGGATGCCACCAAGTCCCTAGCCAGCCACTGGAAACGTGTTTAAAGGAAGGATAGCAAGTAACCTGGGTACGCACCAGCCCGCTGGCTTTAACCAGAGGAGCTTCCAGGTCCGGGTAGATGTTCTCCAGGTACCACCTGAAGCTTTTGCACTGAAGCCTCTTTCGCAGTTGGATTTGTTGAGTCAGGTCGCCGACATCCAGGTTTTTCAAGACTAAGTGGTAAGCGTGGCCGTAGAATAACTCCTTGTACTCGTCCAGCCAGACCTCTGCAACGCGGGCCAAGTTCCTCTCCACTGTTGTCACCCGATCTTTCGGGAAGGAATAAGGATTGTCGTTCCTGAAAATGTGTCCAACTCTGGAGCACGGAACAATCTCAATCTCTCCCCCGCACATCCAGACCTGAGAAACACAGGTTGCTTTGATAGAAACACGGGCAAATATCGGGTGCTGGCTCTGTGCAAGCCAGACAGAAGCAGAGAAACAAGTAAACTGCCAGGAGGGACGGGGTCTCCTGCACGGGGCTGCTCCGGGGAGACCCTGGCTGAGCCCCAGGCACCCGAGCCGGGCTGGTGGGGGTACAGGCCGGTCAGAGAGACATACCTTGAATGAAATCTCCATATTTTCACCTCCCCAAACATCCAGTCCTGGATCGTACATTCCCAGCTCAAAAAAATACTTCTTATCGATGGAAAACAGGCCACCTGCCATGACCGGGCACCTGGGAACAGAGAAGCCACACGTGGGTCAGCTGGTTGGGAAGCGCCCGTCCCTTCCCCCCTTGCTTTGATGAGGGAATCGTTGGAAGCTGCGGGCTCCTAAACACTCAGGGATGGTGCCTGAGCCTGCGCTTACAGCAAGGAGCACCCAGGTCGTCACTTCGCTGCGGGCTGACAGATGCAATGTTCACATAGATGCTATTTAGGCGGCTTTACCCAGTCTGAAAGCCGTAGTGGGGCATGGAAGGGAAAAATGCAACGGTACATTCCCCTGGCCCTGGCAGCGCCGGTGAAACGCCAGCGGTGCCGCAAGACGTGAGAAAGGCTCGCTGGGCTTTGCCCATGCCCAGCGATGTGGCTGCCCACCGTGCACCATCGCCTCTGTTGTCCTTACAAGCAAAGGAACATTTGGCCTCGAAGGAGCCTTTGTTGCTAAATGATTAACAAAGGAACAGGTTGGTTCACAAAGCTTTCACATTTGCCTGTTTTTACCTTATTATATCGGTTTCCTTGATTTTATTTTTCTCGATCACCTCTTGTGGAATCTGCTTCCATCCAAAATTCATTGGCCAAGTAAAAATCCCACGCTGAAAGTTGTCCACAGTCATGTAACTAAACGGAGAAAAGATCGGGATGACTAATTCTGAGTCACATTCCTGATTGAAATGTCACCCTTAATGAGTGAAGATGAATATCTGTACATAATTAAAAGCAGATTTTAACAAACTTCATCAGGAATCCTCTTCATATACTGAAAGTCATGAAAAAGGGAAAAGGTGTGTGCGATAAACATAGGGGCCACATCCACCGCTAACGTTAATTTCTGGTGTACGGCAATAGTACGTATCCCCTGTGAAACGCTGCTGAGGGCCAGTTAGGAGGTCTGGACCTGCGTCTTCCTGTAATTAATATGTTGGTGGTCCCAGTAAGAGGTTTTGCTCAAGCCGCTGGCGTGGATTTTAGGTTTCCCAGGGGTGCGAGCGCTGCCTTACCTCATGTCCTTGTCGCTGATGACCTCGATGACGGGGCAGGCGACCTTGGCCCGGCTCAGGCGGACCCTCTCCAGCAGCGGCTCCAGCCACCCCACATTGCACTCCACGTGCGAGTCCAGGAACGTCAGGACGGTGCCTGCGGCAGAGGCCGGGGCAGCATCAGGCTCAGGCGTCCTGTCCCCTTCCTGCCGGCCTCCCCGGGCGTCCCCCGGGCTCAGGGTGCTGCTGGCGGCGCCACGACCCTCCACGGCTCCCAAAACCCACCCAGCCATAGCACAGAGGATGTTTTCACCGCTCGGCCACCGCGGCCTGCAGAGCAAAGTGGGGCGGCTCCCAGCAGAAACGGCCGTTTCGGTGCTGACGCAGCCCAGCCTGAGCTGGCCGTGGAGCCGGGGCGGCGCGGCTGGACGTCCCCGCTGCCGCTCGCTCGGGCCGTGCTGAGGTGCCGGACGAGCCGCTGCTCGGCCCTCGTCAGGCCTCGTGCTTTGCGCGTGGAAAAGGTGCCCTTAGCTCCTTAGGAGGGACTAAAGCTCAGTGCTGGAGATGGCTTATCGGCTCCTCCGGGTGGTCCCGAAAGGGCTGCAAAATGGCTTTCGTCTTACCTTTGGCGATCTCCGCTCCTGCCAGTCTGGCCCGTATTAGACCGTGCCTCTCCTTGAGATGGAGGATCTTCACTTTCGGGAACCGTGACATGTATTTGTCCAGCTTCTCCTTGAGGTACTCTGCAGAGGAGGAGAAGGAGAGGGTGAGGTTGACTTACCCACTTCACACCCACTTCCAGGGTGAAAAGGCAGATTTTCCCCAAAAGCATCTCCAGACACACCAGGGTCCTCGGGTCTGGGGTGTGAACATCTGGGCACAGCTGCAGGGCTTCTGGTGCACGGCATTGCGGTCCGAGCCTGCTCTCCACTGAAACTCCCTGCCGCATCAGTGCCAGCAGGTTTAGGCTGGAGTTGAAGAGTTTAAAAATCTCTGTTGGAGATGTGTCTTCTGGTAGTCTGTGACGGGTGTGCCGCTTGGTCCTGGGGGCTCGCCACGGGCTGCCCTTGCCCCTCCGAAGGGCAGGGCTGCGGGTGGTGGCATCGCCTCCGGCTCCCTGCACAGCGGGCGGCTGCTCTGCCTCGGCACAAACCCAGCGGACGCAGCAGAGGCGGGCGCGTACCCGGTGCTGGGTGAGCGCGGTGACTCGATGCACACGGGAGGTGTGGGAAGTGGAGAGCAGCAAGTGCAGGGCTTTTGGTGACGGGCCACGAGCAAAATCCCAGTGGCCTCACTTGGGTACTTCATGATCCAAACCAGGTATCGAACAGTTGCTCACAGACTCCAAAATGAGGGTTTTTTTCTTCATTGCACTATAATTGCAATTAAAATCTGGCTGTAAATTTTTTTTCCTTTGCCTAAAAAAAAATATTGTTTGTGTTCTACGAATTCCTTGATATTAAGCGCCACATTTAAAGACTCAGCCTGGGTTCAAACTGCACGAGGGTTTGCTGTGGCACATCTCTACTTCCCAGGTTGCTTTTGTCATGGTTTCCCGTGGCTGTGGAGGCAGCTGGTGGTAAACTCCCAGGAATAAGAGAGTGCGAGAAAGGTGGTTTGGGGGACTCGAGCGGTGGGCAGTGCTGTTTGCGGGCCGTTTCCCCCCGGCAGAGGAGCCCGGTGGCCTCTGCTGCGGCTGCTGCTGCTCCGAGGGAGCCAGCCGCCCACCTACATCGTTGGTCTGCGGGGAGGACCCCCGACCTCCCTCACCAACCGGCTTCTTTGGTGCTCTTTGCTTTTTTTCGGGACAATACAACTGTTTGCATTTCAAAAGCCACTTAAAATCTTTGAAAGGCTTCAAAGGTGCCTGAAATGCAAAGGCCCGTTTCAGATGTTCACTGGCTAACGAGCAGGTACAAAGGGAAGTCACTGGGAGAAAGTGAAGAGGAAACTCAAAGAGATGCTTTTGAGGGGAAATGGTATGAACATGTTTTAATGATTATTTCAAAAATTAGCAAACTGAGTCTTTTTCCTCTTTTTTTTCACCTATTGTCTTGCTGCATTGTAGGCTCTTTGTATGCGTGGCATGAGCTCTGGAGTTTGCCTGAGACAGCACTTTCCCTGAAGAACCAGCAGTTGGAAAATTACATCATTCCTAAATTTTTAAGGGCTGAAGTCAGCAGAGAGCCAAAGCATTACAAAGCAGAGGTTCAGTATCATCTGAAATGCCCGTGAGCATGCACACAAAGCCGCTGTGCACGTGCAGCCGCCTGGCTCACCACTGCTCTTGCTGCAACTACCCCGTTCTCTGAGCAACCTGGGAAGCGTGCGCCGCTCCTCCCCTGCCACCAGCACTGAAAGCACGGGCGCACGCACCTGGAAACTGCACAGAGAAGGGTGACAGTGGGTATTTTATGAACGCACAAGCCCTTGAGCCAGGACACCCTGAAGATGCGTGGGTCGGGTGGGACAGAGCTCCCTGGTGCTCCTGGACCGCAGCGCCTCCTCCAGCCTCCGGCACACGTGCAAAGCAGCACAGGAGCGTTCACTTAGCGACGCACAGCTGTAGATGTAGCAGCTGTTTGAGCGAGTGAACTGGGATGGGAGAGACGTGGACGATAACATCTGGCAGGGTGCTGGGCAAGAGCTGCAGCTCGATGCGCCACAGCCGACCCCGATGCCCATCTGGCCTCTGATCCCCCTCATCTGGAAAGGTAACAGCGCAGGGGGACGCACGCCCATACATCAAAAGGAGAAAATGCGATTTCTTTCTACTATTCAGAATTGAATTACAAAGAACAAATCATATTTTGGCCTCAAGTTATATTACTTTCATAAAGGTAGAAGAAGCTTCGCCTACCTTTAGTGCTGAAGTCGTCAACCAAAATGACTTCTTCAATCAGGTGCGGAGGAGATCTGCTGAGGACGCTGTGAACGGAGCGGAGGAGGGTGGACCAAACTTCATCCACGAAACACATGATGATGGTGGTGGTCGGGAGGTCATCGTGAACCTGCTGCTCGGAGCACCTGCAACACCAACACAGGCTCACAGGCGATGGCCTGTTGCGCTCCTGAAAATCTCCAAGCTTAGGGTTTTTTGGGAAAATGTGCAGGAAGAGGAGAATTGCCAAAAGGGAAATACAGGGCCAAACCCCTGTGATGGGATTTCGTCGGGAAAGGGAGGAGAGGGGTGAGCGGGGGGAACTCCCCGCTCAGCCACAGGACCCCTCTCGTGGGCAGCCCCATGGGACAGGACACACTCGCTCCCTTCTAACAGCAACCCTTTTTTTCCCTCCCTACGCCCGGGTGATATCACCTCCTTTCCATCAGCAAACAGAGCGAGGCCAATCCCAGCTCTGCACCAGTGGCCTCGGGGACTCCTGGGGGAAAGGATCCCCGTGTGCTGGGTGCGCTCCCGCAACGCTCACAGGGCTTGGGATCCTGGGCTGCATGAGAGACCCTCTCTGGAAAAACAGGAACCGGTATTATGTTCAAAATGCAGGGAAACGGCCATTTCCATGAAGGGTTACTCGGCACAGCAACTTGTCAAACACACAGACAGTGAGGAAGTCTCCCAGACCAACTTCTGCACCTAGCTCAGGGCACCGTGGAGGATGGGAAAACATTTAAGCATCCAAATTTCACGTACGATGGCACCAGCGGGTCGGCTCCCTGAGCACCCCGTATCTCACACCGAGGGCCCACGCCTCCCCCGGGATGCCCCGGCCTGGCCAGCTGTGCCCCGAGCCCACGTGCAGGGGCTCTGAGCGGCGCCTGCTTCCTCGCCAACAGCCAGCGATACGCATCGGTGGATCTGAGGGGGCGATAAAATTTCTCCCGTGTCTATGAGTTTGTCATTGTATTCTGTGACAGCCAAAAATGCAGCGGCTGTGTCAGGCCCGTGTCTTCAGCGTCTGAACAAAAGGTCGAGGAGCAGCTTTTCTCATCTTCCATTTGCAATTCAAGCACCGCTCTGCTGCGTGGCTTGGGGAGCGGGGCTCCCTCAGCTCTCCTATCTCCAAGTGGATCTCCAGGCCTGCAGAACGCCTGACTCCTCTCCCCCAGACTGGCGGGTTTGCCCCAGAAAACCCACAAATTGCTGGGACGTGCTTCCTCTCTCTTGTCAATAAGCTGAAGTCTGATGGGAGGTTTTCCTCTCTTCCTTCCAGAGCAGACCTCCTGCAGGCAGGTCAGGCACCAGCCTATCTGCGGGTGCAGAGAATGGATTTCTTGGTGATGTAAACACCGTTCTCTCTGCTGTCGGCAATGGACAGAAAACAGGGACACGTATGTGGGAGCATACGGAAAACTGACTTCTTGTTCTTCTGCCTCGATGAACGGGCCCTTGGATTCATTTCAAATGCTGATGCCAGGGCACTGCTCAGCTCAGAGAAGAAAATTCAGAGGTATTTCAGGGCTTCGCAGCTAATCAGAAGTGCTCTGGGTAAGTGAAAATAACTCCAGAATTACCCTCTGTGACATTCCTTGGGACGTGTCTTTCCTTTTTCTTCTGTAGCCTGGTTCACCTCGGGCAGTGCCAGGGCTGGCTCAGCCAGGAGGGGATGAGCTATTCGATATGGCTTGGCTGGAAACTGCAGCGGCCTTGGCCCGTGGAGATGGGACCCCTCTGCAGCGCGGGGTTTGGGCACGCCGGCAGGACTCCCAGGGTCGATGGAGAGAAGGCAGGGGCTGAACTGCCAGGGAGGTCACTTGTGAGGAGGAGACAGAACAAGGGACAGCAAAACTAGGAGGAAAAAGATGAATTTGTAGTTGCTCCTGCAGTAAACCCAAGGAGGCAGCTTGTGGAGGAGGGACAGAGACCAGGGATAAAGCGGGAGAGATCTGCTGAGAACAACAGCTTTCATTGCATGGAGAGAGGGATGTGAGAGCAGCAGGAAAAATGCAGCTGAGACCCCAGCCATGAAGGCTGCGTGCAGCCAGGCAGCACCTGCTACGAGGGCTTCTCTCTTTAGCCCCTTCATAGGCAGCAAATGGGCTCTCGGCCAGAGCCTGCGCGTACCCTGGGCAGCTGGAAAGCATCCGTGCGAGGGCGACGGGAAACCTCAAACTGAGGAACACCTTTTTCTCCTTTCTTAGCTAAAAATGCAGGGTTTCTAGGCAGAGAGCAATGGGTTTGTTATTGTTCACCTCCAGCTAAAGACATTTCACAATGTCCTGCGTGAGCCTGGGCTCCGTTTCTGTGCTAATGTGCGGGTTTTGGCTGGGGTAGAGTTAGCTTTCTTCACAGTAGCTACTATGGGGCTGTGGTTTGGATCTGTGCTGGAAACAGGGTTGATAACCCAGGGATGGTTTCGTTCCTGCTGAGCAGGGCTTGCACAGAGCCAAGGCCTTTTCTGCTCCTCATCCCACCCCTGGGGCGGAGTTGCTGCTGGGGTTAAACCATGACAGCTAACTATACACATACATGCACGTAATATATTTTTATATATATGTATGTATATAATAATACATAAAACTAGTGTTAAGTAGAAGTTAAATCCTTCTGAAATTCCACCCCAATCAGGCTTTTAAACAAAAATAGCCCACAGCCTTTACGTTCTGCTGACATCACACTGAAAGTCAGAAAAATGTAGGCTCTTGCTAAAGTTGCTTTGGGAAAAAGTCACCTTAGACCTGTTGCCCTGAGTCTGGCAACAGCCTGAGCCGCAGGAGTGCCCAGCCCTGCCCTCTCCCAGCTGGCTGGCGCAGCCGCGTCCCCTCCCCACGCCTGCCGGCAAGGGTGCTAACTCACCCAGACCATACCATGCCATGTACCATGAGTCTTTTTTTGTGAGGCCAGGAAATCTGGTTGTCCCAGAGAAGCTACGATGGCAGCCTGGGCAGAAGCCAGAGGCACGCCGGGACCTTTGCCGCCAGTGCTGCAGTGTTGGGCTGAAACGGGGCCCAGGGCTCCTGACCCGGGCTTTGCAAGGAGCGCTCCCCGCAAGCCTCCTGGCCACCCCCAGCCTTCAGCGTGTGGCTGGCTCATCTCGCTGCTCCTTGGTGGAGTTCTTCCTACACGCATTCCTGCAGCGACACGGTGCTCGGCAAGCACCAGCACGGTAAGTAAAGCTCACACAGCAGCAAGCACTGCATCCAGACAGACAGACTGAAGGCTGCAACAGAAAAAGTTTACTGCTGGCCCAATTTCAGTGGTCTAGTCCAGGACTCCAGCAAGGATCAAGAGATGAACTGTGGTCTAAGCTGGGAGAGACCAGAAGGATCCAGCAAAAAAGTAAGGTGCTGTTTGGCCACGGAAAGCTGCCAGCAGCCGCTGCCGTGAGCTCACCCGTACGACTTCATTTCTGCCATGCCAACGTGTGCCCAGGCAGCGCCGTCACGGCCGCGCCCCTGCTCAGCCACGGCGGTCCCCGTGACGCCCAGACAGCAACGCAGGTACGTGGTTCACCGGAGGCAGGTGGGCTGTGCTTACGGGCGCTCCCGGGAGGCGGGTTTCTGCCCCGCAGCCCCAGGGCTTTGCTCTCAAAGACCGAAACACTGGCTTTGAGCGGCCGCGCCTCTTCTTCTGTGCACAGGTGGCTTCTGCAGCTGGCATCTTCCGCCTGCCGGAAAGCAGTCCTCGTTGTCTCCTCCCTTCCCTGCCCTGTTCCGTCCCGTGCAGGACCTCACCTCGGCTCACAGGCGAGCACCGGCAGCGCGGCGGGAACGTCTGCGCGATGTCCTGTGGGACATGAGGCAACTCACAGCACAACTCCCGTCCCACCGCACCTGTGGTCTGCGAGCATGGGAAGGGGGACACGGGAGGGTCGCTGCACGAGGCAGGTCTCTCACCTGCCAAGGGGCTGAGGGACATTTGCCGCAGGAAAAGACGAGTATAAGATGAACCTGCCATTCACAGCAGCTCAGGAGAGGGAGCCCCTCCAGCCCCTCACCCCTTCCTTCGGCAAGGGGCTGCCCACACCTTATACCTCACTTTTCTACGGGGATTGCGGGGGTGGGGGAGAGTCTCTTTTGAAGCGCAATACTGAGATTTGCAGAATCAGCTGCACGTTTCGTGGGGACAGCTGTAACCAAACCACAGTTTTCCAGCGCACACCCCTGCACCCCTCCCCACGCGTGCCCGTGGATGCGAGTCCCCCAAGCCGCCTCTGCAGAGCGCGGACCGACCGCAGCGCTCTGCGGCACGAGGGCAGCAGTGCCATCGCTCCCCAGAAAGAAGCGCCCCGAGGGCATCCCCCGGACCGCCTCGACTGCAGCCTGGCATGTGCTGTTCAGCCACGTCAGCTGCGCGGCTTTGTCTCCCGTGGAGGCTTTTGGAGCCCCCTTCAAGCAGGGGGGGCTGTTGGGGTGCCTCTGCCTCGAGGGAAGGGCAGCGGCACCTTGCAGGTGTGAGAGCACCTCCGGGGCAGGGAGGGCTTCTGCTGCCGGGGTGCAGGAGCGGTCCAGGAACCAAAAGCACAAATATCAAAACCAAACAGTGCTCAGTGCTGCACCTGACAAACCAAACCAGGTAAAACGAGCCCCACTGCCTGCCTCCTGTGCCCCAGCCGCTTTGGACAGCGGAGCTTAGTGGGTTAAGATGATCGGCAAATTTTACCCAGCTTACATTTAATAACAAGCTGCTTTTACCCCAAAAGGCAAAAGCCATCTCACGGCTAGCATGCCCGACGGGGAGGCCTCGGTGTGCCCAGCAGCCCTCCCCAGGAGCCACCGAACACGTTCCCGGGGTCGCGGCACAGGTATTTGTGCAGGGGAAGCAGATCTTACCCGGCAGGCCTGGTGTCCGCTATGGCTCGGTCTATGGGGATCAGGTCGCTGAGGTAGACATTAAAGTTTCCTTCTTTCCATCTAATTTTTGCTTCTTCTTTTTTATCATCCGGGACTGCAACAGGGTGCCCAAACTGTCCGGGAGCTTGGGGGTCTCTCGGGGCAAGCGTCGCATCCATTGCCAAGACCCTGTGCATTCCCGGGCTGCTCCCGCCTGCTGCCGCCCGCCCGTCCTCGCCAGCGATGGGTGCACTGGGAGCCGCTCCTTGTGTCGCACCCAGCGTCCGGCTCCGGCCACCCGCCACCGCGGCCCCGGTGATGGCACCCTCGCCTTCTTCGTTAGCGAGCTGCCGCTCTCTGTGCTTCTCTTGGCTCTTGGTGAGCTTCCCCGCGGAGTCGGATCCGGGGCGCGGGACCGCTGGGCTGCCGGGTTCTGCACCCTCTTTGCTGATTAGGATGAAGTGGGTTTCCGAGGATGTCTCCTTCTTTCCCGCCCTGGCCTCCCCCGGGGAGGCTGCCCGGGGCAGCAGGCCGCCTTGCCCCGGCGTGCCGGCGGGTCGCTGCCGACCCCCGTCGGGGGGCTCCGCGGGTCCCTCCGCCGCCGCCGCCCCACGCCCAGCTCGCTGCCCGGGCGCCGACGGGGGGGCCCTGCTGGGAGCCCGGGGGGCGCCCGCCCGGGACGGCGCTGCCTCCCGCCGCCCCGCTCCGTTCCCGGGAGGGTGTGTTACAAACCTCGCCGGGGCTTTGCTCGCTGCCGGCGCCGCGACAGTCCCCGCGCCGCCCCGCAAGGTGAGAGCCGGCCCCGGCGGGGCCAGCCGAGCCCCCGGGGGGGCGGCGGGGCGCCCCCCGGCCTGCCCTCCCCGCGGCCCCCGGCCCCCGGCGGCGCCCGGCGGGGGGCTCGGCGGCGGCGGCGGCGGCGGCGGCGGCGGGGGGGGCTCCCGGCGGGCTGCCCGGGCGGCCGGGGTCCCGCCGCCCCTGCGGCGGCCGCGGCGGAGCGCGGCGGGGTCGGGCCGGGGGCTGCCCGCCGGGCCCTCGGGGCCGCGCCACGGCCGCGCCCGCTCCCCCTGCCCGCGCCCCGCCGCCTCCTTCAGCAGCCGCCCGCCGGCCTCGCCGAGGGAGAGGCGGAGCGCGGCCATGTCGAGGAGCAGCCAGACGACGGAGGCGGCGAAGACGAACGCCAGCGCTCGCCCGCTGCCGCGGAAGAGCCGCCGCAGCCCGCTCATCCCCGGAGGCCGACCGGGAGCCGCCGGGCCGCCGCACGGCCGGGCCCGCAGGCAGCGGGGAGGCGGGCCGGGGCCGGGCCGCTCCCGCCCCACCCAGCGCCGCGCTGTAACCCAACGCCGGAGGAAACCGGCCCGGCCCGGCCCGGCCCGGCCCGGCCCGGCGGGCCCCCGCCGCTCGCACCCCGCGGGGCCGTGACCCTCCGCGCCGCCGCCCCCGCCCGCGGCCCCTCGCCCGCCAGCCCGCGGGCGAGCGCTCCAAGGGGCTCTCCGGGGTGAACGGGGCGCGAAGGGTCTGGTTTCGGCGGGGCGGGGCGGCATGCGGGGGCACGGGGGTCTCTGGTGCCAGGGGCATCGCGCAGCGCTAGAGCAGCGCGGGGTGCTTTGCGTGGCAGCGGTCGCAGAGCGCCGCACGTTCAGCCTCTGCTGGTTTCCACGTCCCGGCTTCGATGACGGGGCACAGGAGCCGGCACGCGCGGACAAGCAAGCGGGCGGCGAACGGTGCTGCTCCCGCCGGGCTGAGCCACGGCTGGGGTGAAGAAAGAGCCGGGAACCACCCCTCTGATCCTGCTCCTGCCACGCATCGCGGGCTGAGACGTGGCGGGCTGTGGCCATGCTGGCCATGCTGAATGTGGTGGCCGTGTGGGCCATGCTGGTTGTGCTGGCCGTGCGGGCTGTGCAAGCCATGCTGGCCATGCTGAATGTGCTGGCCATGGTGGCCATGCTGGCCATGTGGGCTGTGCTGGCCATGCTGGCTGTGCGGGCTGTGTTGGCCATGCAGGCTGTGCCGGCTGTGCTGGCCATGCTGGCTGTGCTGGGTGTGCGGGCCATGCTGGCCATGCTGAATGTGCTGGCCATGGTGGCCGTGCTGGCCATGTGGGCTGTGCTGGCCATGCTGGCTGTGCGGGCTGTGTTGGCCATGCTGGCTGTGCTGGGTGTGCGGGCCATGCTGGCCATGCTGAATGTGCTGGCCATGGTGGCCGTGCTGGCCATGTGGGCTGTGCTGGCCATGCTGGCTGTGCGGGCTGTGTTGGCCATGCTGGCTGTGCTGGCCATGCTGGCTGTGCTGGGTGTGCGGGCCGTGCTGGCCATGTGGGCTGTGCTGGCCATGCTGGCTGTGCTGGGTGTGCGGGCCGTGCTGGCCATGTGGGCTGTGCTGGCCATGCAGGCTGTGCCGGCTGTGTTGGCCATGCTGGCTGTGCTGGGTGTGCGGGCCGTGCTGGCCATGTGGGCTGTGTTGGCCATGCTGGCTGTGCGGGCTGTGTTGGCCATGCTGGCTGTGTTGGCCATGCTGGCTGTGCGGGCTGTGTTGGCCATGCTGGCTGTGCTGGGTGTGCGGGCCGTGCTGGCCATGTGGGCTGTGCCGGCTGTGTTGGCCATGCTGGCTGTGCTGGGTGTGCGGGCCGTGCTGGCCATGCTGGCTGTGCTGGGTGTGCGGGCCGTGCTGGCCATGTGGGCTGTGTTGGCCATGCTGGCTGTGCGGGCTGTGTTGGCCATGCTGGCTGTGTTGGCCATGCTGGCTGTGCGGGCTGTGTTGGCCATGCTGGCTGTGCTGGGTGTGCGGGCCGTGCTGGCCATGTGGGCTGTGCCGGCTGTGTTGGCCATGCTGGCTGTGCTGGGTGTGCGGGCCGTGCTGGCCATGCTGGCTGTGCTGGGTGTGCGGGCCGTGCTGGCCATGCTGGCTGTGCTGGGTGTGCGGGCCGTGCTGGCCATGTGGGCTGTGCTGGCTGTGCTGGCCATGCTGGCTGTGCTGGGTGTGCGGGCCGTGCTGGCCGTGCATGCAGGCGAGGGCTGGGGCTGCCGGCAGGGACCAGGCAACGGCTGCTCCAGCCTGGGGAGGGCTCAGGTGGGTTCTGCAGGGAGCCCTGGAAACAGCCCCAGGGCAGCCCCGCTGTGCCGGCTCGGGTCTGTATGGCTGTGGTTGTGGGTTAACGCCTGGGTGCAGTGCCCCACAGCACCCTGCGGTGTCCCCTGGTGTCGGGGTGGTACGTTGTGGAGGGTAAAACCTGGTGAATCATCCATAGAAGCTGTTCCTGCAGATATGGTCGCATGGGGCGGCCTGTGCAGGGTTAGGATATTTAGGAGAAGCTGTGTGCTGGGTGAAGGTGTGCCAGCCACGGTGAGCTCCGCATGCTGGGGCAGTCGCACAGGACCCCCATGGCTGGATTGCACCAACTGAGCAAAACCATGGCTTGGAGAGTCTCTGCCACCCCACCGCTGCGAGGAGCCTTGCAGCAGAGACCCCGTCACCTCCGGGCACTGGCCCTGTCTGGGACACTCTATTCCCCGCGCCAAGGTCCCCATCAGGCAGCTTCCCTCCGTTAATGAACGCGGCGCAGCCCACGAGCGGGGACAGCGTCGCACAGGCGGCGTGGCATCTCTTGCACCGGCGGGCACGGCCAGGTTAAAGAGCTGTAAGATCAGTCGTGATGTGTGGGCATCAGCTGCAGAAACTCGGGATAGGGGCCCTGAAGTGAAAGAGGGAAAAAGCCTGAGCCAGTCACTATTTTGCAGCTCTCTCAAACTCTGGTATTAATAAATTTAAAAGCAATGCACAGTATCCCAAATCACAAAGCAGGAGATTTT
This sequence comes from Phalacrocorax carbo, assembly GCF_963921805.1. Lineage (NCBI taxonomy): Eukaryota > Metazoa > Chordata > Aves > Suliformes > Phalacrocoracidae > Phalacrocorax > Phalacrocorax carbo. The sequence continues at coordinate 868,387 of NC_087517.1, forward strand.
TTTTAAATAAAGGGCTCCAACCCACTGCAGTGCTTGTGAGTATTGAAAGGAAAAGAAATGGGGAAAAGATTACATTCATATTCATACTTAAAAAAAAAAATGTAATTTCGAAGTCCAGCCTATGGTTATACTGTGAGATTGAAAACATGTATTTAAAAAAAAAAAAAGGCAATCCTGTTGTTTTTTCCAAGGCTTTTCTTTGTAAAGCAAACTCCCCTCAGACGTGGCAGGCAGCTCTGAGTCCAGCAGGATTTCCGTGTATGGATGGTACATGCTTAAGGACTTTTAGTAAGAGGGAGTGAAGGATGAAATTGCAAAAGGATGGTTAAAAGGGGAAAAAAATGAGTAGCTGTTTGAGAATAAGGAAGCTTGGAGTCAAGATCAAACTTAAATGAAATTATACATTTGGTTTAGAAATACAAGTTTAAGATAAACCACAGGCTGAGTTCATGCACCGCGCTGGCACTGTTTTTTCGTTTTTATTTGGGTTTCTCCCCTTGCCGTTCCTTACTGTCTCGCCCAGCAGCGGGAGCGCCCAGGATCCCGCCTCAGCGTCATGTCCCGGCGCGGCCGGCCTCCCCGCGGCTGGGGCTTGGGCACCACGTCCGAGGGCTGCGCTCCGGGCGCTCGGGCCGTGCCACCCCCCGGGAGCCAGCCCTGGGGTGCAGCTGTGCGGGGGGACCTGGCGGTGTGTGCCGGCGAGCCCCGAGCCCCCCCGGACCTCGGTCCCCAGGAGCTGCGGGGGAGCACGTGCCTCTGCAGAGCCTTTTTCCTAATAGCGGGGCACATCAGCGGCAAGGTCCGGCCCTGCGCAGGGCGGGGAGAGAGACCCAAGACGTGCCTCCAAGCTTCGGCTCCATGCCTGTGAGCTGTGGGAACGTTGCTGCTGGTTTGGTACGGTCAGGCATTCCCTCTCCTAACCGTGCTTTGGCTCTCCTCCTTGGCAAGTATAAATGTTCCAGATAGTTGAACAGATTCCTTGACACAAGACAGCTGCTTTTGTGGGGAGGAATTAATTTAATCAAGGCTACTCCATCATTAAAATAATCTGAAGTGTCAGATGGAAAAGCACAGAAGCAAGCTAACTTGAAGACGAAAACTCAACGTTTTTTCCAGCCAGAAGCGTCCCGGGAGATGAGGTAACATTATAATAAGTCTCTCTGGGTCTCTGTATAATATTTTATTAACGGAAAAAAAATATTGTCCAAAGAAAAGTTGGGAAGGAATGATCTCTTGCTAAAGCCTGGCTGGCTTGATAAATTGTATTTCTGCTCTGGAGCGCAAGAGACCATGCAGAGCCGAAGCCAACACAGTGGTCCACAAAGGGCAGGATTTGACACATGGCTGATCCTACCATGCGGAATACAAGGGCCCTTTTGGCTGAAAACAGCAGAAAATAGCGCAAATGGGTAGCGCAAAAAGCCATCCAGCTCTTCCCCTTGCCACAAGGCAGGATCTGCTATATCTTAATTACTTGATTACTTAGTTACTTCTCCGTCATAGAGCACCACAGCGTACTCTTCACGGGCAGCCGACACGGATATGGGCACAGGCACTGCATTAAGCAAATCATGTTGAAAAAGACATTTGTTTGAAGAAACCTGCTCTGTGCACGGAAGGGGGCAGGGCAAAGCAGACGTATTGAAGCACAAAAGCAAACAGAAGGAGGAAAGACCTGACAATTGAGGAGCTTTCTCAGAAATCGGTTTATGAACAATATACGATGTACGGGCGACTGTAGCAAGTTTCTATGCAACTATATGCGTGGATAAAATTTAATAGCAGAGGTGACGCTAGAGGAGGTATACATTTGACTGGTAGTAACCTGCCAAAAGGCCAGGCTACCTTTCTTTGCCGACGTTGCAGCCATACGCGTGGCCCCATTTTGCTGGGGGAACGGCCATACGCACAGGTTATTGTGACCCCAGAGGGGCGGCGTCCCCGTGGTGCCAGGTCTGGCAGCTTTCGGCAGCGCGACGCCTGCTTTGCCGACAGGCTGCGGTGGCTCGGGCTGCTCCGTCTCCGTGCTTGAGGGCTGCCCACAGTAACCGAAGCTATTTTAAATGAAACACATCCCAGTTTAGATCTTCCTTATGTGACTTTTCACTAACATTACGTGTCCCTCCTGAGCAAGAAAAGCCAAGCTTGGTGTAGCGGTCAGGTGAAATCTGGCAAATTAATGAAAGCAAAAGATACAAACGGGGAAACCCTGATGGAAAAACAGGTGGGGAGGGGCGAAGAGACTTGTACCGGGAACCTCTGCATGGGCTCTTGCAGGTTAGCAGCCCAGGATGCCTCCATGCACTGCAGGCATCACGGTGTCTGGCGCACCGGGGTGGTTAACGTGTCCTCAGGCCCGTTGCCCTCCAGCTGGGACGGTTTGTGGCCGTGGCAGGAGTTAGGAGAGGACTTCTGCCTCCAGAACACTGGTCTCAGCTGCGGCTTTCCTGGCGAGGTGCCTGGCTCCTCCTGCGCAGGGCTGTGCCCCGTTGGCGCTTCCAGAGCTGTGAGAGCTTCTCAGCAGGACCCCGAGACAGGTCCTTCCCTTCTCCCAGGACCCCGGGCGTCTCTGAGCACTCTGGCTCTTTCCATCTAGTTCGCACCTTATCGTTCAGCTACACGTTCCCGTTATTAAGTCACGTTTTCATTTCTGAAATACATTCAAAAATACCAAATGGTAATAAACTACTAGAATAGTAGTGAATTATTTGTGATTTGTTCATTAAGTTCGATAAGATATTAATTGTATTGAGTGATAGGATGAATATCTCTCTGTCTCTCTGTGTCCGTGTGTCCTCTCTGAGGTTCTGCTGGCTTTTGAATCTGCTGATCAACTTTAATTCAATTTGAAAGAAAGATACATGTCTTGAAGACATTAAGTACCCAAGTGGAGGAAAGAAAGACCCAGCTCAGCATCCCACTGAAAAAAAAGGTGAATGCTCAGCTGCTGCTTTAGACATCAGAGAACCCACACCTGTGGCCTGTGATGGGGGCTCGGCGGCAGGATGCACTTCACCGGACCCTTGCCCTGTCCGGCGGGGGTACCTGGCAGCAGGGAGCGTGCAAAGAACTGCGCGTTGCTCTGATCACGGAGCTACTTGTATTACTTCGTTTTCTGCCCCTTCCGTGCCGGCGCTGAGCGGCGCCGGGCAGGGGCCGGACGCTGTGACTCGCCGCGGGGGTCTGCGAGCAGCGAGGGTGGATGCACGGTGCTGGCCATCCTCCCCCGGGAGACACTGGCCAGGCACAGCCCGTGGCCGCGGCACCGTGGCTCGCTGGATCGCTTTCGGGAGTCTTAGTTAGTAATGCAAATAATTCCACATGAAACCTCAATTCTACCTGTCACGTATTTATGACCGCTGGGAGTAATTATTTTCTGACCATTTGATGCTGGAGCTGGGGTTGTATTTCCATGCGGCACCGCGGAAGCTCTCGGGCACGGCAGCCTTTGGCCAGCACGAAGCCATCCCAAGCCTCTCGGGTGGCGTGGTGCGCGTTTGCCTGCCTGGGCAGCACCGCAGGTGCCAGAAACCCGAACCTCCGGAGCTTTCCAAGGGAGCCTTGGCAAACGCTGGCCCTGCAGCGAGGGGCAGAGTCGATTACTGGTATGACAGCAAATGTTTGTGCCGCAGAAACAAACATCTGCCATCCCCGTAGCTGCGAGCCTGTTCCTCAGTGCGATCCACAATTTTCCATTGAATCCCTTTCCAGATCCAAGTTGTTGATGTAATGAAGCAGCGGGTACGTGCACTGTATAAACACAGGGGTGTCCTACAGTATGTTGGCAAGTCACAGATGAGCCTCAAAACTTGAAAGAAGACTCAGTTCTCATGTAACTGTCGAGAGAGAGGAGTTTCACCTCCACCGTGCATTTCGTGAACAGTCCGGTCGTAAGTTACTGGCTGTACCCTCCGTGGTGGGCTGTCTTATTTCACTCACCATGGAAATTCAGGCCGTAAAAGCTTAGGGAACACTGACCGGAGAGTGCCCTGGCAGTTCATCTGTACTGCCTGGGGTATTTGACGATTTTCTTGAAGTCCCCCCACACAGCAATTTCGCAGTCGGACGAGAACGGAGACTTTGGCTTTGAAAGAAAAGTTTAGGGTCGTGTTCTGTAGGAAAACTGCAGATCTGTGCATGTAGAAAACTGGGAAATACCAGGCAATTGTGTGTTGGAGGCTTAAAACCCAGAAGATTTAAAGTTTACATTTCTATTTTGAAAGGTTTCTGGATTTTTAAGCTGACCTCGTTATTCTGGGGCCGGGGCGATTTTCGGTGTACGATGGCGGCAAAGCTCTATTTTTAGATGCTGTTTGCGCCAAGCGTGATTGAGAGCAGCTTTCCCCCAAATGGAGCTGGTTACGTAATAAAAGATTAGAACAGCCATTTATGTTTATTTTTGGTTATAAACAGTGACCTAGATTCACTGTGGCTCTCGCGACATACGCCACTGTTAGGCGGCTGCCGTTGCGGGCACTGGGGCACGCGAGGGGCGTGCGGGGGCCGGCGAGGGCAGCCGGGCTACGCGGGCGTGAGGGGGAGCGCGGGGCGGCGTTCGCTGGGGCTGGGAATGGAAACAGCAGCGGGGCTCCGCAATTTGCATAGAGGTCATGTTTTGCTAATATGTGTCTTGTAGAAGCAGACAGCATGTAAAAGAGGATGGTTAAATCCTGACCCGGCAATGTTTTTAAATTTCAAATTACGCATAAAGTATGCATTAAATTAATTAGGGAATTCATTAAGAAGAGAAGAGTAAAGGAACTAGTTAGCAGTGTGCAACATTTAGTAATGTAAGCCGTTTTCTATAATTGTTATATATAATTTGTCTCATAACGTTATCCCTTGATAAATTATTGCAGCATAATATGATATATGTAGCTTATTAACAGTTTCATTAATTACTATTAGAGCAAAGACACTCTGAAATCTGGTACACATAAGAACAAATGTTGAAGCAGATGGTTGAAATTAGTGAAACGCAATCGGTTGCTGAACCCTTTTACCTAATTACATTATTACATCAAAATAGTTAAACTAAATTTGTCAAGTTGTCGGCAAAGCTCTGGGATGTTTGGAGCCGCCGCCGCGGTGTGGCCATCACCCCCGGGTCCCAGCTCCTGTGGGGACCCTCCGGACGTCCTCCAATGCCCCTGCGCCCTCCCCAGACCTCCCGGCAGACCTCGGGCCTCGCCACCCTCGCCCCTCACCCTCATCCCAGGTCGGCCTCCTCCTCCTCCTCCTCCTCGTGCCTGGAAGAGCATCGTTTCCCGCACCTTTCCTGGGGAGCCTTGCCGCGCCCGGCATGCGTCCTGGGGCTGCGCAGGGCAGGTCTGGGGTCGGCAGCTCTCGTGGGGTTTGGTTCACCGGGTCAGGGATGGTGAAAAGGCTGGGAGCAGCAGGGGATGGGCACGGGGACACCCGGCTCAGCCGTGCGGGAGGAGACGACGCCCTGCTAGAGAAGCGATGCTCCCTGCAACGGGCAGCGGTGGCAGAGGTTATCTCTGTTCTTTGTGCCTCTCTCCGAAGAAAACCAGCCTCGACTGTCAGCGCTCCGCGGGTGTAAGCCGCTTCGACAGCCCCGGCGGGGCGATTTGCCGACTCTGAGTTTCAGGAGGAATGACTCCGGCTTCCCAGCTGGCTCCTCCGCGGCGAGGAGACCGTTCAGAGGGGAGCGGAAACACTGCGGTGGAGTGAAAGCGCCTTTTGCAACGCAAACCGGGTTCGTAGCCTCTTTGTCCGGCCCGTAGCACTCTGCTGTGTTTCCTCCTTTGACACGACCCCGAGATTTCCTTTTTTTGGACCAGGAGCTGTGAAAGAAGGTGTGGAAGATAAACTAAAAACCAAGTGCTAGCGAACAGTGCCTAGGTCTGTTGGGGCACTCGAGAGTGAGCCATGAACTCAGGACAGGTACCTGCATGAGTGGTTGCTGTGAGCTAGAAAGCTTCACTCACCACCCGTCACGCAGAAATGTGAATAAATAAGTTATATGTACTGCTGTGAGGGTAAGGAGAAGTGAGGAATCCCAAGTGTGGCATTAATGCACCGAATACACTTTGTTCCCGTGGGTCCCAGACACCAAATACGCTTACACAGCACATTTCTGCTGGTGCAAACAGATTTACAGCAGCGTTTCGTCTGAGCTTCCTGAATTCTTTCCTTTTATACCTGACTAGATCCAAAGAAATACGAAGCACTTCCCTGTGTCCTTGCAGTCCAGCTATCTTTCTTGGGGTAACACCCCTAGGAGGGTGCCCTTCCTCCTCCTCCCGCAGCTGAAGTGTTATCCAGGGTATAATTGTCTGTGTTTCTACTGTGTAAGGGCTAGCCTTTCCTCCTCCTGACCAGCAGAGCTTCCTGGAGGGGGGCAGTTACCTTCTGCAGAGGATTTTGAGACTTCAGCAACTTTGAGCTCAAATTATTTTTGCAAGTGCCCAAATTTTCAAGAAAATTCCAGGAAAAAAAAATCACTTAGAATCACTTCAAAAGAGGGTATTTTGTACAAGAGAATGTAAGAGAAATTACTCCGAGAATTATTAAAGGAGGAAATTTAGGAAAGAAGAAACTTTGCCACAACAAGGGCACGAGCATGTGAATTTTGATAGGGCTGGGTTTTTTTCTTTTTTCTCTACACTATATTTTAGCAAATGTGCACAGCTTCTGGAGGACGGGGTGACCCTGCTCCCCACCGCCCCATCCCACCACTGCAGCGCTTTCCCGGGCTATTCCCACCTCAGCCCGCCGGTTAGGGAAAGCCCGTCTTGCCCCGACCCTTCCAGCAGCCGCGTGTTAGACTCCCCGGGAGTGGGAAACCTTCCTCAGGACCCCCCCTGCACGCCCCCATGGCCACGAGCTGCCCTCTGCCCTCCCCTGCACGTCCCGCTGCCCGGCCCTCCTGCCTGGCACCCCATCGCGGGGGCCCCCAAAGCAGCGTTTGCAGCCCTGCGGCGGGGTGGCTGTGGGGCAGGGGTGGCTGCGGGGCGGGGTGGCTGCGGGGCGGGGTGGCTGTGGGGCAGGGGTGGCTGCGGGGAGGGGTGGCTGCGGGGCGGGGTGGCTGTGGGGCAGGGGTGGCTGTGGGGCAGGGGTGGCTGCGGGGAGGGGTGGCTGCGGGGCGGGGTGGCTGTGGGGCACGGGTGGCTGTGGGGCAGGGGTGGCTGCGGGGAGGGGTGGCTGCGGGGCAGGGGTGGCTGCGGGGAGGGGTGGCTGTGGGGAGGGGTGGCTGTGGGGCGGGGGTGGCTGCGGGGCACGGGTGGCTGCGGGGAGGGGTGGCTGCGGGGAGGGGTGGCTGTGGGGCTGGGGTGGCTGTGGGGCGGGGTGGCTGCGGGGCGGGGTGGCTGCGGGGAGGGGTGGCTGTGGGGCGGGGTGGCTGCGGGGAGGGGTGGCTGCGGGGCGGGGTGGCTGCGGGGCGGGGTGGCTGCGGGGAGGGGTGGCTGCGGGGCGGGGTGGCTGTGGGGCAGGGGTGGCTGCGGGGAGGGGTGGCTGCGGGGCGGGGTGGCTGCGGGGCGGGGTGGCTGTGGGGCAGGGGTGGCTGTGGGGGAGGGGTGGCTGCGGGGAGGGGTGGCTGTGGGGCAGGGGTGGCTGCGGGGAGGGGTGGCTGCGGGGCGGGGTGGCTGCGGGGAGGGGTGGCTGTGGGGCAGGGGTGGCTGCAGGGAGGGGTGGCTGCGGGGCAGGGGTGGCTGCGGGGAGGGGTGGCTGCGGGGCAGGGGTGGCTGCGGGGCAGGGGTGGCTGCGGGGAGGGGTGGCTGCGGGGAGGGGTGGCTGCGGGGCGGGGTGGCTGCGGGGCGGGGTGGCTGTGGGGCAGGGGTGGCTGCGGGGAGGGGTGGCTGTGGGGAGGGGTGGCCGCGGGGAGGGGTGGCTGTGGGGCGGGGTGGCTGTGGGGCGGGGTGGCTGCGGGGAGGGGTGGCTGTGGGGCAGGGGTGGCTGCGGGGAGGGGTGGCTGTGGGGCAGGGGTGCCACCAGTCGCGGGGCACGTGGGGCGGGCCCCGGCCGTTTGCTCGGGGCGGCTGCTCCTCCTGCTTGCTGAGGATGGCGGCCCCGCCATGAATGCATTAGCAGGAGAGCTCAACCTTTCATTCTCAGCCTGATTAATGCATGGTCGGATCCAGATTTTTGTAAATTTATACTTCTGTATGTGCTCAGCTCACGGGGCAGGGCGTTCGAAGCCTGTTCAAAATAACTCTTTAATATCTGAGGTACTTGACAGCTCACCTGGGCTATACATTATCTCCTGTCTCCTGCCTGAAAGGCTAAAACCGTTAGAAAGGTATCACGAGTGCTGGTTCTATAGAATGAGTTGCGGGTGTGCAATCGTGTGCACCTCTGCTGGTGACGGTGGACATTAGCGCAACTTTCCTAATATTTGCACGAGCAGGACTGGGCACACATACGTTAGTGCACAGCAAACACGGGGCGGGCGGGCCGCGGCTGAGCTGTTTCGCCGGCGGGAGTTGAGACAAATGCCTCCACACACTGTTTTGGGGGTGTCTGGCTGGCTGCAGGCACAGCCCGCCTTGCCGAGGCACTCCTGCTGCTCCTTCCCTGAGCGGCACCTGGAGCGATGCGGGAGCCTCGGCGGGGGTCTCCTCCCCGCGCCCCCCTCCCTGCGAGCCGCGGACCCGGAGTTTTGGCGTGCAGAGACTCTTCTCCCACCCTTTGATTTTTTTTCCCTGACGTCTGAGCGATGTCGGATGAAACTTGCAAAAGCCTGTGAGTAAGGCAGGACGTGAAGTCTGGGGGCAGCTCCTGCAGGCGGGGAAGAAAGGCCTGGTTGTTCCCTGAGTACGTGCAGCCCATTGCCAGAAGTCTGGCAAAATAAGCTTGTAGCGTTGCTTATCTCCATCAATGTAAAATCAAAGATAAGAGTCTCCCTTCTGAATCTCAGCTTGCTCCTTCGTCTCTCTTTGAGGGATAATGTTTAACTACCTGGGGACTAAAGTTGCTGGGTAAATACATTAAAATGAATCACTTCTTGTATTAGTTTCTGTACACAGTCCTTTAAGAAAAGAGGGACATTTTCTTCAGTACGTGGGCGCGCGTTTGGTCCTGGCTCCTGTGTCACAGCGTGGCGGGAGCAGCTCCCCGTTCGCGTGCAAAGCAGGTAGGTCCGCAAGTCTGGTTTCTCCTGCCCTCTGCACAGCATTGCTTTTCTGGTGCAAAGTGAATATTCAGGAATTTGTAGGGTTTTTTACGATACCTATTTCTGGGAAGTGCTCTTGAATTGTTTTGGTCATTGATCTTGATAATCCCTTCAACTAGGGCATTGGCAGAAATTAAAACTAGCAGGGAGTTCAAAAGGGTTAGGTAACAAAACGCAAATGGTTTGGTTTGGATGTTTTTTCCTCAGTGCTTCCCTCTCTCGGGTGGTGAGCAAAGGTTTGAAAACCCTCCCTGACACTCTAGAGCCCGCACGGTTACTTGGGGCTGCCCGCACTGTGAGCATCCTCGCCCCGGGGGGGCTGCGGGCAGGGCTGGGCAGGGCAGGACACCTCTGCACAGGTACCTCTGCGTGGCCCCGGCTCCTCCGAGGCTGAACTGGCGCTTCCCTTTAAGTTACCAGTTCCAACTCTCCTGGAAGACACCAGGCAGTGTGTGCTCTGTATCCTCAGTCGCTCGTGCAATACGCTAATATTTTAGAAGTACTGCAATTGGTAAAGCAACCGATAGCAGCAAATGTACAGTCCTTATTTAATATTTTAAGACGAGTGATCACAGAAATGGGATTAATCTGAAAAAACCTCCCATGAAATCAGGGGTAACCAGGCGGTCGCTGTGTGTGATAGTCCTGTCCTGAGAATGAGTGACGATGTTTTGGTAGTTTGATGGCCATGAAACGATATGTCATGTAAAGATAGTCGGCACGATCGCCATAAGGCAGTTTGTCACTGTCTCGCTGAGCAATTCACATGCATGATGCATAAGAAAGTAAAAATAATCAGCAATCTATCGCAAGCCAGGGAAAGAAGTCAGTAACATGGAATGTACCCTCCTTGGTCTTGCCGGTCAAAATGGTTTCCTAAGCAACTTCAAAAGCCCATGGGTTATGTAAAAATGAATTCCTGGTCTTGTTTGTGGTGCGTCCAAAATCAAGTCCCACAGCGGTGCCTGTGGGAACGAGCAGGCGCATCAGGCTGCTGCTGCCGACCGCGCTGCTTAGAAAGGAAGCAGCAAATAACCAGGAATTCATATTTTAAAGTTGTTCTTCATCGTAGCAGGGATGATAAACTGAGAAGCGGATCCCTCCCACCGAGGCTGGTCAGGGCCAGGTGTGGCATTGTAGGCTGCGGACATGATGTGGGAGGGTTATTTCGGCTGGCACGGGGAGGCGGGCTGCCTGCCTCCCTTTCGTGGAGGAAAAAAAAGCAACTGCAGATTTAGGGAAACTGAAGCAAGACCACCACCACAAGTTTTCCTTCACAGCCTGAACAGCCGTGCCTCTCTGCCGGCGTCTGGGTGCGAGGGCAGCCCTCGGGAGCCGTGAGCTTCGCACCCTCCCTGCGGCCCGGGGCTCTCCTTGGGCATCGTCTGGGGTGGACTAATGATGCAGCCCCAAAGCAAGGGCTTGGACTGAAAATACCATTTCTCTTAGGGCAATGGGATGCATTTACCTGGTTTCTCTGGCAGGACCTGGAGGGTATTTTGGGGGGAAGATTTCAGGGTGCGGAGGACTCGGGGGTGACTCTGCACAGCCTTGGGGCATGACAGTGCACGCCGCTGTTGCAGGGGAAAGCGAGGGGGTGTTTCAGCAGCAAGCTGGGGGTCCCGCCGCGGCCGCCCTTCCCTGCCGCCGCCGGCTGATGCCTTTGCCCGCCGGATCGGCCGCGGCACCGCGGCTATCGCCCCGCGTGGGCTCACCCCTGCCAGCAGCTGCTGCGAAGCGCGGGGTCTGAGCCAAGGCTCTGCTCCGGGCAGGGTGCTGTGGGTGTGGAGGCCCGCAGCCTCGCTGCCTGCCTGCCTGCGCGCAGGACGCCGGCCGCAACCCGTGGAGTCCTCGTGGGAAAGTCTGTCGGGATTTCACAGTGACTAAGCCAAGGTGCGCCACGCTCTACAAATACAGAAATGAAGTACATTTCCATATGCTTTATTATCTTTATTATTAACTTTATTATCAGAAAGTTTTGTAGCAGAGGTGTAATTGCCTAGTTGCTTTCTGCAGGACACTTTTAAGTACCTACATAAGCGCTATTGTTCCCTATTCCACCCTACGGGAGCTGTTTCAAGCATGTTTTACCCACCAAGACGTGACCACAGCAATCCCATGCCTCGTCCGTTTGCAGAGGCTTGCCATGCTGTGCCGGAGCAGGAGCTGCTTCGGTCCCTTTTCAGCCTCCATCAGGCAGGGGACACAAGGACTCACCCAGCGTGGGGCCGCAAGGACTCGTCCCACACCTCGCGGGAGGTTGGCCCCTCCAAAATCCCCGCAGGGGCATGCGCTCCCGGCCGCTGCCCCTCGCACCGAGCTGACCCCTCGCCCGCCCCGCTGGGGTTCAGTGAGGGTGATGCTCGAGCAGAGGCTGCGGCACCAGCCGTGGGCTTCCACATTTCCGCTTGCTCTGTCCAAAAAGGCTAAGCAGAGTGGAGATGATGCTATCTTCCTCTTCTCACTTGTCCCAAGTTTAGCGATCTTTAAATTTTTCTGAGAGTTTAATATAATTTCATGTGCATTTTGCAAAGGCTGTGGCTCTGGATTTGGGCTCTCCCAGGTGATGGCTGGTGCCGTGTAGCTGTACGCTTCTACGGGAGAACTTATCTTGGGCCGCATACCTCCGGGACACAGGGCTCTACCCACCCTGGGGACAGTGATGCACAGACACCAATATGATGGATACAAAATGTCCGTCTATTTGGCTGCGTCACACGCTTATATAGCTCTTGCGGTTCCTGTTCCTGCCACTCCTATGGGGAGGAGTCTATCTTTCCGTGACATCCCGTGATCTTCCGGTCGCCGATCCCTGTCTATTCCCCTACAGTGCCGCTCTTCAGTAGTTGGGTTAAAGTGGATCAGACCGTTTTGAAAAAGTGACTTTCAAGAGAGAGCTGAGCGCTAAAGCTGGGTGTGACTGTGTGTGGAGCTGCAATAGCTTATTTCCATGCACAAACAATGTTAAAACCTGTTATTGGCCCTCCGTGTGTCGCCAACTAATACACCCCCACGCTTAACGCCCTGACTCCTTATCCCCCCATTATTTTCCTGAATTGCACATCCTGCGGATGGAACTGGTGACTTTGGAAATGGCATTCAATCATCTGTCCAGGACGCTGAGGGTTTCTGCTGTTTGTTCAAATCTTCCTGATGTTCACATCCTAAGAAGGCTTCCCACCCTCCAGAGGCTGGCCAGCGTGGAAGAGGCTGATGACCCCGAGGACAGATTTTTTTAAAGTGCTTTTAAAGACCTTGGGACACAAAACCTGTTGCTGGACGTATTGTGAGGAGTATAAGGAGGCACCACAATGGGATTTCAGGAGCCAGAAGAGTTTGCGGCCCTAAGCTGTACGGCCCTTGGCAAGTCCCGTCCTACACGGACAGGTTTCTCAGAGACCTGAAAATGATTTGATCCATAAGTGACTTGAAAATTCCTTTGCGCACGTGTGTGGGGCGTGCACGTGTGTGGGGCGTGCACGTGTGTGGGGCGTGCACGTGTGTGGGGCGTGCACGCTGCCGGCTCCGCGGCTGCCCGTATCACACGTGCCCAGTGTGCTGCCGCGTTCGAACGCCTCTGTCCCCTCCCCAGGCTTCCAGAACATTCAGAAACCCGCGCCCATTGGTAAGGAGCGGGGCAGAGCAGCCGCCTTGCGTGGAATCAAGCGCTCCAGCTGGCTGGGGCTGGAGCTTTTTCAGAGTACACGTGCATCTCAGCTCAGTTTTTAAACTGAAAGCAAAGCAGAGCCAGGCTAAGAACATACGGCTTAACGATGTATTTGGAGATGGTCATTTGCTCTGTTTTCCACCTGAATAAATCTAAAGGCACAGCTGAAATTAACATGTCAGATCTTCGTTTGAAATGTAATCTACTGCCATGTGGATGCTATCGAATCTATTAATAATTAGAACCTGGCACCTCAGCTTAAGCACAACCACTAATTCAAAGTCATGGTGTTTAGCTTCCTTCACAGCAGTGCTGGAAATAAGGGCACTGAATTGTTGACAGCGGATCTTTTATATACATTTAGACAGATTTGTTTACCTCTTCCTTAATTAAAACGAATGTGGTTTAGGCACCTAGCTCCCTTTTACGCCTTTGGAAATGTTTCCCTTTAAACACAGTGTTAGCTCCGTAATAGAGACTGCCTATGTGGTGACAGATGTAGTGGAACGGAAAGGAAACCAAAGTATTTAAGAGCATTTCTCTCTTTTTCCCCTCTGCTGGGCTCCTGACTTAGCACCCCCGCTCTCCCAGGGGAGTCACCGAAAGCTGAGGGCCCGGCTGGTCCGCGTGCTGGCGGGGGATCCACGCATCGCGTCCCTGCGCGTGGTTTTCTCGGGTTTTCCGGGAGAGCCAAGAGAAGGCTCCTGGCGAATAGCCGACCAACGCCGACCAAGGATTCAGCACCAGGGAGCACAGCCCTGCGGGGTTTGTGAGCTGCTTCCACCACGCAGGGGGGAGAAGGGCTGGAAAATGAATGCGCAATTATTCCACGGAAGTCCGCCAAAGTCATAATGAACGTGATTCACAATAAATTCCAGCTCTGCTCTGAACCCTGAACCCAGCAATTAAACGATCTCTCAATTTTTTAAAGCCTATACCCATTGGGTACTTTAAATAATGCCATAAGGAATGTAAAATAATTATCTTAACAATGCAGCTGCCGAAGGGTTTCAGGTTAGTCAGGATGGCTGAAGGCATCTCCGGTAGGTTTGCAAACCTGCCGTCACGCTGGAGGTGGCCCCAGGTGGGCAGAAGGAGAGCGAAAATGTGAAGTACAAAGCATGAAAAAACTGTAAGTGCTTAATTTCTCCCCAAGCATCAGAAGGCGTGTGGGAGGACAGTGGGAGGGAGTGTGTGGACTGAGTCACTGAACATAATTTCGTATGTTTGGGTTTTATTTTAATTATCCACACCGCCAGTTTTCAGGAAATCTCCCACCTCTGTGCGCCTCCCAGCGCTCCCCTGTGGTTCCAGCGCTGACGCCAGCCTCAATGGGAGGCACGGCTTGGCACCGCCGCCTCCGCCAGCCTGCTTTCACAGCGCGGAGCCAGCACCCTGCGCCTCTCCTGGCCTGAGACACGGGCTGAGCGCAGCCGGGACGGCAAGGCTGGGGAAGAGACGCATCCTTCGAGTAGTCTGGCCCTCTGCCGCCCCAGAGATTTACTTAGAAGGTGAAATTATGGAACAAATGGGTGATTTATCAATCACAGGCACCTTGTCATAAAAAGGCTGCTGTTTTTAATATTAGTCTGCCTTTACAGGTGGTCTTATGCTGCAGCTGTGCATGCAGGACATGCGGTGAAGACTTCAGGGTCCAAGAGGTAGAAGGATGGATAAGGATACTGTTCTGGAAGAAAGCACTGCACATTTGTGTCATCCCAGCTACAGACAGCGACATCCCAGCACTGTCTGTGGTTACAGGTACCCCAGAATTACTGAGACACCCTTTCAGCAAAAGTGCTTTACAAAGGGCAAACACGTTGCTTCATTCAAGGTGCTGAAAACTATTATGGTCAGCTCTCCCCTTTGCTTTCCCTAACGCACCAGCCTCTCCCTCGTCATGCAAGGACCAGGTCTCAAGCTGAGATCCAAGTCCCGCTATCCCGACTGACTCAATAGCCCGGGAAGTGGGAGGTGGGCGCACCAGCAGCCTCCCTGCGGCCCCTCTCATTGCGGGGCTCCTTTCTGGGTGCTTCTTTTCTGTACATTCTCCACCATTTCATGAGCCCAATGTTAGTCCGAAAATTCTGGAAATCCCTTTCAACTTCAGCACAGAAGGTGCAGACCGACGTCCCAGCCGCCGCAGGACCACCCGTGCCGCTCCGGCAGGGACCCGTCTCCCTGCAGCTCCAGTGGGGAAGGGGCTGCCAATTTCTGCAGCACCATCTGATGCTGTCCCTTCTCAGCTTCTATCGAGGAATCTGGCACGATGTACTTCTCCTTTGCCTAGCTTTCCTGTTAATGCTCTCGCCGAGGGGAGAGAACCAGCGGGAGCCATGGAGGGAACCAGCAGCTTCCACAGTGGCAGGGCAGAATGACTTCTGCCTTTAGAGGATGCTCATCCTCTGAGCAGAGGATAAATGGTGCTGTTGTTACAAAAGCATTGTTAAAAAAGCCAGAAGATTAGTTCCTTTAGGTTGCAAGGTCAAACACTTTAAACTTTGGAACTATCGGAGTTACTTTGCCTCTTGGTGAGCACCACCAAGGCATATGTAACTCATTGCAGCGCTGGGAGAAGGGGAAAAATCATTAGTTTGGACCTGGAAGTCTGGGGAAAGACCAGAAAATTTGTACAAATAGGCAGTACAGAGGAGAATTATCTCCAAATTCGTCTCGTTCAGGGCGTGTAAGAGGTCTGGCAACAAATTCAGTCTTCGTGGGTCACAAATTATCTAAAAATGCAGACGAAAATTTGGTGTCATAGTATCATCTTTAAAATAAAAGTGCTTGATTTCTGAGACAGACTCATGGGTTGGGGGCGGTGACTGACCCGAATGTTTGGTTCTTACACTAAATGTATTGCTTGTGTCCCCGGAGGTCCCAGCTGTCAGGTGGAGTTGTCGTGCAAAAGCCAGCCGAACCTCTGTTTTGCGGCAGCTCTAGCTGAGGGACTGGCTTTTGCTACTGATTCCTTGGGCTTAAGCATGTGCTTAAGCTCATCTTTGCTCCACTAACCTGTTTTCTTCTGGAAAGCACGTGGTCCCTGACGCGAACGGGCTGAGATGTTCCCTGCACCCCGCTGCCGTCCGGGCTCTCTGCGGGCCCCCCGCCCCGGGGTCCAGAGGACGTGCAGGGAGACCCCGCAGCAGCCCAGCACCAGCACCAAGCACAGCGATGCTCGAGCTGCTCCTCCCTCTCCCTGAGTTTGGCACATCGCACCCAGAGCCGTGGGAGTGGAGTGGCTTTTCGGCCGCCCTGGCCGCCTCCGCGCCGCCTCCATCGGGAGATGGCCGGGCTCGCCGGGCAGAGCCGAGCGGGGCACGATGGCAGCATCCCCCCCTGCCAGAAGGACGGGGGGAAGCGGTGGCACAGAGACGGTGCTGGCTGCCCATCGCAGCCGCTGCCAGCAGCATCCCAGTGTGAAACCAACGTACCATATGGTGAGTAGGTATGACAGCATCTGAGCGGGGTGGTGGGCAGCGAAGCGGGACCATACATGATCATCCCATGAGCTTGCGAGAGGAAGGATTCCAGGCCCAGAATATCAGTGCAATGCTGTCCTGAGCTTGTGCGCATATGGCAGAGAAGATATACTATTATGAGTCATTGAGAAACGTAGCAAAAATAGGTTCTGCTACTGTGTAAAGAAAATAACAGGTACTAATTAATCTGGGTGCTCTCCGTGGCACAGGGGAGCAGCGAGGAGGGGTGCGGCAGGCAGAGGGCTGCCCTCAGCACGCTGCTGAGCTGCAAGGGAGCAAAGCGAGGTGCCCCCAGCGCTGCCGTGTCGAGAGACTTGGCAGAAAGGCTGGGAAACCCTGTGTGATTTCAGCTGAAAAGACTCTTCAGGTATTTTCTCATGCTATTTGTAATGCATAGGCACCCGAGCAGCCACTTCTTTTTTTTTTTTTTTTTTTTATTTTATTTCTATTCCACAGGAATTAAATTAATTTTAGAAATGGCACTATAACTATTTTCCTGCCTCAGGGACCATTTGTTTTAAAATCATTAAAGATTTTTATATGACACTGCACTGACATTTGGTGTGAATAAATTAAGGGAATTAGTATAAAACTGCGTTCTTTCTTCGCAGACTCCCCAGCACGTATCTGCACGCACGTACGTTTGGTAAGGGTAGCCTGTGTAAAGGCAAGAGTGTCTCTGTGTCCACAAAGGCATGAAGATACAGCCCCAGGGCTGAGAGCACGGTGCAGGACAACGTCTCCTCGGCTGTTCTCCGTGTCTGTGCACACCCTCAGCAGGCGCAAATCCCGTGGGTGCGTACCCTGCTCTGCTGTGGGAATGAGGCGGTGTAAAGCAGCCATCGCGGGGGGATGGTCCGAAACCGAGACCCCGTCACTACACCGCACCTCGTCCCTGCGGCTCTGCAGGTTCTGACCCGGCTCTGGAGCCAAAGCAGCCCCGCCGGGCTTTCGCCCCCGCCATGCAGCCTCCTTGGCCCCGAGAAAGCAGCCCCAGCGCACCCACCGGGTGCCAGCAGGATCGCTGCTGGGCGCGCAGCCTGCAAACCCTACGCTCGGCGCGCGGCCAACACAGCCGCCAGGGGCTCCGAGACCCCGGAGGGGCCGAGCGGCGGCGGGCCGCCCACCTTTCGTTTTGCCCCCTTGCACCAGGTGGGTGCACCACGCAAAGCCTTCCGCGCTGCCAGGCTCCTGCCTGCCGGCCGCGCCGCACGGGCAGCCTCGGGTAGCGGCTCCGTCTGCCCCCGCCCCGCCTGCGCTGTGTGCCCTGGGCCCTACTGACGGCCCGCGGCCCGCGCGCTCGCACGCCAGAGCAGGACGGGGCATTTCCCTGGCACGCTGCAGCGGGGCTCGGCGGCGCTGGCTCGGCTGACCCGCCACAATTGCTCCTCAGCACGTCCAGTGCTGCGTGGGGACTCAAACCAGCTATGTCTTTTCATTCAGGAAGGGGTCCAGCGGCTGACTGAAGCCTTGGTGCCATCAGCCACTGGAAGATGTTGTGCTGTGTGCATGCGAGCGGGAAAATCATTTGTAGACAAACAAGCTATAACCATTTGAGCTGGCAAGGAACAGTGTGATGCTGTGATCCGAACGTAACCTGGATTCAGACCTCAAGTAAGAAATGCTAAAACTTTGTTTGTTTTACTCTTTTAGAGGAACACTTGCTGCCCATTGAGTTTAACCCTTGGGACGAGTTCTTCTAGATACCGCCTGTGGCGATGTTACTGTGTCGGTAACTGCCTAGCAAGTCTCTAACTCCAGTTTTGCTTGAGTCTTCTGACAAGGCATACTGCTTTATTTCCTACAACCCCATAATTTCTGACTGCAATATCATTGCCTTGCACACATTACTGAAAGCAGTAGGGGAAATTAAAGGCACCAGAGGGTATGTTAAAAGATGGCATACTTTTTGTGTTCTAACCCCACCATGTGATATTTAAGCAGATTGCATTTTTCCATTATTATTTTCCTCTATGGACATGTGTGGTCAGGAAGGTTGCAGCACTGTACAAGCCCCTCGCTTGCTTCAGCGCAGAGCTCGGCTGCAGGAGCCCCAGGGGTCCCAGCCGTGGGGATGGATGCAGCGGAGAGCTGCGGCTGCAGAGCAAACCCAGGGGTGGGCAAAGGCTGCAGCTCAGCAGCAGGTGGCTTTTCTGTCCCCCCATAACAGCCCAGGCCGCCCTACAGCCCTTAACCCTGCACCAGCCCCTGCTCATCCCCTCTGCCCTCTTGGAAATCCTCCCGCTCCCTCACACCCCCTCCGGTGCCGAGCTCGCTGCTGAACCCAGCACAGCCCAGCTCTGGAAACGCTGAGAAGCGTGGAAAGAGAGCGCCTGTGCCTTAATTTTCATTTCCAATAGCTGCTGAAAAATAGGCTGCGTTTCACATGGCGAGGACCAGAGAGCTCCCACTGAAATCAATGGCAAGTTTCTCAGACCCATCAACATCAGTGAGAGCACGTAGATAAAGGCAAGGCACTTAATGAAATGCCTGCGTATGCAGTGCCATTAAGGACAGATTAATGCAATAGGCTCAACATGGGGCTAGACCTTAAAACCATTTGGGAAATGAAGTTAATGCAGGGAGCAGCTGCTTTTCTACCAGGAGCAGCACCGTGCAGGGAGAACGTCAGACCTGCGCCCTCATCTCCGGCGTCTGCAGGTGGGTTCCATGGCAGGGTCCGCGCTGCAGCCTTCACCTGGGCAGCAGGGATGGCTTTGGTGTCCCATGAGTTTCCCACATTCCCACCCCTCTCCCAGTACCTCAAACAGACCCTGGCTCTGCCTTCACGCTGGGGCAAGGCCGCAGGTCTGGTTTGTGAAGAAATCAGCTTGCGCTGATGTTAACGTGCTGGGCTGCAAAGCGCGTGCGAAGCCCCCTGTGTGCCAGTGCCCTGTTAGGGATGTGGTGGCCGCTCCGGGCGATGGGGACTTGCACGGGTGGCAAGTGCTCAACCCGCTGCAGCTCTCCTGGGGCACCCCAGAGCCTGCCCGGTGTGCTGTGCAAGGGCAGGGGTGGTGGTAAGGAGGTACACTTAGCGGTTATGGCTGCAGCATTCCCCTCTCCCCTTTACAACCCAGCTAGCTAAGAGGCAGCCAGAGCTCGCCTTCACCGCCCCAAAAGCACAAAGCACCCCCGTGCCACCAGCCAGCACAGTGCAGGACCCCTTGACCACCCCTCCGGGCGCAGCCCCCAGCTCCACAGCAGGTTCAGTTCATGGTTTATCTCAAATATCACATGGAAACTCTTCATGGTGACTCAGGCTTGGCTGAGCTCCAGCCCGGAGCTCCCAGCCCCACCATCTACAGCTCGGCACAGTCCCAGGTTGTCCTTGGTGCCATATGGACATCCTGAGCTCCTTCCCATGACTGACCGTGCTGGGAGCCCCAGGGAATGGGGAGGGAAGAAAAGGGGAAGGGAAAAATAAATAGCTAAGCAAGTTAAGAAAGTCTGAGCTCTTGGATGAACTCTGGATGTTTGCTGCCAGGATTATTCTGGGGTTTCTTATTTCCTAGTTGGTTATCCACAGCAAGCAATGCCTTTGCCTTTGTGGCCATTGCTCTGCCAGCTGTGGGAAGCCTCCAGCAACTGGGTGTCTGAAAACGGCTGGTTTTCTGGACATTAGAAATGAAAGCAGGAGTTTGTAATTATTTGCTGAGTCCAGTTTTCAGGTTGCAAGCCTGGTCTCGTCAAGGACTGGCAGGACCTGACCCGGGGTGGGGCTGGGGAGTCCAGACATCTCACAGCCCCTGAAGGACAGGCCTGAAGGGACGGCCAGAGGCCACCGGCTCCCTGGGTGTCCCTGCCTCCTTCTCAGATGTGCGTTTCACCTGCTCTTTAAGGTCCCACTCAAGGCAGCTCCCTCCTCCTCCCCTCCGCCCCTCTGCACTACCGGACATGCCCACCCTCCAAAGGTGTTTCTGTGCCCATCCTGACCCCCTGGCTGCGGTGACAGCCCCCGTTGCTGGCATCTTCCCCAGCGTGTGCCGTGGCTGCGGCCGCCGCGCCGGCTGCGGGCTGCCCCCGGCCCCCCGGTGCAGCTGCCGGAGGGGTTCCCCTCTGCAGGCGGGCGCCCTGCGCCGCCGCCCCTCCCCCGCTGCGCTCCCCTTGCTGCCCGCCCGCGCCTTTTCTGCCCTGCCACCGCCCAGCCTGGCCACCCCCGCCCGGCCGTGGCCCCCGCGACGGTGAAGGGCCCGCGGGGCGCCCTCGCTCCCGCAGGCGGGGGGCCCACCCGCACGCTGGCGCGGCGCGTTGGCCCCTCCTGCAGCGGCACCGCGTGTAGGCGCGGACGCGCTGCCTCGAGGCTGGCGCGGGGCGCCGCGCTCGGCCCGCACCGCCGGCGGCAGCCCCGCTGGGGCCCTGCACCCGCTTCCCTCTCTCCCAGGCTTTGGGGACCCGCTGCTGCGGGACCGCCGGCTGCTGCGGGGCTCGGCCAGGCTCGGGACAGGCGGGTCGGGGCCGCCGCCGCCCCCCCGCGGGCTGGCTCTGCTCACCGCCGGCCGCTGCCTCCCGCGGCAGCCTGGGCGCAAATCCTGCCTCTCGTGTTGGGGGGCAGGACCCGGGGCGCTCCAGCAAAGGCAGGAGGGGAGGATTCAGAACCAGGTTCTCTCTGTTCTACCAGCTTCCCGGGGTGCTGGTGGGTGGCACCCTGTTTTGTCAAAACGACCCCCAACAAACGAGGGCTGGCTAAAGTGGATTAGCTTAAACCAAGCGCTTATCCTTTCTAAATGTCAAGAAAAGGCAGCTTCAGCCTTCTGAGGCAATCCGGGACCTGGGCTGTGTTGGTGGGGGTCCCCACTCACCTCTGCTGGCCTCACCCCTCCCACCAGCACCCCCGAGGCTGAGGAGGGACCCTGCTGTTCAGAGCCAGGCTGCACAGGAGCATACAGCCCCCTCACCATAAAAACAGCACTTAGCAGGCAGCTGTGCTGTCAAACTTAGCTGATAAATATTTTAAGGCAGCAGGACCTTCAAACCTAGGAAAATATTTGGTGCTAAGGTTTTCAGCTACATATGAATTGTTATCTCACTGCTGATGGTGAGAGGTGTGATCTGCCTCAGACTGCGGCAAACAGGGCTGTGACACAGCACCGGGGCGCGGGGGAGCTGCCGGAGGGAAAGAGCAAGAAGAAACACAGACTAATATCAGACAGACACTCTCCCAACTTTCTGAAGGCGCAGTCAGCTCTAGGATTGGGGTGCAGGGTGCAAGGGGCAGGGCATAGGATGCAGGAGAGTGCAAGATGCAGGGGTGCAGGGTGTAGGATGCAGGGTGCAGGATGCAGGGGTGCAGGGTGCAGGGGTGCAGGATGCAGGGGTGCAGAGTGCAGGA